>NC_134581.1:4002500-4302500 GCF_037038515.1 Microtus pennsylvanicus | reverse complement strand
CTGAGAGCCCCAGCACAGCTCATATGCCTCATTGCCAATGCTACAGAATGCACGTGATGGAAACCCAATTAAAACTGAAGTAGAAGCCGGGCAGTGGTGGTGCACACCTTTAATCCCAGCACACGAGGCAGAGTCAGGCAGATTTCTGTGAGTTCGAGGCCAGCCTGGGCTACAAAGTGAGTTCCAGGACAGGATCCAAAGCTACAGAAAAACCCTGTCTCGAAAAACCAAAACCAAACCAAGCAAAAACAAAAACAAACAAACAAAAAGCCCCCAAAAACAAAACAAAAAACAAGACCAAAGTAAATAAAAAAGGGGGTTTATTGGCTTACAAAATGAAAAGGTCAGAGTTCGGGTGTGATGGGACTCAGGTCTGTGATCTGTGTCCCTGATGCTGTGGGTCTTGCATCATCTCCGGTTCTGCTTTTCTCTGGTCCCTCTCAGTCTCTAGAGCACTCTTCCTTAGCTACAGCCAGACAGGGGTAAACACTGTGGACTCCTTTCCGAGGAGCTCAGCGCAGAGCAGACAATGACCTTGAGCTGCTGCCCTCTCCTCTGCCTCTGAAGAGCTCGGATCACAGAAGATCACTGAAGGGCTGGTAATGGAACTGTCAATCCCAGCAGTTAAGAATAAGACCCCTAACACAATTTCAAAGCAGATTTGAAGCAAACTTTCATTAAATACTGGCCAGCTGGATGGGCTCTGTCCCAGGTCCATCTCTGGTTTCCTAAGGTTTGCAGTGGCTTAAGAAGGAAAATCCACAATTCATTGCATTTCCCATCAGGTCCAATCAGGGGCAAGCACACATCCTGATACATTTTCTGCCTACACACGTCCCACATATGTGTGAGCAAGCACACGTGGAGTAGTAGTTGAGCCAAACAAACTTATTTAGGGAGTGAAAACTTGGCTTGTTACCTCCCATAAACAGTAGCCTCCAGCATTTCAGGAACTCTCTGTCCTTGGGCAAGGGACGTGCAGCTCAGGGGCATTTTTGCTTCCTGGATCACTAAGGCACAGTAATTAGAACTTAAACGTAACTTTGGCTTTCACAGAGCCCCAGGCGTTCTGGGAAGCATTCTGTCAGCTGAGCTACTGTCAGCTGTCCTCCAGGACTTTACATATGGTTTCCTTTGTGGGGAACAGTCTTTCACCATTCTTCACGTAAGCTAAATTTTCTTCTCTTTGTGTGTGTGTGTGTGTGTGTGTGTGTGTGTGTGTGTGTGTGTGTGTGGCGCCAGGGGTTGACAGTGGGCCTCTTCCTCAGTTGCTTTTTATCTTATTTTTTGAGACAGGGTCTCTCACTGAACGTGGAGCCCCAGGAAGCCTCCATCTTCCCAGCACTGAGACCTTACAATAGACTTTTTATGTGTTTTTTTGGGATCTGAACTCAGGTCCTCACGCTTGTCCAGCAAGCACTCCAGCCCCAGTGAATTTTGTTTTTGAGACACACCCATTCTGCATTCCTGATGACTGTACCTCATTACATAGCCATTCTGGCCTCCATCTCCTGGCAGCCTTCCTCCCTCGGTCTTCTGAGAGCTGGGATTGCAAATGTGAATCACCACACCCAGCAGGTCAATGACGCTTGTCTGAGAGGAAGAGAGTTGGATCCCTGCAGCCTGCGACAGGGCAGGCAACCAATCAGTGGACTTACCCAAAGATTTCTGAGTTATCACATCATGGAGACACTCACGGAGCGGGTTCACTGTAGCTGAGCTATAGAACCAACCCTGGTGTCCCCAAGCAGAGTGTGGACATGGTTTAATCAGTACTGTCATCCTTACATGACTGGGCCATTCCAGATGGCAACATTTTTTCCCCAAAGACAACTTTTAGTGTGTGTTCATGTGTGTGTGTGTGCTTCGTGTGTGTATGCTGACATGTGTGCACACGCTTGCACATGCATGCAGAGTCTGGAAACTGATGCTGGCTGTCTTCTTGAGTCTCTCTCCACCTTAGTTTTCTGACAGGGCCCCTAACTGAACCCAGAGCTCATCGATTCAGCTGGACCTACTGGCCAGTGGGTTCTGGCTACCAGACTCCTCTCCTTTCCCAGCACTGGGGTTGCAGGTGTACGCTGCCGTGCAGGGCTTTTATCTGGTGCTGGGGAGATGTGCTCAGGTCTGCATGTCTGCATGCTTGTCCACCGAGCCATCTTGTACCCTCCTCTATGCCTGGGTTATGCAACACTTGGGATTGAACTCAGGCTTTGTGCGTGCTAGGCAGGCACTCTGCCCTCTGAGCTACATTCCCAGCCTCCTCCTCCTCCTCCCCCTCCCCTCCTCTTCCTCCTCCTCCTCGTCCTCCTTTTCTTCTTCTTCTTCGTCTTCTTCTTCTTCTTCTTCTTCTTCTTCTTCTTCTTCTTCTTCTTCTTCTTCTTCTTCTTCTTCTTCTTCTTCTTCTTCTTCTTGTTTTTTGAGACAAGTTTTCTCTGTAGCTTTTGGAGCCTGCCCTGGAACAAGCTCCTGTAGACCAGGCTGGCTTTGAACTCAGAGAGATCCACCTGCCTCCACCTCCCGAGTGCTGGGATTAAAGAAGTGCGCCACCACTGCCTGGCTACAAGGACAACTTCTTAAGAATACACCCCAAATCTACAAACTTGGGGTTCTTTGTAAGAAATGAACTAAATGATCTCAATTGAGGTATGAGCAGAGAGTGGGTCAGCTAGAGTGTTCCAGAAGGCTAGCCCTTTTCTGAAACCCTTCATGAGTCTCTGATGACCCCTTCTCCTCTTTCCTGCACTTTCCTGGCCTTCTCCACCAGCAGCAGGGAGAGAGCCCAGAGAAAACACTAGAGGAGCCCATCCAGAGATAGCCCCAGCCTGACAGTTAGAGGGCTGGGGTAGGCAGTGTCCCAGCCTGACAGTTAGAGGGCTGGGGTAGGCAGTCACAGCCTGACAGAGGGCTGGGGTAGGCAGTGTCCCAGCCTGACAGTTAGAGGGCTGGGGTAGGTAGTGTCCCAGCCTGACAGTTAGAGGGCTGGGGTAGACAGTGTCCCAGCCTGACAGTTAGAGGGCTGGGGTAGACAGTGTCCCAGCCTGACAGTTAGAGGGCTGGGGTAGGTAGTGTCCCAGCCTGACAGAGGGCTGGGGTAGACAGTGTCCCAGCCTGACAGTTAGAGGGCTGGGGTAGACAGTGTCCCAGCCTGACAGTTAGAGGGCTGGGGTAGACAGTGTCCCAGCCTGACAGTTAGAGGGCTGGGGTAGGCAGTGTCCCAGCCTGACAGTTAGAGGGCTGGGGTAGGCAGTGTCCCAGCCTGACAGTTAGAGGGCTGGGGTAGACAGTGTCCCAGCCTGACAGAGGGCTGGGGTAGACAGTCACAGCCTGACAGTTAGAGGGCTGGGGTAGACAGTGTCCCAGCCTGACAGAGGGCTGGGGTAGACAGTCACAGCCTGACAGTTAGAGGGCTGGGGTAGGCAGTGTCCCAGCCTGACAGTTAGAGGGCTGGGGTAGGCAGTCACAGCCCCAGCCTGACAGTTAGAGGGCTGGGGTAGGCAGTGTCCCAGCCTGACAGAGGGCTGGGGTAGGCAGTGTCCCAGCCTGACAGTTAGAGGGCTGGGGTAGGCAGTCACAGGCACTGTCCGGGAATGAGGCACTTGGAAGGATCATGAGTTTGGCTTTGTCAGTATGGACTCCCTCCCCAGGACTCTGATAGCCTGTCATGACATAGGTGATACTTAGAAAGACTCACTGATTCCTTAAAAACTGTTGGGGTGCTGATCAGGCTGGCCTCAAACTCACAGAAATCTACCGATCTCTGCCATTTGAGTGCTGTGGTGAAAGGTGTGCGCTACCATGGATGGTTGTTATTCCTTTCTTTTAAAAAATTATGTACGGGGCTAGAGAGAGGGCTCAGTGGTTAAAAGCACCACCTGCACATCTAAAGGTCCTGAGTTCAATTCCCAGCAACCACATGGTGGCTCACAGCCATCGGTAATGGAATCTGGTGCCCTATTCTGGCCTGCAGGCATGCATGTAGGCAGAATACTGTATACACAATAAATAAATCTTTAAAAAATTATGTATGTATGCATATATGTATACATGTGTGTATGGGTCTCTGTGTGTATGTGGGTCTATGTGTGTGCGTATAGGTGTATACAGTGGGATTATATGTCATCTATTGTGTGTAAGGGTCTATGTGTTGAGGGGTCTATGTGTATATGTGTACCCATAAGTGTGTGGAGGGGTCTATGTGTGCAGTGTACCCATAAGTGTGTGGAGGGGTCTATGTGTGCACGTGTATCTATAAGTGTGTGGAGAGGTCTATGTGTGCAGTGTACCCATAAGTGTGTGGAGGGGTCTATGTGTGCACGTGTATCTATAAGTGTGTGGAGGGGTCTATGTGTTCATGTGTACCCATGAGTGTGTGGAGGGGTTTATGTGTGCAGTGTACCCATAAGTGTGTGGAGGGGTCTCTATGTGCACGTATGTGTACCCACAAATGTGTGGAGGGGTCTTGTGTGCATCTATGTGTACCCATATATGTATAGAGAGCAGAAGTTGATATCGCCAATCTTCCTTACTCTATGGCTCTTTTTTAAATAATTATTTTTACGTGTAAGGGTGTTTTGCTTGCCATAAATCTATGCACCACATGTATGCAGTCCCATGGAGGCCAGAGAAATATGTTGGATCCCTTTGGACTGGAGTTAAGGACAGTAGTAAGTTGCCATGTGGGTGCCGGTAATTGAACCCAGCTCCTCTAACTCCTGAGCCATGTCTCCAGCCTTCGCTATGACTCTTCACCTTGTTTTTTGAGACAGGGTCTCTCACTGAAGCAGAGCTCACCAGTATCCTAGCCTGGTTAGGTATTACCCCCCCCCCCGTGTCCATCTGTCTCTATCCCTTCGTCTCTGGAGTTACAGATGCGTGCCGCCACACCCAGCTTCTGCAAGTATGCTGGAGAGCTGAACTCAGGTTCTCATTTGTATGAAGAAAGCCCTTCACCCACTGAGTCATCGTCCCAGCCCTGACCATCGGATCTTTGGCTCAGTCTCACTGGGATCCTGGCATTGCTCAGCAGTGCCGTCCTCCCGATGTGCGTATTTCCTAGCCTGCACCACCCTGGGCCTGGTCCCTTCAGTTAGAATCAAAAAGAGGCTGGGGGATTAGCTGTCTTCCAAGGACAATGGTCCTTTGTGGTCCCATCATGCAGAGCAGAGCTTGCGCTGAACCAGCTCCCCTTGACCAGTTTCTCTTGGTCCCTGGGAACTCATTTGTGGGTGAGTCACGGTTTCATCTGTCCATTTTTAGAAAGATACAGTTGGGATTTTGCGTGTAGATGTGAGAGTAAAAACAGGACTTAACCATGTGGGGAGCAAAAGAGAGTTTTGCAACCCAAACCCCAAAGGAGAAGTGCGAGCCTCTTCAGCTTCCTCCTGACAGTGGGGATCAATGTCACTCGCCACTGGGGACCAGCAGGTGGCAAGAGTAAAAATGAGCTCCCTCGTGCCAGGGCAGAATGAGGGTAGTGGAGGCACCTGGGGCTTCTCCTTCTGGGTGCCAGGGTGATGGGTGAAGGCTAGTGCTGGATGGGTGAAGCCACCCACCCTCCTGTGCAAACAGGGCTGCTCAGATCTGGTCTTCCAAGCACACAGGGTCTGGATTCTGGAGGAAGCTCCTGCTTGGACCACATTGTGCTCAAAGTCCATGGTGGGAAGGCACGAGGCAAGGGAGCCAGACTTTTCTCGCTCCTATTCCAAGCCAGGGCACTATCCCTCTCCCTTTCCCCCTCGTCCTCCCAGTGTTTTTCCTCCCCTTCTTCAGCCTGATGATGGGGAAGGACTGATAGAGAAAGAGAAAAGAGCCCCGGATAGAGTGAGCTGCATGCACACCTAGCGCTGGTCTGAACCCACGTCTCTCCATGGCTCTCCACAGCTCCCCGCATCTCCCCACGGCTTCCCACTTCTCTCCACCTCTCCCCATGTCTCCCACACCTTTCCATGTCTCCCCACATCTCCCCACTTCTCCCCACAGCTCCCCATATCACATGGCTCCTTACATCTCCCCGCATCTCCCTATGGCTCCCCACACCTTTCCATGTCTCCCCACATCTCCCCACTTCTCCCCATGGCTCCCCACATCTCCCCACAGCTCTCCATGGCTCCCCATGTCTCCTTACATCTCCCATGTCTCCCCACGTCTCCTCGGGTACCCTAACAGTAAGGAACGTGGTCCCTAACCTTTGCACAGCCTCCCTCCTCGGGTGTGCCGGGCGGATGCAGAGTGGAGGAGGACTATGAAGAAGGCACGAAGACAGCAGGCGCATACTCATGGCTCTCCAAGCCCTCTCTTCCCATCTACTTTGTGAGTCAGCCTTTAGGGTTGCCTTCTCCCTGTTCTTCACCACATTGTTGACAAACGGCCCCTCCCAGCCCTCGTTTCACACAGCTGAAGCACGATTAATAAAAACCCAGAGGCAGATATTGGGGTTCAACCTGAAGACCAGAAAAGCAAAGCAGCCAGCCACTGGCTCTTACCTTGACTTCAGTCAGAAAATGGCCATCCTGCCTCCAGGAATCTCAGAATGAGACAAACCGAGAGCTGTCTGTCTCCTCCTGTTTTATAATCCTCTCTAGTTCTGGGATTAAAGGCGTGCACCACTACCACCTGGTTTCTATGGCAACTAGTGTGGCTACTAGGATTAAAGGTGTGTGTCACCGCTGCCTGGTATGTAAGCCTGACCAGTGTGGCTGTTTTGCTTTTCTGATCCTCAGACAAGCTTTATTTATTAACATACAAATGAAATGCCACCACACACAGCTCTGTCTCCACCAACTCCATTGTCAACCTCAGGCTCCTAACACTGCCTGACAACTACCCGAAAAACAGACCTTCCTTCCTCAGCTTCTCTCGGCCCTCTCCTCAGGCCTTCTCAGTGCCAGGCCACACTTTGAGGGAGGCAGCGATGACTTTCCTTTTCTCTTTGTCGTGTGTCACTCTGTGTACGACACATGAACACTCTTTTTCTGTTTATCGCTCATTCAGAGGTAGAGGAGTGTCTAGGTGTGTGCACCTTATACATACACACACACACACACACACACACACACGCACGCACACATGCACACACGCACGCACGCACACGCACACACACACACGCACACACACACACACGCATGCACAGCGTGTGTCTCAGTGTCAGCTTCCTAGAGGACCTGGAATAGATACAGGTGATGGGTACCTGAGCACTCCTATTCTCTCTCTCTGTCCGTATGTCTCAGTGTTAAGGCCTCCAAGGAGGAGTCACTTTGTCCCTGAGTGAGCTTGGACTGAAGTGAGTGAACTCGGCCTTCAGCCCGAGCGTTGGTCGGCACCTGGACATAGCTCTTTCTAGCGTTGCCGTGTCTGTCTGAGGTCTGGCCCTTCCCAAGGCTGCTGATTGCGTCAGCCTCTGGGCATCCTATGTGCTTTACAGATGATGCTTTTGGGCATGCCGTCTGTCATGACACACAGTGATGTCGCTGACAGTTGCAGCCTAGCCTGCACCTGTGTGCACAGATTTACCCTATTAGGGACGGGCTAGGTCACGCGCCTCAGACGCTCCATGGTCATACCCCTGCAGATCCTCTCTTCCTCAATTTTCTGTGACCTGCCTGTGGTCTCTGCTCCTAGAGGTCAGAGGGCCTGCACTGGGATCAGGACGAGGGAGGAAGGCAGGAACCTGCCTTTTCAGGGGTTTGCCATGGTTCCTGACTGGCCGTCTTTTCCTTAGCTACAAAGCATGTGTTTGGGGACTGGAGAAGTGACTCAGCCAGTAGGGTGTCGGCTGTGAAAATCCAAGGGCCTGAGTTTGACCGCAGGTGTAAAAGGCTGGTGTGCATGTGTTGTCCTTGTACAGGAGAATCAGAGATAGGCAGATCCCTCAGGCTCCTGGACAGCCAGCTTAGCCTAACTGGTGAAACTCCAGTGAGAGGAAGACTGAGATTGTCTCAAAAATCAACTGGAATGAAGCCTGGGGTTGACCTGTCATACACACATGCACACACACATATACACACACAGAGACATACACACATGCACACACATACACACAGAGACATATACACATGCACACACACATATACACACACAGAGACATACACACATGCACACACATACACACAGAGACATATACACATGCACACACATACTCACAGAGACATATACACATGCACACACATACTCACAGAGACATATACACATGCACACACATACACACAGAGACATATACACATGCACACACACATATACACACACAGAGACATATACACATGCACACACACATATACACACACAGAGACATACACACATATGCACACACATACACACAGACATAGAGACATACACGCACATGCACACACATACACACAGACAGAGACATACACACACAGGTGCGCGCGCACACACACACACACACACACACACACACACACACTGCCCCAACCAACCCATCACAAAAGTCAGCCTAGCCAAAGTGTGCGTTAGGACCCAGTTACTTCAGATCCTGGAACTAAGAAAAACAAAGCAGTGAGGACAAGCTAGTGGGTGTGTCGTCCCACAGAAAGGGAGGACAAAGAGAAACAGGGTGATGCTTGAATCCTCACAGCCAGATGCAAATCTAGAGGGGTCTTGCTAACCCTCACAGTGCCAGGATGTGGAAGTGCCCTGGGCTTCTTCCTCTCTGGTAAGAATATGGGGCCTCTGAGAATGCAAGGAACTGGCTGAGGGCCTCAGGGGAGTGTGCTGGGTTGTCACGTACCTCCCCACCACCCACAGATTGGAACTCAGAGCTCAGAGGCAGCAGTAGGGTCTGATCCAATTATGCGTCGACAGCCAATGACTTCAAATGCGTCCTTGCCATATGAATGTTTTCAGTGAAATTCCCTGTGTTCTCCTCATCCTGTCCTGTTCAGCAAAGCGAATGAGAGGATACAGGATACTGATGCATTGTTTTATTTTTAGTGTGTGTGTGTGTGTGTGTGTGTGTGTGTGTGTGCGCGCGCACACACACGCTCGAGAGCACACACACACGCTACAGCACCTGTGTGGAGCTAAGTGGAAGTTGTTTCTCCACTCCTTGTACCCTGTGAGCCGGAGGATTGAACTCAAGTTGACGGGCTTGGTGGCAAGCCCCTTTATCCGCTGAGCCATCTCGCTTGCTCAGTGCAGTTAATTGGTTTGTAGAAAAGAAAGCATTTGCTTCCCTACTTTTGTTTCTCAGGTCAGAATTGTTTGTTCTTCCCCACATGGAGTCCAGAAAGAGGTTCAACTTTAATGAACACTCTTGGGGTTCAACAGCTGGAATGAGGATCTGGCATCGAAGGAGCAGCAGCTTGGACACCACCCTCTGCTGGCTGAGCAAACCCCACATGCAGCAATGCAAGGCCAGGAAATGTCCTTCTAGCTGTGCTACTGATGTCTTACACCCCCCCTCCCCACCCCCGTCTTTGTGGGATTAGCTTGCGTTCTAAAAGCCTTGTGTTCTTACACGAACTCACACCTATCCTCCTAGCACTACAGACCCTTCCTTACCCAGAGAAATTCTTATCTCTAAAGTCTTGGGTCAGACATTGTTACCTCTGAGCAAGCAAGCAAGCAAGCAAGCAAGCAAGCATGTTCTAAATGCTTCCGTCTACAGAGATCAAGCCTAGTGTGGTGGGCACACCTTTAAACCCAGCATTCAGAGACAGAGGCAGCAGATCTCCAAGTTCCAGGCAAGCCAGGGATACACACTGAGACTCAATCTCAAAAATAAAATCCCTGAGGGCAGAGCTATGGTCTCACCGCCTTGGAAACTTCTCTGGAGCCCAGCTCCTATGTCGTATGGAATATGTGCTTTTTAGTAGCAAATTGTCATTATCAAATGAAGGTTATATATATGCACCAAAATCTAAATGGGACCTAGAGAGATGGTTCATCAGATAAAGACACTTGTCACCAATCCCCACAACATGAGTTTGATCCCAGGACCTACCTGATGGAAGGAAAACCTTGATTTTTGCAATTTGTCTTCTGAGTTCCTTCATGGGCACACACACACGCATACACACACACACATACACATTTACACATATACACGCAATTGATCAGTCAGTCAGGGTTAAAACTTTTCAAAGAAGCTGAAACAGCTTTTACTGTGGTTGGCGTTCAAGGTGGCGTTGCAGAGAGACAATATGGCTGCATCTGACAGACTTGCAGATGCCATTACTTCCTGATTAGTCAAGATGATGATGATGCCTCAGACTCAGGACTAGTTGGCCTGTCCTATAGAGCTTTTCATGTCCCTCCCCCTTTTTTGAGTCAGGGTCTTGCTCCGTAAACCAGGCTGATCGCTGGCCTTGAACTCACAGAGATCCACCTGCCTCTGCTTCAGGAGTGTTGTGATTTAAAGCCGTGGGTAGACTTTGCTTTTTGATAAAATCGCATATAGTTGGAGAGAGGAGCTGAAGCATTCCACACCCTTTGGTGCAGTTATCCCCTGGCAAAGAACTTATCTGGTAGAAATAACTGAACAGGACAAAGAAAATTCCACAGATTAAAGAGCTGTGGGATTTGTATTTGCTAAAAATAGGAAGGAAACCAAATGTGTATCAACAGAATTATAAGTACAATAGATGTAGTGTAGGTGTGTCTAGCCATGCAGCCCCAGACAGCAGTGACCACGGAGCAACACCAACATAAACTTACTTGAAACCTATGAGACTTTTGAAATAAAAAAATTTATTTACTAAGCCCGGCATGGTGGTATATACCTTTAATACCTTTAAGCACTTGGGAGGTCGAGGCAGGTGATTTCTATGAGTTCTAGGCCAGCCTGGTCTACAAAGAATTTCAGGACAGCCAGGGTTACATAGAGAAAACCTGTCTTGAAAAACCAAACATGGTTTTGTTTTTGTTTTTACTTATTTTTTGTGCATGTATGTGTGTTCACCACGTGTTTGCCTGGTGCTCTCAGAAACCAGAAGAGGCTGTTGGATCACCTGGAACTGGAGTTAAAGACCATTGTTAGACACTAAGTGGGTTCTGGAAATTGAACCCCAGTCCTCTGGAGTAGCAGCCAGTGCTCTTAACCACTGAGCCATCTTTCCCGTCTCCCCACTTTGGTAACTAAATTTTGAGGTTCTCAGTTGTGACCGCTGTAGAAGACAGCATTGTGTTGCAATGTCAACATGCTGGACGTGCCTGTGAGGGCTGTGACTCTGTCTGCCGCCCTTGGAACAAACATGCAGACTGCCAAGGAGATATCAGACACGCCACAGTGAGCGACATGCCACAGCTTCCTCAGTGCCACCGTCGCGGGGGGGGAAGACTTCCAAATGGTTATTACAGTGCTACACCGGAACAGAGAGCAATTGGGACCCAGCGCTTTTTAGAATGCAAGTTACAGAACTGTGCAGTCCCCAGTCAGTGGGTGCACCTGTGAGGGTCTCCTGTGGTTAGACCACATGATGCTTTCGGGTTGAGGGCAGAAAGCAAGCTGCTCTTGATTGACAGCAGGGAGATGGTTAGGGGTCTGTAGATCTAGGTGCCGCTGAGCATCACTGTGGGAATGGGGGTCTCTTGTCTGGCTGTCTCCCGCAGGCTCCTCCCACTCCATCTGTGCTGTCACTCAGAGGCAGCTCAACAGTGCCAGACACAGGGGAAGCTAAATTCCTGGCTGATTTGCCGTGCTAGAATAGATGAGGCCATCACTGTCCCCCTTTTATAGGTGAGGGGCTGAAGCTCTGTTGGTTCCGGTCTCCCCAATTACAAGTGACAGAGCTGGGATATAAATCCATCCCTTCACTCTGGGGTGAGATTCTTTCTATCTCCTGCCTTCCCCCCAGTTGGGGGTGTTGAGAGAAGCGGAGGGATATGGGTAAAGACAAATGGAAGGGACCTGGCAGCAGCGTGGGTGGGGTCCTTTGGGAAGGAGGAGGAGGCAGTGTAGAGTCTATTTTTAGAACTGCATCTTATGTCTCTGGTCTCAGAGGCCAGGCACTTGAGTTTACATTTGATGCAGTGGTCAGTGGGAGCCCTTGGAATTTTCAGGACATTCTCAAGATAGGTTTAATTAAGAAGCTGGCAGTAGACACAGGCTGGTTGCTGAGGGGAGAGCCTGGGTTAGTCAGTCCCGTCGTAAGGCAGAGGAGCCGATCTTGTTCTGTCTTATCAGGGTAGTTCCCACCCTCCAATTTCTTAGAAATATATCTTCCTCAACCTCCAGCCTTCAGGTTCCAATAATATCTTAGATCAGTTCTATTTCCATGAATGAATGAATGAATGAATGAATGAATGCCCTGGCAATGCTGAAGCATGCACAGGCAGCCCATATATGGCAGTTCTGTTGAACTTGTCCAAATAGGGTCTCATGGTCTATGTTGATGAGGATGACTGACCAGGTCTCTTCCTCAAGAGGAATCAAGGGATGCGCACGTGACACAGCTTGGCCAGTGGAAGTCCTTCCCTGGAAATGCTGACCTTGAAATCAGAGAGAGACCAGGTCCTTCTCTGACGCTGAGGCTATGGAATGTGTGTCTGGATGGCCTGTCAGTACTCAGAGGCTGAAGGCCAGAGAGGGGACGTTCTAGCTGGATTCAAAGCTTGGTTTCCTCTCAGTCTGAGGATTTAATCAGCCTCTCCCCCACATGATCACGTGAATGACCCTCGCCACCCCTTGTGACTTATCCAATCGGGTTAGAAGCCTTGTCACGCATAAGCCCCAGTGTTCAGCATTTACAGCCAACAATATGTGTATTGTTCATGAATTGAACAAAAATTTTTCAAAAACACTGTGGGGTTGTTTTGTAGGCATCTAGTCCATGTTTCTTGCACATAGGACACAGCAGGAGAAAGTCTGTCTTCATTACCCGGAGTCAGAGTCGAAGTCTGGGTTCGCAGGGGGTCCAGGCCTTTCAGAGCAGGAGAGAGTCTGGGCTTGCAGTGGGGTCCAGGCCTTTCAGAGCAGGAGAGAGTCTGGGCTCGCAGTGGGGTCCAGGCCTTTCAGAGCAGGAGAGAGCCCTCTCCGTCGCTTGTGTAACGAGTGAAGCTGCTCAGGATGCTCTCCTGTCTGCTCCGCTGGGATTCCGGTGTGAAGTTGACGTGGACAGGACGGCAGCACAGCACAGCCAGGCACTTCCTGTACAGGTGTCCAAGGTATCTCCTGAACTTTTCCCCAGCAAAGGCGTAGATGAGGGGGTTGAGGCAGCAGTGGCTGAACGCCACTGTCTCCGTCACACTGAGGGCCAGCCTCAGGTTCCTCTTCGTGTCACAACTAGGGAAGAAGCTGTAGAATTTGAGAGTCTCCATGAAGATCACGATGTTGTAGGGTGTCCAGAAGAGGAAGAAGACCACCACCACGAGGAGGATGAGCCGGATGGCCCTGGCCTTCTTCTGATTCTTGCAGGAAAACAGAGTCTGGAGGATTCGGAAGTAGCAGAAGCTCATGACGAGCAGGGGCAGCACGAAGCCCAGGATGTTTGCTTCCGAGTTGCGGAGCACGGGCCAGATTTCCTGGAGGACTTGGGGGTAATCACCCAGACACTCGTTTTCCTTTCTCTTTGTGAACATGAACTGGGGTGCCGCCACCAAGATGGCCGCCGCCCAGACGCCCAGACTGATGGTGACACCATGCTGCACCGTTCGGTTGTTCATGGAGTTGGCGGCCAGGACAATGGCCAGGTACCTATCGATGCTGATGACGGTAATGAAGAATATGCCCCCAAAGAAGCCGATGAAGAAGAAGGCAGTGGTGAGCTTGCACACGGCGTTGTGGAAGCCTTCCTCGCTGACCAAGTAGTGAGTCCAGAAGGGCAAGGTGGCCACAAAGAGCAGGTCACTCAAGGCCAGGTTCAGGAGGTAGATGTCGGTGATGCTCTTGGGCTTCCGGCTGTTGGTGAGGGCGAGTACCACCAACAGATTTCCCACCAGGCCGAAGGCAAAGACGAGGGAGTAGAAGATGGACAGGAAGACGGTCCCAAAGGCCACAATGTCGCCCACATAACAGGCCTCGGCAGAATCATCGTACTCAAAGTTCTCCAGATCCAATTCCGGGAAGATGGTGGGCATGGTGAGGGCCTGGAGCAGAAGGGGAAACACAGCCATATTACCCTTAGAAGATTGCAATTCTCTCTGGCTGTGTGCAGACAGGAGGAAACAAACACTGGCTGGGGGTCTACTAAATTCTATCTATTCTATATTCATTCTATCTTTTAAAACATTTCTTATTTTTGAAGCAGGGTCTCAATATGCATCCCTGGAATGCTGTTCTGGAATGCACTCTTGGGACCAGGCTGATCTCAACTCACAGAGATCTCTCTGCCTCCGTCTTCCAAGTGTTGGGATTACAGGCATGCGCCACCACCATCCAGCAAGATTTGTTTATTTTATGTGTGCAGATATTTTTCCTGCATGCATATTTGGGTACCATGTGTGTGCCTGACCAGAAAAGGGTGTTGGATTCACTGAAATGAGTTACAGATGGCTGGGGCCATCATGTGGGCAGCGGGAATTGAACCCAGGACCTCTGGAAGAGCAGCAAATGCTCTAAACTCCTGAGCCCCATGGGAGGGATTTTAACAAGGTAGGAAGACCCACTCTAGCTGGGCAGTGGTGGCCACACCTTTAATCCCAGCACTTGGGAGACAAAGGCAAATGGATATCCTAGTTCAAGGCCAGCCTGGTTTACAGAGTGAGTTCCAGGACAGCCAGGGCTACGCAGAGACACCCTGCCTTTAAGAAAACAAACAAATAGACAAACAAACAAACACCCCACTCTGAATGTGGATGGAGCAGTTTCACAGGCTGGGGTCAGTGAGCAGATCTGCCGCACACTGCTCTCCGCTTCCCAACTCGCAGATGCCTGTGAGCACCTGAAGCTCCTGCCACCTCGGCTCCCCAGGGCTCCCAGAATAATCCCATCACCTCCTATAGGGGAGGAAGGGCCACCCTGTTGAGGTCAGAAGGCACCATGAGGCAACGTTCAGTACTGTCCAGCTTGAGTGCTAAGACCACAGAGACGCTTGTTTTCCTAAGAGGAAAAGCTTGCAGCCTAGAGCCAAGAATGCTTTCCATCACAGACACAGAAGAACCTGTGATCTCTCTCTCCTGTGAGTCGCTTCTCGTCGGGTCACCAGCCATGAGGAAAATAACCAGCATAGTCCCCCACTCCTGTTTCACGGCACCCTGGACTTTCCCGGGTTTAGTTCTGTGTGGGAAAGGCCTCCATCCCAACCACTCTGGGTTGACCATCTCACAGCCAATCCAGTAAAGAGGAAGCATTGCTGTATCCCAGGCTCTCTTTTTACAGAGGGACCAGCTGACCTCAGGCAGAGGATGGCTTCAGCCAGCCTGCTGCCCTTGGTTTGAGTGGCTAATCTATCCAGTTATTCCCAGCCCTAACCCATCCCTTATTCTTTTCCTTATTTCCTTAAGGGCAAGAATGGGAAAAGAGGACATTTCTCCATAGCTTGGGTAATAAAACTGTCCCCTTCCCATTTGTTTCCCAACCAGGGTGTGCTGGTCGCTCACTCCGTACTGCTCCTCCAGGCCCTGCTCATCTGCTTCTTGAAACCACAGACAGAACCCTTAGAAGTCTGAAGGCATCTCAGAGCACACTTCCTGGATGCCTCCTTCCCCATAGAAACGGAAAAAACCGAGCTCATGGTTTTTAACAGAGGGAGTTTCCACACCCACCGCACCTTGTTCAAGATGGTTTCACCCAGGTCCACCCATGGCTACCTTCCTGCATCACCTGCCTCTTCGCCAGCCTCTTCGCGATGGACTGGGCTGAGGCTACCTGCTCTGGCCCACCCAGGCTGCGATGGAGCCCTCAACTCTAGGAAAAGCATGGGCGTTCCTTGCTTCAAGCTGCGAGACCCTGCTCTCTGAGGGAGCCTCTGCTGCCGCCCACTCAGCATCAAGTTGGTCAGGACCAGTCGCTGCCACACAGCACTTTCTGAACTCAGCCACCATCACCTCGAGACCGAGGCCGAGGCCGTGGCTGTGTGGTTACAGCGCTTGCCTAGGAAGCCCAAAGCCTTGGGTTGGATCCTCAGCACCACACAAACTGAGCTCTCTGGGATGTGCCTGTGATCCCAGCAGCTGGGAGAGATGGAGGCAGGAGGGTCAGAGCTCAAGGTTATCTCACCTCACGCCTGGACGCATAGCAAGTTTCAGTCCAGTCTGGGGTATTGGAGACTCTGTTTTAAATATAAGCTAGGAAGTCAGAAAATAAATCAATAACCCCTAAAACGTGTAATTTCATATGTCTATGGTTGACAGATGAGCAAGCAGGAATTGCTACTTAGTCCATGATGCTTGTAACACAGGCTTGTCTTCCCTGGCATGGGAGGGCATGCCATGAGGCAATATGAAAGAGGTCATACATGAGGGACCCCAGGACAGTCATATTCTTCCTCCTTCCAGTGTGAAAAGTTAGCAAAGCTGACCCCAAGAGGAGGCCAAAGTTGGGAAACACTGCTCTGCCTCTTCGTGCCTGGGATCCTTCTCCCAGCCCCACGACTTCTGTGGACTCACAGAGGTTGGAGCTTAGCCCGTGGGTAGCTTGGAGCCTTTGGGTTTGGGGGTCCCTCTGCAAGACTAGGACTGTTTCTAAGGAGAGAGTCTATTCCAATGTTACTCACAACAGACACTTGCAGAGACCTTCTGACCTTTAGACACACCCAGGCCGTGGAGACTCACGTACGGTTGGACCCTGGGCATGGCGGAAATTTGGTATTTGAAGATATGATTTTTTTTCACTGACACAAAGAATGCACCATCTCCTTTTCATTTTGAACATGGGGGAGAGAAAGGCGCCCTTTATGAAGCTCTATTCAGTCCAGACAGAGCAAACTGAACCACGGTGAGCCTGAGCAAGACACCAAACACCTGCTTCAACACAAAACCCCGAGAGCCACGTGAGGTCCCATGATGCAGGATGCTGCCATTTGTGAAAAGGTTGGAAAAGGCTGTGTGTAAGAGGGTCTGAATATCTCTGGAGGGACAAACTCGCGGTGGGAGCAGCAGTGTCATGGGGCAATTCTGGAGACTAAAGGAGGGGAAAAGGAGATTAGATTTTTATTATATATACTTGGATTTCTGTCTTAGCCATGTAAGTATTCTCCACTAGGAAACTATTTTAATTGATTGGCTTTCAATATTAGAAACCAACAAAAATATGGATTTTATGACAAACTAAATAAGTAGCCATCCAGCACAGTGACAGGCTCTGAGAAAGTGACACCGCCCAGTTGTCTGCCTCCTGGAGGGGAGTTGCAGCAGTAATGCAGGTATCTTTGGTGGCTGTGGGGCCTGGGCCCTAAGACTTGAGAGCTCTGTAGGGACCCTGTGTGCTGAATGAATAGGAACAGTAGGAGACCTGGAGCAGTAAAGTAAGCCTCACCACGTGGGGTCCCAGCAGAGGCTGGCCAGGCATCAGCAGGGCAGCCGGAACAGTCTGGGAAAGGTCCTCTCTCCCCCATCCCAGTGGCTGCGTCTGTTGGTGGGACAGACACCGTGTCTTCTGGGCAGACGGTGAGAAGCAGCGATGCCTCAGCTACGTGAGTCAGCGGTGACGTCTCCTTTATCTACCTGGAAGGGGCTCGTGGGCTGTGTCAGCTCGCTGGGTTCAGCAGATGAACCCCAGAGCACGAGGATTCCACTCAAGGTGGAAACCTCACATCAGTGAAGAACACGCCTTTCCCTTGACTCATCCTCCAGCCCGAGAGCGAGAGCAAAGCAACTTCTGGTCTGACCTGGCAAGCCTTCCCACTCCCACCCCATCCAGGGTCTCCTGAGATATTCAGAGGATTGGAAAGTGAACCTAAAGATAGGACTTCCTGGCTATAGATGGAGTAGAGCCAGAAATCTAGGGTGATCTTCAGTTTGAGGCCAGCCTGGGCTACGTAATGAGGCAAAGGCCAGCCTGAGGTCAAAGGCCTGCCCCAATGCCTTGGAAGCAGTGGACAGTAGAAAGCAAAGGTAAAAACCCGACAAGGTATTCCTCGGCAGGATTCTCTCAGCAGGATCTTACTTCAGGGTCACAGGAAGCGTACTTGGGGGCTGGTGTGGGCATAGCACCCAAAGGATGGAGCATCAGCCAAACAGCTAAGGCGGTGCCTTACAACTCAGGCAAGAACACAGATCCCATGAGCTCAGCCAGTAAAAGTCTTGCTGTGCAAACATGAAGATATCCAGAACTACTGAAAGAAAGGCTTGTGTGATCGTGCAGGCTTGTCATCCCAGCACCGGGGAGGCAGATACCCAGGGCTCACGGGCCAGTCAGCCCGGCCTAATCATAAGCCTCAGATCCCACTGAGAGATGATCTGAAAACAAGGTAGAGAGTGCCTGAGGAATAACACGTGAGACTGACCTCTGGCCTCCACATGCATGTACAGACATGTGCACCTGAGCATGCCCACACTCATAACCCATCACCATGGAGGGTGGAGGCAGGAGGATTGCTGGGGACTGCTGGCTGCCAGCCTAGCCCCAGGTTCAGGAAGAGACCCTGTCCAAAGGAATAAGGTGAAGAGTGACAGAGCAGGGTACTCCATGTTTTCTTCTGGCCTCTGGGTGCACACGCACAAGCACATGCACACGCACATGCACCACATACACTCGCTTGCATGCGTGTTCTCGTGCTCACATGCATGCATGCTTGCACACACAAATGTATACATAAATGTTCTCACTTCCCCGACCCAAACACATCCATCAAAAACTTCCCACGAATCCCTGGAAGCCGTTCTCAGGCCTCTGTCCTATCTGGCAGTTAACCGGTGGTTTTACTAGCTGGTATTGAACTAGAGAGTCTGCGTTGAGCCAAGAAGCAGAGCTTGGAACGTTCTAGATCAGTGGTACTCATCCCGTGGGTCACAACCCTTTGGGGGCTGGACGTACCTTTCAAAGGCGTCCCCTAAGACCGTCAGAAAACACAGGCATTTGCATCACCATTCATAACAGCAGCAAAATTACAGTTATGAAGTAGCAACAAAAATAATTTTATGGCTGGGGTCACCACGACACGAGGAACTGTGTTAAAGGGTCTCAGCATTAGGGAGGTTGAGAACTGCTGGGCTAGATCCAAGTAGAAATGACTTCAATACGACCCACTTCATGAAACTTCCTCACTCCTCCCGCCCGTCCTGGTCCACTTCCTTTCCTCATGCCCACTCCTTTATTTTTAGCCTTCCTTGTGGGGTGGGGGTACCCTTACCCAGGCTCCCAATCAGTTCCCCATCTCTAAGCTTCCCTTCTCCTTAGGCGGCCACGTTCTTCTGGCTGGCATCTTCCTAGGAGGCTCCCCCTCTCTTTCTGCTCCACATCCTGCTGATTGATTTCTAAAGCCAGTGTCTCCCTTTAGATCGTCACTCTCCTGGGTCCCTAAGTGTGGCTTTCTAGTTTGTTCTGCGGGTTGAATGCAGGTCCCCACGTCTGCGGCACAAGTGCTCTCCTGACAGAGCTGGGTCTCCAGTCTCTGACAGCCCTGCTTTGTTTGTTTGTTTATTGTTTATTAGCACACGTGTCTCAGGGTTCAGAGAGCAGAGGCTGCAGCAGGAGGGACATTTTCAATGTCCACCCGGTTTCCTGCGCAAGTCAGCGGACCCTCTGTTCCCATAGCTAGCTATGAGTTCATGCAAAGGATCGCGACAGCACTACCCAGCAGGGCTTCACCCAGATCAAAGGTCCCCTGCAAAGCCAAAAGCATACACAAGGGAACTCTGACGGGAAAGTACAGGAGTTACCTTCTCTCTCAAGCATGCCATTATTTGAGGTTTGACACTTCTCCCTCCCTTTTCCTCTTTAAAGCGCTCTGTGGTATTTGTGTATTTCTATCAAAATAAAACTGTGAAAATTTAAAAGGAAATATTTCGTCACTTTTTTAAGTAATGGAGAAACAGGGTAGCTTTTTAATAATAAAATTCTGGTTAGTGTAGGAGTTTTTGAGGCAGTATCTCCCACCATCACCCATACTGACCCAGAACTCCCTATTTAGTCTCTGTTGGCCTCAAACTCATTGCAAGCTGGGCAGTGGTGGTGCATGTCTTTAGTCTCAGCACTCAGGAGGCAGAGGCAGGTGGATCTCTGTGAGTTAGATGCCAGCGTGGTCTACAGAGCAAGTTCCAGGACAGGCTCCAAAGCTACAGAGAAACCCTGTCTTGAAAAACCAAACCAAATTGAAATAAAACAAAAAACAACAAGAAGAAAAAACCCAAGCAAACTCATTGCAATCCTCTGCTTGAGTCTCCTGACTACCGGTATAAAAGGTATGAGCCACCGAGCCCATGTTAATTAAGTCACACAGAGTGTATGAGAAGAGGGGTCCTCGTTCTCAGATGAGCTCTAGGGAAGCCAGGAAGGTGAAGTACACAGCTTATCTCTGCAGGGGAAAGGATGCGTGGACCCGTCCCCCCCCCCCCCCCGCCCCAGAAGGCTGGGAATGGATGTAATGTTATCTGCAGGGCCAGGCCTCACCCGAATCCCCCAGCTACTGTGCTCATCCCAGACTCTCCCTCCCTAGAACTTTATCTTTGTTTCTCAGACAGTAGAGGCCATCCCTTCCGCTGTCTGTATAATTGAGACCACACCAGACCCTCAGCCCTTAAACTATAGACCCCATCTTCATGCTCACACACACTTTTCAAAAGAGTTTTTTTTTTTTTAATGTGGTCATGCCCTAGCTTTATCGTGCACATGGATGGAGATCATTGTTACTGGGAAACATTTTTCCAAAATGGTACTGTACTTAAGAATGCTTAAAGAGCGTCTCAGGGTCAGGCTTGAGAAGCTTGAACCAGCACCAGGTAACTAAGTGGTGTTGAACCCGATTTCCTCAGGGGGCTCTTCACTCTGATGATCTTAGCACTGGCAGACAGACTCCCTACATATGTTTAAGAGCAAACAGAGGTGAAGGCTAAGAGGCATAATCCAGCCTGCTGAAAAGAAGGGAAGGTCCTTTTCTCCGGTCCCTTTCTCTTTTAAAACTGTCACTTCAGAGCATCTGTAAATAACTTCTTCCTGGATGTGTGGGTCCTGGAACCCGCAGGGCCTTCGGTCCACTGTTTTGGAGGAACACCTTTCTCCAGGACCTGGGCATTGTGATTTAGAAATACGAGCAGCAAGCACACAGCCCCATCTTCCAATTTCTGTAGGGGTGTGGGAGCTTCAGCACTCGGCTCCAAGCAACCTCCTGTCGCTAATGTAGGACGGTTGTTCTCCTCGGGACAGAGCCAATGAACTTTCAAGGGTGGACAGTGAGTTCACATCACCAAGAACGCTGTTGAGGGCTGGGGAATGGCTCAGTCAGCAAAGCACTTGCTCTGCAAACTCTTTGTTGTAAGACCTGAGTTCCAGCCTCCAAATCCATATTAAACTAAACGTGGCTGGGTAGTGGTGACGCACACCTTTAATCCCAACACTTGAGAGGCAGAGGCAAGTGAATATTTGAGTTTGAGGCCAGCCTGGTCTACAGAGGGAGTTCTAGGACAGCCAGGGCTGCACAGAAAAACTCTGCCTCAAAAAACAACAACAACAAAGCTAAACGTGGTGATGTACTTGTAATCCAGCACTGGGGAGGTGAAGACAGGGATCCTGGGGCTCCCTGGTCAGACAGCCTGGCCAGATGGGTGAGTTCTAGGTAAAAATAATCACCTGAATAACCAAGGCGGAAATGCCTGCAGACACCTGATGCTGACTTCACAGGCACGCACATGCTGCCAGGTCCGCTTGCTTCATGACCAGCTCTCGATCACCTCAAGGACAGGGATGCAACTGAGTGTGTCTCTGGGCCATGGGGGGAGGGGTTCCTGTCTCAAAGTCTCCTAGGGCTGGTCGAGGATAGCACACTCTGGTCAATTGAGTCAGCCATAAAGAGACTTTGACATCTTTGACATCTGTGGAGTCAGAGGAAAATTCAAACGCCAGCTCAAGCTGTGAATAAGTTCATCATGCTTCATAAACTTTTGGTCTGATTAATTTTGGTGTGTGATTTTTTTAATTACTTGCAGGGTTTTGTATAATAAAGCTTAATTTTTGGTGGTGTTGTTTTGTTTTTGAGACAGGGTTCAGGCTGTTGTCCTCGGAAATGTAGACCTGGCAGACCGTGAAGTCACAGAGATCCTCCTGACTCTCCGGTGCTGGGATTAAAGGCGTGCGCCCTGGGCTACAAAGCTCCCTCCCTGGGCTACAAAGCTTATTTTTAAAAAGGAGAGTTAAGTAGGGTGTGCTGGCTTTAACCCAAGTACTCGGGAGGCAGAGGTGGGAAGATCTCTGTAAATTCAAGGTCAACCTGGTCTATAGGGTGAGTTGCAGAACAGCCAGGGCT
Organism: Microtus pennsylvanicus; assembly: GCF_037038515.1. NCBI lineage: Eukaryota > Metazoa > Chordata > Mammalia > Rodentia > Cricetidae > Microtus > Microtus pennsylvanicus. Next base: position 4,280,205 of record NC_134581.1, on the reverse strand, counting down.
ATGCAGAGACCCTGTAAAAAAAAAAATTCCTGAGGACTTTGAAGCAGACACACGACAGCATGACTGAAGTCCCCTCTAGCGCAGTGGGGCCAAACCGTCTTCTGCTGTGTGAGCTCATTTACGGCACTCAGCTGCAGAAAACCAACGGCTTTGCAAATGATTCTTGCCTTGAGGATGGAGCACACGTCTGAGACAGACAGACATCTGAGACAGACAGACATCTGGATGTGACCTGGTGCAGGCAGGAAAGGCTTACATAACCCACCTTCCGTTTCTGCAAGCTGCTCATTTAGTCCCACTAGTCCCGTTGTCTGGCCGTCACTCTCTTACAGAATTGCGTTTTGGAAATATTGATGAGTTACTGAGTTCTGTGTCTGCTACATGGAGGGGCAACTTCCAGTAACATTTGGGTAAGGGCAGGGGCATGAGGGGGGCTTTGGGGGTCCTAGCGAGGTTCTTTTCATTGTGTGGTGTGCATGTGTGTATGTATGCATTGTGTGTGTGTTATGTGTATATGTGTGGTTTGTGCATGTGTGTGGTATTTGCATAGGTGTGGTATGTGTTTGCATGTGTGTGCTTGTGGTGAGTATGGGGATGTAAGCATGTGCCGTGCATGTGTGTGGGCGAACCTACTTGTGCGTGTGTGTATCATTCCTCGGCACTTCCTACCTTCTTTCTTGAGACAGGGTCTCTCATTGTCCTGGAAGTTTCTGGGTAGTCCAGGCTGATTGGCCTGTGAGCCCCAGGGATCATTTCTCCCTCCTCAGCGCTGACTTTACAACACACATGGCCACACCAGGGTTTCTTATGTGGGTTCTGGGGATGGAACTTGGCCTTTAGCCTGCTAGGCGGTTTACAGTTTAGGTGCCCCGGGGAGGAAAGGCTGACCCCAGGCTCAGTCAGAAACCCTAGGCTTCCTTTGGTTTTCCTTGGTAGGAAATGACCTAATGATGACCTAAGGATCTCCCGCTTCTGAGACACCTGGGCACCTGTCATCAAGGTTGGCTAGGGCTCGGGCCCCATCGCCCCACCCCACTCCTCTCCAGCCTGCTTTGGAGCAGTGTGAGTTCGCAGCTCATTCTGAGGGCCTGGTTTGGAAGTCTTCAGGCTTAGGACTCCGGGCTGGAGGCTGGGTTGGGGAGGCACAAGTGGCAGACCATGCTTCACATGGCCACCCTTGCACAGTGGACTTGGGAGAAGAAGGAACTAAAAGTTGATTTGGAACTGGCGATGGGGCCCGAGCCCTAGCCAACCTTGATGACAGGTGCCCAGGTGTCTCAGAAGCGGGAGATCCTTAGGTCATCATTAGGTCATTTCCTACCAAGGAAAACCAAAGGAAGCATGATGTCTTCTCGCCTGGTCCTATGACTTGGGGTCCTTAACAACTCCTTTGGGAGTAGTCAGTGAAGTTAAGATCCCTGAAGTGATGGAGCTTCACTCTCCCTGAAGCAGCAGACAGAAACTGTTTTTAAAAGTGCATTTATTTATTTTTTATATGTATGTGTGTACGTTATTGCACATGCTGCAGTATGTGGTCAGAGTACATCTTGAGGGCGTCAGGACTTTCCTTCTACCATGCTTCTCTCAGGCTCAAACTCAAGCAGTCAAGCTTGTCACAGGTGCCTTTATCCCCCTTGCAAGCCCTTTACTGCTTTTGAAGAGCCAAAGACTGTCCATGCAGAGTGTTTGGGACTTTATATACCACACTCTAACCTTCACTATACACTCCCTTGCCTGGGTCCTACCTACTCGGTACAGTCAAGCACTGTGTAGTATTGCCAAGGGCAATGTCCAAAGTCCGAAGTCTGGACTGCAGCATCCCAAGGACCAGCAGCACCCCTTCCCCTGTCCTCTCTCTGCCATGGGGTCAGCCAAAGTGCAGGGTGGGTAGGTTTTAACCGGATTAGCATGGGTAGGTTCTTCCCAGGAAACAGAGGTGCATGAAGGGCCAGGTTGGTCAGCCTGGGCCTGACACTATTTTTCTGTCCCAGCATTCATCTGTAAAACCAAGCCAATCCGAGGGGCAGGAGAAGAGAAGCTACTCTGGTCTTCTGTTGTGTGGCTAGTTTTGTTCTCACGTGGGAGGAGCAAGGCACACAGGATTCAGGTAAACTTGCAGGAATCCTACTCCCTGTCAGGAAGCTGCAGGCCATCTCTGGGGAGAGGAGTCTTACTTCGAGTAGCTGCCAGCAATTGGTGGAGGAGCTCCCAGGACACAGCTCTGATGAGTGGGCACCCACCAGGGTGAGCTCCACTAACTCAAGGGCACGGTCCTGTAGTAACCCCCATAGACCTACAGCTTCACTGGACTAGGCTTGGGTATGGGTTGTCCCTGCTGCCCCAGGGGTCCTATCTGTGGTGGGTGACCTATGATCACTTCTGTCTGGAAGTCACCCTACACTCTTTCCTGGGGCTATTTCTGTTTTCCAGAAGCCCCTGAGTCCAGTCACTGCCCCCACCCTGCTGGCTCTCACAGTTCCCAAGGCTCAACAGGTCAGGGCCTGCTCTAGCCTAGTTTTCTCCCCGTAGGCTCAGAGTCCCCTTATGACCTGCCTGAGCAGAGTGTTTTCTTATGGTCTGAGCGTCTTTACATTTGACTCAATTTCTTCCTACCTCAAGTATTATATTTCAACTAGTAGGGACAGAAAAAATTAGGGGAATTGGGAGGGAGGGAGGGAAAAGGAAGAAGGGAGGGAGAATTCCCAACTCTCAGCCTTTCTCTGGACTGGGCTATAAATGCCCAGAGCAAGGCTGCAGGCACTTGGGGTCTGTGTTTGCCAGATGATAACACAACCCTTGAGGGAAAGCCAGCTGCAGCTGCTCTCAGGGGGCCTCTGGAAGGGTCTGCCTGTGTCAAGCAGGGACAAGGTCTGTTCTTACCATTTCCTTCCGGAGACCACCTTTCCTAGTGGCTCAGACGCCTGAGTCCTGAGACACGGTTATGAGCATTTATGAAACTGAGGAATGAGCTTGCGCCAAGTTTATTATAAATGCCAAAAATGTTCATTATAACAGCTGAAGATGTTACCAGAGTGGAATTTAAGAAAAGGGAAAAAAGTCCATAAAACTATGTAACTTTACAGACTCAGGCATAATATTCTTTTAGTTTTTCTCCATATAAATGTGTATTTCAGTAAAAATGCTAAAGTCAGTTTGAACATTGATCACCATCATTATTGTTATTAGATATAGGGTCTCATAAAGCCCAGGCTGGCCTCAAAATTCCTAGGTACCAAGGCCGACCTTGAGCTTCCGACCCTCCTGTCTCTTCCTCCTGAGTGCTGGGACCACAGGCACGGTGGGCACAGCAGGCAATCATGCCTAACGTATGTGTAGTACTGAGGATTGGACCCGGGGCTCCTTGCACTCTAGGCAAGCACTCAGCACTCTATCAGCCGAGCTACATTCTCAGTATAGCACCTTTATTTTTATATTCTCAAGCCTGGGTACCGTCAGGGAAACCGCTGAGTGCCTGCCACTCAGATCTAGGGATTATCAACTCACAGTTATCATTTCATTCATCTCCCACTAATTTCATCTATAAACACTCCTGTGTGGGTCTCTGAGGAATAAGTGCTTCTTAAAGCAAGAAATAAAAACCATCAACACTAATGTTTATAGTTGTTAGTGTTTGCTTGAGAGAAGAGGCTCCCAGGGAAGCCCCAGCTGGCCTGGAACTCACACAGAGCCTATACTAGTCTCAAATTTGTAGCAATCCCCTTCCTGCAGCGGTCCCAGAGCTGGGATTAGAGGCATGAACCACAAAGTCTGACTGACAGTACAAATTTTAATCTTTAAAAACATCAACATTTCCAGTCTGGCGGTGGTGGTGCACACACCTTTAATCGGGAGGCAGAGGCAGGCAGATCTCTGTGAGTTCGAGGCCAGCCTGATCTACAAGAGCTAGTTCCAGAACAGGCTCCAAAGCTACAGAGAAACCGTGTCTTGAAAAATCACAAAACCAAACCAAACCAAAAAAAAGAAAAAAAAAAAGAAAAACCAAAACCAAAACCAAAAAAAAAAAAAACATCAATATTTCCTATCACCAAATGTGATTTTGTATCGGGCCCCTCTCCCCTCTTTTCTGATAGTGTTCAACCTGAACCTTTCTTCACAATCCTAAAATGGAATTACTCACACCTCAAAGACTTCTTATCCTCCACCCCCCACCCCCCCTCCCCGTTTTATCTGCATCTTCAGGAAAATGAGCACAGAAGGCAAACAGAGTCAGTAACCTGGTTTGCCTGATGGCCCCACCCCAGGTGTGGGAGGAGTCCGCTGCACTTACCTGGGCAGATGGGAACGAAGTGCCACTCAGTCCCCCAGTCCCACGCAAATTCCACCAGACGCCAACACTTCCCTCTCTGAGGGCATCTTTATTTGCGAAGTTAGCCAATAGCGTCTGGCTTCCTGTCTTTAGATGCTGTGGCCAGCAAGCTCAGAAGCTCCAGGCTGGAGACCAGCTGATCACAAGGGAGCCTGCATTGCAAGTCTCAGGGACTGCTGCCTGGGGCAGACCTGGTGATGGCTGGGGGCTGTGTCAGATATCTGCAGCCTCAGAGGCCAGCAGAACACAAGTCAGGTCTCAGGCAATCTGTGAAAGCCCCTCATCTTTCCATCCATTTCCAAAAGCATCTGGTACTCCCTGGGCAGCACTGGGGTGCAGGTTCAGTGTCCTTGCTGTCTTTCGCCTCGGCATGGTCTCGGTCCTGGCTGAGGGGCACACATCACAGGAGGTTCTTAGGAGGATGTTTTGTCCACTGAGTAGGAACACCACACTGAAAATGTCAGTAACTCCCTCCCCCCCCCCCTTCACTGTTGAGAAAGCCCACCCCTTAGTCCCTTTTCTGTTTCCTCCTGGCCTCCCTGGTTGCTCATCTTCCCCTGCAGAGGCCAAGGGATCACAGAGAGGTAGCGGTTCCTCACGGGCTCTCAGACATTGGCCCTTTCCCTATGCCCCATCAGCTACATCGGGGGCTACCCAGGTCAGCTCCTTGCCTTCATTCTGCCCCACTTCAGTTTCTGATTTTTGTTTTTTTTTTTTTGTTTTTTTTTTTTTAGTTTTTTCGAGACAGGGTTTCTCTGTAGCTTTGGAGCCTGTCCTGGCACTAGCTCTTGTAGACCAGGCTGGCCTCGAACTCACAGAGATCCACCTGCCTCTGCCTCCCGAGTGCTTGTTTTTTATTTTTATTAATTCTTCGGGGATTTCACACTTTGTATTTTGATCATGGTCATCTACCTGCCTCCGCCCAGATCCGCCGCTGTTTCAAACCCACCCAACCTTGTTTCACGTTCATTTCTGCTAACTTTTTTTAAGATTTATTTTGAATTATGCATACGTGGATGTGAGTGCAGGTGCCCACAGAGGCCAGAGGACTCAGATCTCCCTGGAGCTGGGGTCACAGGCAGCTGTGAACTGCCCGGCATGGAAGCTGGGGACTGAGCTGTGTCTCCTGCAAGAGCAGTTATGTGCTCTTAGCCACTGAGCCATTCCCACAGCCCCTTTTATGTTATTGTTTGTTTTATTTTGTTTTGTTGTTGCTGAGACATGTCCCATGCATCATGGCCTGGCTCTGTATTTGAAGATGACCTGAGCATCCTCCTGCCTCCACCGGCCAAGGGCTGGGATGTCCCGCCATGTCTCATTGATGAGATGCTGGGGATCGAACTCAGGGACTTCACACACACTAGGCAAGCAGTCTGCGGGTCGAGCCATCTCCCCAGCCACACTCAGCTCACCCTTGTGCTCCTGTCTTGGATCTGGCCAAGATTCTCCCACTTGGAATCCAAACAGTCTCATCGATGATCATTGCTGACACAACTCCATCTCCAGTTGGGGCCTGGAGATCACCCTGTGCCCATCGATCCCTTTCTGTCTGCCTTCATCTCACCCTCCCACGTACACAAAGAGCAATCCCTGAGCCGCAGCTGTGCAGCTTTAACTCCGGGAGCTTCCTCCGCTCCCTGGTCTGTCTGTGAGCTTGCTCTCAACACGATGGTCCCCTTTTCCTTTCCCCTACATTCTGACTACTTCCTCTTCCTCCAGCACACATGCACATGCACTCTCTCGTGCGCACACACACACACACACACACACACACACACACACACACACACACCCTTCCCTGTGTGTGCACTGGCACTGGGAGTGCCTGCCTCCCTGACTCACCTGCTGAGGGCTGAGGAGTGGGCTTGTCCTGTCCACGGGTGCTGCAGCTGATAGAACTCTGTGATGAGTTTCAACACACTTGTGCCAGTTTCCTTGTCCCCACGGGGTGGTGACAGCTGTCCGGATGGATACCCACACACAGAGGAACACAATATTTAGGAGAGGCACTCTGAGCTCATGGAGCATTCTATTTTAGGGTAGGAAAGGAGGCAAGCCTGCTTTGGGGACCTGAAGGCAACAAACAGTACCTCATCCGTGTGTGTGTGTGTGTGTGTGTGTGTGTGTGTGTGTGTGTGTGTGGTGTTTGTGCCATATATGAATAGTGTGTACAGCGTAATGAAGACTAGAAGAGGCCACGGATCGTCTGGAACTGGAATTATAGGAAGGTATGAGCCATCTGATGTGGGTACTGGGAACCAGACTTGTGACCTCAGCAAGGCAGTAAGCACTTTTAACTACTGAGCCTCTTTCCAGCCTGCCTGCCTGCCTGCCTGCCTGCCTGCCTGCCTGCCTGCCTGCCTGGCAGCTCTGGCTGTCCTGGAACTCACTCTGTAGACCAAACTGGTCTCCAACTCACAGAGATCCACCTGCCTCTGCCTCTGAGTCCTGAGATTAAAGGCGTGCGCCGCCACCACCCATCTTAAATTATTTCTTTAAAAACCCCTATTTTTGCTATTTTATGTATATAAGTGTTCGCCTGTACAATCACCACCACATGCACGCCTGAATCCCAAGAGGCCAAAAGAGGGCAGTGGATCCCAGGTCTCCTGAGACTAGAGTTACCCATTGTGAGCCACCGTGTGGACGCTGGAAATCAAATCCAGGTCCTCTGGAAGAGCAGCCAGTGCTCTTAAACACTGAGCCATCTCTCCAGCCCCTGATTAAATTACTTCTAGTTGCATTACACATGGAAACAATAGCACCTTTTATTCCAAAATAAACCATCAGTTGTCACTTAACTATTCACCTTGCTTTTGAGATGGGGTCCTGCTGTGTAGCCCATGCTAGCCTAGAACACCCAAGTTCTCATCTCAGCCTCCCAAGCTGGAACTTCTAAGCTCCTAGGTACATGCCGCAGTACTCAGCTAAAAAGCTGGCCCCCAGCTGCATCCTGCTCTGCCCCTCCCCCTTCCCTCAGTCACTTCACCCCCCCCTGCATCCCTGCTCTGCCCCTCCCCCTTCCCTCAGTCACTTCACCCCCCTGCATCCCTGCTCTGCCCCTCCCCCTTCCCTCAGTCACCCCCCCCCCAGTGCATCCCTGCTCTGCCCCTTCCCCCTTGCCTGGGTCACTTCACCGCTGCTGTGATAAACACTGTGGCTAAGGCAACTTATAAAAGAAAGGATTTAATTGAGCTTATGGTTTCGGAGGGTTAGATTTGTGATAACAGAAAGTGAAGGCATCGAGGCATGAACAGCTGAGAGCTCATATCTTGATTCAAAAGTAGGAGGCAGAGAACCCTGGGAAAAGCTTTTGAAACCCCCCAATCCTCCCCCCCCCCCCCCCCCGTGACAGGCCACCTCTGACAAACCGTACCTCCTAATTCTTTCCAAACAGTTCAACCAACTGGGTCCAAGTATTAAAACATATGAGCTCTGTGGGCCATTCCCATTCAAACCACCACAGCCTTGACTATGTAATAATAATTAACCCCCATCTTAATGGTCTTAATTCTTGTCCTCTTGTAGGTACGACTTAAATGCCTGACCTGACTTAATTGATCATTCTCAGGTACAGAAGTTCATACCTGGGGTCGGGCACTTAAGAGGCTGAAGTCAGAGATTGCTGCTACTCGGAGGCCAACCTGGGCTGCAAAATGAGGTCTTGTCTCAACAATTCCCAAGTAATTAAGGCAAGGTTGGTGTAGGTTTTGGCAACAACACAGACCTGCTGGCCTGTGATGATGGGAGTTTAGAAAGCTGAGCACAGAGGAAGGAGCAATGTCGGCCTGAGGAGCTAGGCTTCCCTCATGTCTTCACTGCGGAGGGTGCTTCAGGAGAGGGACCAGGAGCCGTGCAGAGCTGTGCCTTCCTGCAGCATCCCTTACAGCTCTCCTTCCCTGCATCCCTGTCCCTGTTCCCACAGCACCCTACAGTAAGGATTTCCGAGTGGCTGGCTTTCTTTATGCCAACCTGTCAGCGTTCTCCCTCCACTCTCTGGAAAACCCTGTTTACTATGTGTAGAAAAAAAGTCACCTCAGATCCTAGCGGGGAAGCCCTGAACCGCATTCCCTCCACCCACACCCAGAGGATAAGTCATGACCTCCAGTGTGAGCATCCCGAAGCTCAGTTTTAAGGAGGCGAACAAGGGTAAATGGTACAGGCTGGACCGCTGTCATGTTCTCAGTCATGCCACGCATCAGAAGACAGCAGTGAAGTCAGAATTTACCTGTAACGTAGATGCCGGCATCTGACCAGGGATGGAACTGCTAGTGTCTCAGCACCCCCTTCACAGCCCATCCTCACTCTCAGCCGCACAGAGCCCTTACCCATGCACGAGGGTCTCCATCTGAAACCCTAGGACTCTGGGCGTGACTCGGTGAACATGCTCTGGGTTGATCTTCTGCAGGTGCGGGGGTGGGGCATGCCTCGAGTCCCAGGATCTCCTGCACCGTGTGAGCAGGTGTGTGTGGGGTGACACACCTGGAATCCCAGGATCTCCTGCACCGCGTGAGCAGGTGTGTGTGTGGGGGGGACACACCTGGAATCCCAGGATCTCCTGCATCGTGTGAGCAAGTATGGGGGGGGCACACCTGGAATCCCACGATCTCCTGTACCATGCAAACAGGTGCGGTGGTGAGGGGGGATACACCTGGACTCCCAGCACTCAAAGGTGGAGATGGGTGGCTTTGGGGTCATCCTTGGTTGCATAGCGAGGTTGAGGCCAGCTGTGAGATGCACGCCCAGAGGCTCCTGAGGTGTGGCCACCCACAAGCCACAGAGGGCATCCTCAGAGGGCATCCACACCTGCTGGCAGTGGAGCTTGGGCTTCCAGGCTTCAGAAGCATCAGAAAAACGTGTTGATTTCTAAGGTCTGCCACTGCTGTGATTTGTCACAGTAGCCTCAGCAGTTAAGACATCCGGTCAATTTATCAGGCTAACCTGGAACCCCCCTGGGCAGTTGAGGAGAACTTTGAACTCCTGATCCTCCTCTTTCCACCTCCTGAGTGCTAGGATTACAACACCCTTCAAAATGATGGGTTTCAAATTTTCATTGTATCCCTGTACCTTTCTCACATTCCCACCACACCCCCACCCTCTCCATCCTCTTTCCACCCTCTCTGTCCCTCCTCCCTGGTTGGCACCTGTAGTTTTTAACTCTCAACTTTCCTTTTCAGGTGAGGAAGTCACGAGGACGGAGGGAGTTAAAGGATAACTTGAGGCCCCTTTCACCCACATCGGAAATCTACCCGTGCAACATCTGGTCTTGGGAACAAGGTAGCTTTTCTGAGGTTGCAGAGCCCAGAGCAGATGCCCTCGGGGGCTGCAGGCGGAGTGGGTGGCCAACCCTCCAAGGCCCTTTCTCCAACTGGAAAGGGCTGGTCTTGTCGGTCCCACCTTCCTCAGCAATTTTCTACCGCGAGGCCTTGGGGCGCCCCCTTGAGGCGATGAGGTGAACTTCTGCCTGAGACCTGGACTGAGACAGGCATGGCAGCAAGGCAAAGAGCCCTTGTAGAAAGACCCAGAGCTGAGAGGTAGACCTCTAAGTCCGCCCTGGGCAGCTGAGGTCAGGGACTCATCCGACCTCCAGCCATCGGCCCGTGAGCTGCATGTCCTCAGCTGTGCCACACATTAAAGAGCAGAAGTGACGTCCCAGGGGACTCAGGGACCAGTCATGTTCCTAGTGTACTTCCCCGAATCTGCATTAGGACAAGGTGAGGACAACCCTCGGCTCCTTCCAGAACAACCGTTCATTTAAGAATGTATTTTAAGGGAATGGGTATTCTGTGGCGTCACTAGAACTGGGTCACATGACATTCAGGAGGGTAGCGCTTCAGAGCTGGAGAGATTGCAAGGCCACTTCTCTCCTGGAGGTATGACATGTTAGAGACGTGTTTGCTAGGGACATGTTAGAAACATGTAAGAGACGCGTTAGAGACATGGGCTTCAATCAACTCTTCCGCAGCTGTGTGGTCAGTTGGAAGAATGACCAAAGAGTGTTTTTAAAAACAGTTCCCGATTTCCACTCCCAGGCAACAGTTCTTATTCTCTGTGCAGCTGTTTATAACATGCAGTCATGTGTTCTACACAGACGGGATTTGCCTGAGAAAGACATCACTAGAGAATTCTGTCATTATCTGGCCATCAAAGGTGGCCCTGACACAAACTGAGAGGGACCTACGTCACGAGGAGTTATCATTTCTTTGAACCACCATTGAACATGTGGTCCATTGCTGACTGGAATGTTTTCATAACGGAACTCAGAATAAAGTTTCCCATTGAAACCAGCACAGTCATTTTCTCAGTGCCAATTGCTTCAGCCAGAGAAGGTTCTGGGAGAGCCAGCCCAGCTCAACAGGAAAGAGTCAGCAGGTCTGGAGGTTTCATGCTGGCTGGCTGTGAGAGAAGGGGGTGCTATGGCTGGCCATCCTCCATTTGTGGTCTCCAAAGCCTACCTGGAGGGTGGGAACTCTGGGCGAAGGCAAATCTAATTCAAGGAATTCTCAGGATGGTGAGAGGTCCTCAGTGCTCTGGCTGCCTCAGTCCAAATGGAACAGGACCCACAGACGGCAGACGTTGCTAAGGACACTAGTCAGCCTGTCTGGCAGACCTCATGGCCATATGTTTCCCCTCTCAAACAAAACCCTCTGTCCTTTCTATTCTGTAGCTGCTGGACAAAGCTCTGCCTCTGTAGCCGCAGCAAACCTGGACTCTGTGTGTGTGTGTGTGTGTGTGTGTGGTGTGTGTGTGTGTGTATAGGCACAGCAAGCTCTGGTCTTCGTGTGTGTGTGTGTGTGTGTGTGTGTGTGTGTGTGTGTGTGTGTATGAATGCCCCTGTTTGTGTGGTACGTATTTCCATGTGTGTGTGAAGGTCGGAGTTCAGCATTAGACATCCTCAGTTGCTCATTACCTTATTATTTTAATTTTTTAGGATTCACTTAGGGACTGGAGAGTGACTCAGTGGCTAAGAGCACTTGTTATCACACAGGACCTGGGTTCGATTCCCAGCACCGGTGGCTCACAATCACTTGTAGCTCCAGTTCTAAGGGGTCTGATGCCCTCTTCTGGCATCAGAAACATGGTGCACAGACAAACATGCAGGTGAGACACTCATGCACATAAAACAAGACAAATAAACCTTTTTTTAAAAAAAGATTTATTTATTAATTATGTTTACAGTCTTTTTAAAATTATATAGTTTTATATTTATTTATTTATTATGTATACAATATTCTGTCTGTATGTCTGCCAACCAGAAGAGGGCACCAGATGTCACTACAGATGGTTGTGAGCCACCATGTGGTTGCTGGGAATTGAACTCAGGACCTTTGGAAGAGCAGGCAATGCTCTTAACCACTGAGCCATCTCTCCAGCCCCAATTTTTTTTTCAAGACAGGGTTTCTCTGTGGTTTTGGAGCCTGTCCTGGAACTAGCTCTTGTAGACCAGGCTGGTCTCGAACTCACAGAGATCCGCCTGCCTCTGCCTCCCGAGTGCTGGGATTAAAAGCGTGCGCCACCACCACCCAGCTCTTTTTTTAAAAAAAATTATTTATTTATTTATTTATTTATTATGTATACAATATTCTGTCTGTATGCCTGAAGGCCAGAAGAGGGCGCCAGACCTCTTTCAGATGGTTGTGAGCCACCACGTGGTTGCTGGGAATTGAACTCAGGACCTTTGGAAGAGTAGGCAATGCTCTTAACCACTGAGCCATCTCTCCAGCCCCTGTATACAGGGTTTTGTCTGCATGTATGCCTGCAGGCCAGAAAAGGGTCCCAGGTCTCATTACAGATGGTTGTGAGCCACCTTGTGGTTGCTGGGAATTGAACTCAGTACCTTTGGAAGAGCAGGTAGTGCTCTTAACCACTGAGCTATATCTCCAGTCCAAAACAAATCTTTAAAAATTAATAATAAAGATTATTTTATGTGTATGAGTGTTTGTCTGCAGGTATACATGTGCACCACATTTGTGTAGAACCACAGAGGACAGAAGAGGCTGTCAGCTCCCACAGAGCTGGAGTTACAGATGGCTGTGAGTTGCCATGGGTCCTCTGCAAGAGCTCTTTCCTCTGAGCCATCTTTCCAGTTCCTTCCCACTTGTTCTTTTGAACAAGGTTTCTCACTGAACTCAGAACTCAAGGTCGCTAGCTGGTCTGGCTGGCGGCTCTCTCCACACTCTAGCACTAGGGTTACAGGCGTACTCCACCATGCCCAGATCTTACAAGTGCTTTTGGAGGGCACGTGTCTACGAGTGTATTTCCAGAGAGGAGTGACCTGGGAGGGGCTAGAGCACTCTGAATATGAGAGGCCCACCCCTTGAGCTGAGGTCCTGGATTGACTAAAGCGAGAGAAGAAGAAGCCAACAAAGGCATTCTCCTGTCGCTGCTTCCTGCTCCACAGAAACGTGAGCAAGGAGCCTCTTGCTGCCACTGACAGGAGTTGGTCCCACTGCCATGGTCTCCAAGCATGAGAGACTGCGCCCTTTGAATCATGACCCCAAATAAATCCTTCCTCCCTTGAGCTACTTCTTGTCAGTTTTTGGTCATAGTGAGGACAAAACAGCCAATGTGTCACACGTCAAGGGACAAAGGGAGGGAGAGATGCAATGTTTTCTCTAGCAAGGGTCCTGGTCCTAACCATATGCTTCCCCCACCCCGCCAACAAGTGCCACCAACTGGGAACCAAGGTTCAAATCCATGAGCCTATGAGGGACATTTCCCGTTGAAACTGTGGGGAGCAAGCTGAAGATGTCCGGCGTGACTCAGGGAAGAGTCCTAGGTATGTGAACTCACAAGAAGACGTTCACAGCACATAAGAAAGGAACGACACCAGTAAGAATTAGAAAAGCGCTGACTCTCAACCGCATCTCAGATGCTGACACCATAAAGAGAGTATAAAGTGAACCAGGTGGCAGTGCACTGGGAGGCAGAAGCAGGTGGATCTCTGTGAGTTCAAGGTCAGCCTCCAAAGCTACATAGTGAAACCCTGTCTCCAAACAAACAAATCAAAAACAACAATGAAAGACAAATATGCACAAAAAAACACGGGAAGGTCTTGAGTTATGATAATGACATATAAGACCATCAACTATAGTTTGAATAATAAGAAGACAAGCAAATGATATACTAGGAATCAATTACACAGACTGAAAATACGAAGCTCAATAGATTAACTGAGCAGAGAGGCAGGTTTACCACAGGTGAAGAAAAGATGGACTTTAAGTAAGTTCTGATACTTGTATCATCTGACTTATGTACAGAAAGACATGAGGATGGAAAGAATGAGCAATTAGGAGACTTAAGTTCCAGGATGAGGATGTCACGTGTCTAACCAGTCTCAGGAGACAGCTGCCGGGGAAGACTCAGATAGCCTCAGTCATCCTCATCTTCTGGTATTCACACCCTTAAGTGATGTCCTATGCCGTGTGGTCAGTACCTAGTGCTTGCTTCTACCCACTAGACCACAGAAGGGGTGGAGGGACACCTCTGCCAAGGCTAGTGTCATGTAGGTTGAGATGCCTTTCATGCTAGCAGGCTTTCTTGTGGATTCCATCAGGTCTGGGAGCAGGTGGTGGGGAAGCCTTGTTAACCAATTATCTTTAAGAGGTGGGACCAAGTTAGGGTGTGGCTTTCTGGGACCCAGAGAAAAAATGGGCACATGGCAAAGGTGCTCTCTCTCTCTCTGTGGTTCCCTCGCCACACAACTGAGCTTGGGCTTCTTGTTCCAGTTTTGTGAGTTTTCACCTTATAATAAATAAAAATATAATTTTTTATCTTTTGGCTAGCCTGGTTATTTCCCAAATCGAGTTAACTTCTACAAGCAGGTGCATCCTGGGAGCTCATGCCATCATGTGATCAGGGCTAGGAAAGGTAAAACTAACCTTCATCTTCCATAGTGATATTCCATTTGTATTTTAATAAATAAAGCTTGCCTGAAGATCAGAGAGTAAAACAGTAACCCTAGTCAGCCTTACAGACCAGGCAATGGTGACACACACCTTTAGTCCCAGTAGCCACACTAGTTTGCCACAGAGGCTGGGCAATAGTGGTGCACACCTTTAATCCCAGGCCTAGAGAGAAATATAAAACAAGAAGAGACAGCTCTCAGCTCAGTCTAATTCTGAGATTCCTGGAGGCAGGTTCGCCAATTCAAACTGAGATAGAGGTAAGAGTCAGTGGCTGGCTGTTTTGCCTTCCTGACCTTCAGGTTGAACCCCAGTTTCTGTCTCTGGGTTTTTATTCATCATACTACAACCTTCCTTTCAAGATGTCAGATGCACCTGTGTCCTGATGTGGAGGAAATGACAAGAGAGTGGTGCTTCTAACGTCCTGAGGACATGGAACAAGGGAAGGGTTTAAGAAGGGGGCTGCTGAGGAGATGGCTCAGTTCAAAATGTTTGTTGTACAAGCATGAGGACCCGAGACCCATGCCAGAACCCAGGTGAGAAGCTGGGTGTGGTAATGCATGCTTGTAACCCGGGTACTGGGGAGGCAGAGATGGGCGCTGTCCCTGAGGCTCAACAGCCACAGAGTCTAACCTAGTCTGTGAGTTCCAGGTCAACAAGAGACACTAAGATAGATGGATCCTGAGAATAGGACCTCTGAAGTAGACCTCTGGCTTCTATACACACATGTATGTGCACCCACACAAACATGCACCACATGCACATATAAAACTTGAAAAAAGCAGACACTATGAGACCACAGATGCCAGCCCAGACTATTATACCCTGCAAAACTTTCAATCACCATAGATGGGCAAAACAAGATATTCCATGACAGAACCAGATTTAATTAATACCTAACCACAAACTCTGTCCTACACAAAGTACTAGAAGGAAAACTCCAACCCAAGGAAGTTGGCTACATCCACAAAACACAGACAATAGATGATCTCACAGCAGCAAATCCCAAAGAAGGAAAAAACACACACAATAACATCACCAACAATGAAAACTAAAATAACAGGAACTAGCAAACACTGGTCATTAATATTCCTTAATATAAATGGACTCAACTCACCTATAAAAAGAAACAGGCTAATAGAGTGGATATGAAAATAGAATCCATCCTTCTGTTGCATACAAGAAACACACCTCAACCTCAAATACAGGCATCACCTCAGAGTAAAGGGCTGGGGAAACATTTTCCAATCAAATGGACCTAAGAAACAAGCTGGGGTAGCTATCCTAATAGCTAACAAAATAGACTTCAAACTAAAATCAATCAAAAGAGACAAAGAAGAAAATTTCATATTAGTCACAGGAAAAATTCATCAAGAGGAAATTTCAATATTGAACATTTATGCCCCAAATACAAGGGTGTCCTCATATGTAAAAGAAACACTTCTAAAGTTTAAATCACACATTTAACCCCAAACACTAATAGTGGGAGACTTTACAACCCATTCTCACCACTGAACAGGTCTGTCAGACAGAAAATTAACAAAGAAATAAGAGAACTAACAGATGTTATTACTCAAATGGACTTAACAGACATCTATAAAACATTCCATCCTAACTTAAAAGAATATACCTTCTTCTCAGTACCTCATGGAACCTTCTCAAAAATTGACCACATATTAGGTAACAAACTAAACCTCAACAAATACAAAAAAATGGAATAACTCCATGTATCTTTTTTTTTCTTTTTTGGTTTTTCGAGACAGGATTTCTCTGGGGCTTTGGAGCCTGTCCTGGAGCCAGTCCTGTAGACCAGGCTGGTCTTGAACTCACAGAGATCCGCCTGTCTCTGCCTCCCGAGTGCTGGGATTAAAGGCGTGCGCCACCACTGCCCGTCAACTCCATGTATCTTATTGGATCATTATGGCTTAAAATTAGAATTCAACAGCAACATTAATTCCAGAAAATCCACAAACACATGGGAATTAAACAATGCTCACCTGAATCATCAAAGGGTCAAGGAAGAAAGGAAGAAATTAAAGACTTCCCATAATTCAATGAAAATGACAACACAACATACCCAAATTTATGAGACATAATGAAAGCAGTGTTAAGAGGAAAGTTCATAGCACTAAATGTTTACATAAAGAAGTTGAAAAATTCTCACACTAGTGAGTTAACAGAACACATGAAAGCTCTAGAAAAAAAGAAGCAAACAAAACACCTGAAAGCTCTAGAACAAAAAGAAGCAAACTCACCCAGGCAGACTAGATGGCAGGAAGTAATCAAATTGAGAGCTGAAATCAACAAAATAGAAGCAAAGAAAACAATACATAGAACCAATGAAACAAAGAGTTGGTTCTTCGAGAAAATCAACAAAATAGAAAAATCTTTATCCAAACTTACAAAAAGGCAGAGATAGAATATCCAAATTAACAAAACCAGAAATGAAAAGGGGGACATAACAGCAGACATCGAGGAAATCCAGAGAATCATCAGGTCATATCTTGAAAATCTGTACTCCACAAAATTGGAAAACTTAAAGGAAATGGACAACTTTCTGGATAAATAACACTTACCAAAATTAAATCAAGACCAGATATGCAAATTAAACAGACCTATAACTGCTAAAGAAATAGAAACAGTCATCAAAAGTCTCCCAACCAAAAAAAGCCCAAGACCAGATGGTTTCAGCTCAGAATACTACAAGATTTTCTAAGAAGAACTAATACCAAATCTCATCAAATTGTTCCATACAATAGAAACAGAAGGAACATTGTCAAACTCTTTTTATGAGGCTACAATTACCCTGATACCCAAACCACACAAAGACATTACTAAGAAAGAGAATCATAGACTAATCTCACTCATGAACATTAATGCAAAAATACTCAATAAAATACTGGCAAATCGAATCCAAGAACACATTAGAAAAATCATCCACCATGACCAACTCAGCTTCATCCCAGAGATGCAGGGATGGTTCAACATACAAAAATCTGTCAATGTAAGCCACCATATAAACAAACTGAAAAAAAACCCACACGATCATCTCATTAGATGCTGAAAAATCTTTCAACACAATACAACATCTCTTCATGACAAAAGTCTTGGAGAGACCAGAGATACAAGGAAAATACCTAAACTCACTATTTGCTGATTTTATGATAGTTTACATAAGCGACCCCAAAATTTCTACCAAGGAACTTCTACAACTCATAAACACCTTCAGTAATGTAGCAAGATACAAGATTAGCTAAAAAAAAAAAATCAGTGGCCCTCCTGTACACAGATGACAAATGGGCTGAGAAAGAAATCAGAGAAACATCACCCTTCACAATAGCCACAAATAGCATAAAATATCTCAGAGTAATCTAACCAAGATCAATAATCTTACAGACTCAATATCAAGATTCAAGATCAAGTAATCTAGCAGATTCAATGCAATGCCCATCAAAATCCCGCAAAACTCTTCACAGACCTCAAAAGAACAATACTCAACTTCATATGGAAAAGCAAAAAAAAAAAAACCCAAAAAACAAAACAAACAAACAAAAATGCTAGGATAACCAAAACCATCCTGTACAATTAAAGAACTTCTGGAGGCATCACAATTCCTGACTTCAAACTCTACTACAGAGATACAGTACTGAAAACAGCCTGGTATTGGCATAAAAACAGACAGGAGGACCAATGGAACCAAATCGAAGACCCAGATATCAATCCACACAACTACAAACACCTGATTTTTTACAAAGAAGCAAAAAATATCAAATGGAAAAAGAAAACATATTCAACAAATGGTGCTGGCATAACTGGATATCAACATGTAGAAGAATGCAAATATATCCATATCTATCACCATGCACAAAACTCAAGTCCAAATGGATTAAAGACCTCAATATGAAGCCAACCATGCTAAAATTCACAGAAGAGAAAATGGGAAGTATACTTGAATGCATTGGTACAGGAGACCACTTTCTAAATATAATCCCAGTAGCACAGACACTGAGAGAAACAATTAATAAATGGTACCTCCTGCAACTGAGAAGCTTCTGTAAAGCAAAGGACACAGTCAACAAGATAAAACAGCAGCTTACAGAATGGGAAAAGATTTTCACCAACCTTACATCAGACAGAGGGCTTATCTCCAAAATATACAAAGAACTCAAGAAATTGGTTATCAAAAGAACAAATAATCCAATAAAAAATGGGGTACAGACCTAAACAGAGAACTCTCAATGAAGAATCCAAAATGACTGAAAAGCACTTAAGGAAATGCTCAACAGTCATCAGAGAAATGCAAATCAAAACAACTCTGAGATTCCATCTTACACCTGTAAGAATGGCCAAGATAAAAAACACTGAAGACAACTTATGCTGGAGAGGTTGTGGGATAAAGGGAACACTCCTGCATTGCTGGTGGCAGTGCAAGTTGGTACAGTCCCTCTGGATATCAGTATGGCAATTTCTCAGAAAATTAGGAAACAACCTACCTCAAGACCTAGTAATACTACTTTTGGGTATATACCCAAAGAATGCTCAATTGTACCACAAGGACATGTGCTCAACTATGTTCATAGCAGCATTATTTGTCATAGCCAGAACCTGGAAACAACCTAAATTCCCTTCAACCGAAGAATGGATAAAGAAAAATGGTACATTTATACAATGGAGTTCTACACAGCAGGGAAAAATAATGACATCTTGAAATTTGTGGGCAAATGGATGGATCTAGAAAAGATCATATTGAGTGAAAAAAATCCAGACCCAGAAAGACAAATATCATATATACTCATTCATAAGTGGTTTTTAGACATAAAGCAAAGAAAACTAGCCTATAATTCACAATCCCAGAGAACCCAGACAACAATGAGGACCCTAAGAGAGACATCCATGACATGGATCTAATCTACATGGGAAGTAAAAAAAGGCAAGATCTCCTGAGTAAATTGGGAGCATGGAGACCATGGGAGAGGGTAGAAGGGGAGGGGAGTGGAGAAAAATATAGAGCTTAATAAACACAAAAAAAAACTTGAAAAAAGATGAGATGTGCCTAAATTGAAGCAGGATGAGGTGTTAAGTCAAGAGAACTCCAAGCACCTCCACTCTCTGGCACGAAAGGCTAGCTAAAGCAATGACTTGACAGGTGGCATTCTACACCTTTACACAGAGGCCCCAGTTAGTGCCCATTTTTGCAGAGTGCCATTGTGGATAAAATAGGAACTAAAAAGTTCAAACTCTTCTCTCAACTCAGAAAACTTCTCCAAAATGGCAGTAGAGTTTTAGTTGAATATACATTTAATCAGAAAGTTCTATACATCAATACAACCACATTACACCAGAAAACCCTCCACATCTCATATACCCTCTGTCATGTGGGCGCTGGGGATGGATCTCAGAGCTTTGCACACACTGGGCAAGTATCCTCCACGCTCTTAGGTTTTATTTTCCTATCTTAAATTAATGCATCCTTTGATGATTTCAGGCATCTCTAATCCACCCTGATCACACTCTTCCCTCCAGTGCTCTCTTACTCATCTTACCATCAAAGACCTCCATTCCTCCCACCACGTCCGCATCCCACTTCAGTGTTTTTTTTATTTTTATTTTTTTATGTGACCCACTAACCAGGGCCACTCATGTGTATGTGGCTGTCAAGCTACCCATTGGGGCATGATTAACTCACAGTAACTTCTGAAGACAAAGCCTTCTTCTCTTCAAGGGCTTCTCCTGGGATCCATGAGCCCTTCACCCATCTGTGATTGAGTGTTTATGGGCCCAGCCTTGTGCAGACCCATGTAGGCAACCACAGTTTCTGTAAGATCTTGAGTTCAAGGGCTGTCCCATGCCCTAAGACAGTATTTCACAATCCTTCTTCCAACCATCTCTGGCTCTTACATTCTTTATCTCCCTCTTCCATGTCTTCTGGGGGAAGTGATATGAATGTCCTGTTTAGTTCTGAACACTCAACAGTCTCTTGTTCTCAGTACCCTGACCATCAGTGAGTCTTTGCATTAATTGTTCCTTGCTGCGAAGAAGAGCTTTGATGAAGGCTGAGAACTGCCCTAGGCTATGGACATAAATGTAATTATTTTGGAGGCAGCTTGACAATGTGTTCACTTTGCAAAACAAAAGTAGTTTGTCTGCCTTTTGTGTTTTTGATCTCCCTAGTCATGGGCCTTTGACCAGGTGCACAATGCCAAGTGGGCATCAGATCCAAGTGTAAGTCGGTGGGCTGCCCCAGTAGCAGAAGCACCAGTTATTGCATCAGTAGGCACCTCTTATCTGGGAGGTTGCTACTGTTGCACATAGGGTCCGAAACTGGACCATTGCTGACCTTTCTTGTAGGGGACTGCAGACCCTCAGATCCTAAATTTCCTGTGACCCCCTTGCCTGCTGGAGTAAGCAATTTGTTTTCCTGTGTTTGCAGCTGCTCTGGGCACGAGACCCTCATGAGTTCCTGATAGCAGGGGAGTGGTGGTGGGCTTGCAGCTGAAAAATTCCCGTGAGAGTTAGGGCGTAGCCATTTAGTAAATGAGAGCACTATGTAAGCTGCCCTGGAACACAATAAAGGGGGCATTCTTGTTTCAAGGATGACCTGTGTCTCTGTCTGTGTGTGTGTGTTTCAATCTCCAGCCCCTTGCCTGACTTGCGAACTGTCCTGTAGTCCAGGTGGGGTGCTACAAGTGGAAGCCCCGACGAGATCGGAAACTAGGGATCCCTGAGAGATGGCCCTTGGGGATGGAGAGGTGTACTGAAGATGGGTATGTGTGTATGCGTTTTGTATATCCCCAGACCCTTGTCCGATAGCGGTTCCAGGTGGTGCAGGTGCCATAGGAGGCACCACTGGGATCAGGAACTAGAGACCCACCTGCCTGCAATGTGGCTTCCAGGAAGGCTATACTGAAACTTCCAGAATTGGTCCAGCATGGCTTCTCTGTATTCTGGAACCAAGGTATCTTCTGCAATAGGGTCTCGCCATCCCGTTTTTGTGGGCAGTCAAGCACTTCTTAGGTTTTGGGTCAGGGTTTTGCAGTTATAGCATAGACGGACCATACAGCTCACTAGTGCAATCAATCACCCAGAACTGAAGAGCTTGCCTTCTGGAGGGCTTTGCTACTTCTCTTACGCTAACCAGAAAACCTCTCTCTTCAGCCTTTTCCCGTGCTTTTCTCACTAGCTGCAGTTAGACTATCCCTTTTAGAGAGGGATTCTAGTTGGCCTTTCAAGTGACCTTAAAGTATATTTTATGCAAATGAGAATATGAAATATGAGTTTTAAGGGTTCTTGACATTGTGTGTATTGAACTTATAATTTCATACTTGATAGTTATCAGGTTTCCCTAAAAATTAAAAATAGATAATTTGGGGCTGGAGAGACAGTTTAACAGTTAACAGCACTGGCTGCTCTTCCAGAGGACCAGGGTTCAGTTCCCAGCACCCACATGGTGGCTCATAACTGCCTGTAACTCCAGTTTCAGGGGATCCAGGGCCTTCTGACCATCATAGGCATTGCACACACGTGGTGCACATACATACACTTAAGTGCTCACACATACACGCCAAATAAACAGTTTTACACATAAAGCCCTTCTTCCAGCTGACACCACCTCCCAGGCTACAGGAAGCGGGGACGGCCACTAAGAGAGACAGCAGCTGTGGCTTCAGGCATCATGATGAAAACAGCGGCATAAACACAGCATTTTGAAATATTGAAAGTGACTCCTGGCGAGGAGGGGCCATATCTGCCAGCACTCTTCTTTTTTTTTTTAGATATTTATTTATTTATTATGTATACAATGTTCTGTCTGTGTGTATGCCTGCAGGCCAGAAGAGGGCACCAGACCTCATTACAGATGGTTGTGAGCCACCATGTGGTTGCTGGGAATTGAACTCAGGACCTTTGGAAGAGCAGGCAATGCTCTTAACCGCTGAGCCATCTCTCCAGCCCCTTGCCAGCACTCTTGATGGTTCTGGATATTGGGCTGTGGGGTTGGGAGGACTATATTTTGTTCTAAGCCTTGAGAAGTATTTTTTCTGCAAGTTTTAGAAAAATTGAAATATATTAAATTCTAGAAATCTCCTCGGTGCTACTTTTTCTTCTCCCCAAGTAAAAGGGTACGGTTTAACCTTTGGGTGCTTCATGGGTCATGTAATTTTTTTTTCTATTTCTTTTCTTGAGCTAAAGCTATTTTGGTGTCCTGGAACTGAGCCCTTGAGTCATCTGGAAACACAGCAATGTGTGTGGCCTCAGGTGTCTGTCGTCCCGGCTCCTTTGGAAGACTTGGGTACTCTTCTGTGAGTTTCCCAGTGCCTGCAGTGTCACCAGGTGGAGGAAAGCCCCTTCAACATCAGAGGGTGGACTTGGTATTTTGTTGGGAGTGTTGGCAGGTGAACTAGTTATAAAGGCCGTTTAGGCTGAGGGTTTGCATCTGCAGCAGGCTGCCTACTCCACTCCCAAATAGACTTCTGCCACAGAACACTGGTGCTCGGCAAGTGCCTCTGAACTCCAGTAGAGTTTGCAACTTGTTAGTGTTCTTAACCTTGAACATCAGGAGAAAAGGAAGGTGGGAGGGGTGGAGGGAGGAGGGGGGAGGAAGGAAACTCTTAGATCTGATAGACAATTTTAGCAACATATCAGCATTCAAAATCGATATATAAAACCCAGCAACTGTTCTATTTACAGTAACAACTGTTATGAGAAAAAAAAATCAGGAAAGCGGTCTTGTTCACAATAGCCTCAATGCAAGCAAAGAGAAAGCAACGGGGGCCAAAAATTATTAGACTCCAGCATATATGTGTGTAAAACCATAAAAAAGAAATTAAGAGACTGTATTGTAAGACGTAAGTTAGGCTTATGCCTGAAATTCCAGCTCTTGGGAGTCTGAGGCCTGCAATGAATCAGAGACTTTCTGCTTGTTGGCTATGGAGAGTGTCCCTGTCTCAAAAACCAAACCAAACAAACAGAAGTGACCAGAAGAAAACAGGGAGAAGGAGATGCAAACACTGTGCTTCTGACCAGGACCCCAGTGACAGGACCCCACCTGTCACTCCGGCTCCAGGGCATCCAGAGCCCCCTTCCGGCCTGTCAGGGCACCCACACACATGTGGCACATACCATACATGCCCTCACAACCCTGTGACTCGTGCGTCCTTTATGGCTGTGAAGAGTACCACGGGGCAAAGCCAGGGGCAAGTCCTGTGTAGCTTGTGCAGTAGTCGGGACTCCTGGACCACAGCTGCAGCAGCCACTAGTGTCTGGAGGGCGGAACCAGAAAGAATACTTCCCTGGCAACCTTGCTCAAGCAGTCTGCCCCTTCGGCAACCTTCTAAAATAAAAATCTTTCAAACACATATGCAATTTACTTGGAGGTCTGCGAATTTCTGACACGCACTCAAGGAACCCTTTCTCTTGTCCCAGTTCTCTTGATCACTTTTATTTTCTTCAGGTTTTATTTTATGTGTGTAGGTGCTTTGCCTGCATATATGTATGTGCACCATGTGTGCGGAGTGCCCACGGGGGCCAGAAGAGGGTGTCAGATCCCCTGGAAGTGGAGTTACAGATGGTTTGAATGGCCATGTGGAGGCTGGGGGTCAGCTGACACTCATAGCCAGTGCTGTTAGCCTCCGAGTCATCCCTCTAGACCACTTGACTCCTTTTTTTTTTTAAATTTTAAATTTATATGTATTGGTGTTTTGCCTGCATGTATATCTGTGTGAGGGTGTCAGAATCCCTGGAACTAGAGTTACAGACAGTTGTGAGCTGCCATGTGGGTGCTGGGAACTGAACCCACGTCCTCTGGAAGAGCAGCCACTGCTGTGTGGGTGCAGATGATGGGAAGCGGGCAGAGATGACTGTAGGGGAGCATAGGGGAGGGAGATGGCAGGAAGTGTGGGGGTTCCCTAAACGCTATCTCCTCTCTGCTCTCCCCAGCCTGGGGCCCTTTTTTGATCGATGACTCTCAATGGAGCACACGGTCCCTCTCATTGGCTCCTCTTCCATCTCTTCCTCCTGCCTTCTCACTCCCCACTCTTAGGCTCAGCCTCCTTCCTCTTCTTCCCCTTCTGCCTCCTCCTCCACTCTCTCATTTTGCCCACAGGACTGTTGAGACAATCAATGCTCGACTTGGAACTTCGAAAGGGGCCATCTTTGTGGCTTTCCCTGTTTGGAAATGAGTCTGCCTGCTGGTGATGCTTGGGTTGGGCTTCTTGAGATGCAGGTTCATCAGAGGCAAAGGTCTCTCCAACGCCAAGTCCATCCATGATCAAGCTCCTAGTGGCTATGGCTACTGTGAGAGGCGAGGCCATCTCTGAGCCATTCCCCTCATTGTCTAACAGAGCAAAGAGATGGATTCAGCTTTTAAAAAGGAGAGAAACCAATAGGCCTCACGCTGCTGGCAGACAGCTACCTCTGCTTAGGCCTCTGTGGCATTGCCTTGGCTGAAGCCACACTTAGGTGTGAACATCTGGCTTCCTCTTTCCAGGGGACATCTTGGTCATCTCAGAGCCTTTGTGACGCAAGCTGAGATTTACATAGAGATAACAGCACAACCTAGCTCCTCTGGGTGCACAGTTCTCGATGCCCTGCTGTGCCACAGGTGCCACACTGAAGGATGCTGGAGATCTAATCACAGTTGCCCGCCCCCAGGGACCGAGACGAGCCTCTTGTTTTTCATTCTGGCACCTCTAGACTTCAGACAGTGCCAGGAGACAGCGTGAGCACCACAGAAACTGTCCACCATGGGGACAGGGGAGTCTGGAGGCTGAGACCAGGGACTGCCTGGCTTCAGTGGCATCTGCTCTGGAGACTGAGCATGGAGTTAGAAACTGAGTTGATGGAGGGTTATTATAAATTCTTCTTCTCCCCAGTTCTCCCACCTGCAACCTAAATTATTAACATTCTCTGTGGTCCTAGAAATGGATAAAATTGAGGTACCTTGAGAATGTTTCTGAAGCCAGCAACTTAGTACCACTTCCCCTCTGAGCCCTGCACCGCACCCCAGTTCACCCTCTCCAGCTCCAGGCCTGCCCTGCTCTCTGTTGTGATGGTAGCAGACTAAACCTCTGAAGCTGTCAGCAAGCCCCCAGCTAGATGCTTTCCTTTGTAAGAGTTGCTGTGGTCATGGTGTCCCCTCACAGCAATAGAACAGTGATAAAGACAGTTCGCTAGGCAGCTGTTTGTCAGTGTGTTACAGCGTGCTGACAGAAACAAAACCAGGTCAGCGTTAGATGAATCTCGGGAATTGGTGAGTGCCAGAACCTCCCCTTCTCAGTTTCTGTCCAGGCCCCATGAAGGAGGGCACCAGGTGCCACCAAGGCCCCATGAAGGAGGGCACCAGGTGCCACCAAGGCCCCATGAAGGAGGGCACCAGGTGCCACCAAGGCCCCATGAAGGAGGGCACCAGGTGCCACCAAGGCCCCATGAAGGAGGGCACCAGGTGCCACCACCAGTAAAGCCTATCATGCTCCACCTCTAAGGTGGGAGACGGAGTCATTTGTCTCGTACACAACGTCATATGTCTCTTGAAAAAGCACCTAAAATATAAATATCCCGCCACTCCCCACGTGTTTCCCCATCCAACCTCGTCATCTGTGATCGTATCTTCAATGGACTGGCAATGCCCCTGTAAATGGTGGTTTCTCAGGCCGTGGCTGCAGCGCTTCTGTAATTAACGTGGAAAATTATTTAGGTGACAGAGACTCTCCTAATAGGTCGCTTTTACTGTTGACAACAACTATTTTTTTTCTCTGTAAGACCTTTTGTTCAATACAGCTTTCTGCCTGAAAATTCCGGTAACTGAACGCGAACAGACTGAAGCGTTATTGTAAGTAGCAGACAGAGAGCCACACTCCAGAGAAAACAGAGTGTGTTTCAGAAGAGCAGGAGGATACAGAGTGGGGCACGGCGCACAGCCAACCACCAGTTTCTACCAGCTTGAGACATGCAGAATTCTGAAACACAAAAACGAGGATTATGTGAGACACTTTGAGACAGTAACCTCTGCCTCCAGGGACCAACACCAGTGGTGGGAGCCATCTGAGGCTGAGCCCACAGTGGGCGGGCAGGTGTCCTGGTGGATGTTTCCCATGTGAGGTTATGAGGGGGGTACTATGTGGCGGTTTGGGCAGAAGTTTACTATAGTTAAGGTTCACTTTATTTAAGGCTGAAGAGATCAGTCAGTTACTATAGAGGCTTGCTGCCCTTGCAGAGGACTCAAGCTCAGCTCCCAGTGCTCCTGTTCATAACTGTAACTCCAGCTCCAGGAGGGCCTATGCCTTCTTCTGGCTCCTGTGTGTACTCTATGTGACATTCACTCTTACATATAAATAGATAAAAATAAATCCCCTTTTAGTAGATTTTATATGTGTATGTGTGCTGTGTGGTATGTGTGTGCATGTGTGTGTGTGGTGTATGTGTGCTGTGTGGTATGTGTGCTGTGTGGTACTGTATGTACGTGTGTGGTGTATGTGTGTGTGTGCTGTGTGGTATGTGTATATATGTGTGTGTGGTTTATGTATATGTGTGTGGGGTGTGTGTTTTGTGTATGTGTATGTGTGTTTGCTAGTTTGAGGGATTGTGTTGAGGTCATAAAAGGGTATCACGTGACTTCTATCATTCTTCACCTCCTCCTCAGAGGCAGGGTCTCTCCCAGAACCTGGAACTTAGAATTTCTGTAATGGGTTGACACCAGCAAGCCCAGAAATCCTTTTGTTTTTGCTCCTCTTAGAGCTGGGGTTACAAGCCTTTGCAGTAACATCATCTTGTTACATGGGGGCCTCATGATTTCAGAGAGAGAGCACGCTTAACCTGACCCATTTCTCCAACCTGTGGCAGGAGGTCTGTGTCAGCGGCTTCGTAGTAGTCAGATGTGTATGAGAGCCCCCTCCACAATCTCATGGCTCTCTCATTCATTCATTCATTCATTCATTCACTCACTTTTTGCCATCCCTCTTCCCCAGATAGCCCCACTGTTTTGTTTTGCCTTAAAGATTCATTTTAGCCAGACGATGGTGGCGCACGCCTTTAATCCCAGCACTTGGGAGGCAGAGGCAGGCGGATCTCTGTGAGTTCGAGACCAGCCTGGTCTACAGAGCTAGTTCCAGGACAGGCTCCAAAGCCACAGAGAAACCCTGTTTTGAAAAACCAAAAAAAAAAAAAAAGATTTATTTTATATGGACAGATGCTTTGCCTGCATGTTTATCTGTGCACCACATGTGTGTCTGGTGCAGGAGAAGACCGGAAGAGGGCACCACATTTCCTGGCCTGGAATTAAAGGCAATAGTGAACTGCCATGTGGGTGCTGGGAGCTGAGCCTGGGTCAGCCAGGCTCTAGCTGTTGAGCCATCATCCCTAGCCCTTTATTTTTTTATTTGGATTAGCATAAGCTGCTGCATTTCCATGCTAAGAGATTTCATCACAAAAATCCTGGAAGATTTTTCCTAGTGTCATTCACGTCTTTTCTTGATGTTTGCCACACGACAGGCTTTGATGTGGGTTAATGAGAAGGTACCCTGAGCTGTTCTTCAGGAAGTTTCCGTGCTGTCTCAGCCCCAAGGCCAAAGAGATGTGTGATTGTGTGCACATGTTTTTATATTGATGTGCGTGTGGACATGTGTGCACGTGCCCTTGTATTGATGTGCGTGTGGACATGTGTGCACGTGCCCTTGTATTGATGTGTGTGGACATGTGTGCACGTGCCCTTGTATTGATGTGCGTGTGGACATGTGTGCACGTGCCCTTGTATTGATGTGTGTGGACATGTGTGCACGTACCCTTGTATTGATGTGTGTGTGGACATGTGTGCATGTGCCCTTGTATTGATGTGTGTGGACATGTGTGCACATGTCCATGTATCGATGTATGTGTGTGGACATGTGTGCACGTGCCCTTGTATTGATGTGTGTGTGGACATGTGTGCATGTGCCCTTGTATTGATGTGTGTGGACATGTGTGCATGTGCCCTTGTGTTGATGTGCGTGTGGACATGTGTGCACGTGCCCTTGTATTGATGTGTGTGGACATGTGTGCATGTGTCCTTGTATTGATGTGCGTGTGGACATGTGTGCATGTGCCCTCGTATTGATGTGTGGGGACATGTGTGCACGTGTCCTTGTATCAATGTATGTGTGTGGACATGTGTGCACGTGCCCTTGTATTGATGTGTGTGTGGACATGTGTGCACGTACCCTTGTATTGACGTGTGTGTGGACATGTGTGCATGTGCCCTTGTGTTGATTTGTGTGTGTGGACATGTATGCACGTGCTCTTGTATTGATGTGTGTGGACATGTGTGCACATGCCCTTGTATTGATGTGTGTGGACATGTGTGCACATGCCCTTGTATTGACGTGTGTGTGGACATGTGTGCATGTGCCCTTGTGTTGATGTGCCTGTGGACATGTGTGCACGTGTCCTTGTATTGATGTGTGTGGACATGTGTGCACATGCCCTTGTATTGATGTGTGTGGACATGTGTGCACATGCCCTTGTATTGATGTGTGTGTGGACATGTGTGCACGTGCCCTTGTATTGATGTGTGTGGACATGTGTGCACGTGTCCTTGTATTGATGTGTGTGTGTGGACATGTGTGCACGTGCCCTTGTATTGATGTGTGTGGACATGTGTGCACATGCCCTTGTATTGATGTGTGTGGACATGTGTGCACGTGTCCTTATATTGATGTGTGTGGACATGTGTGCACGTGCCCTTGTGTTGATGTGTGTGGACATGTGTGCATGTGCCCTTGTGTTGATGTGCCTGTGGACATGTGTGCACGTGCCCTTGTATTGATGTGTGTGGACATGTGTGCACGTGCCCTTGTATTGATGTGTGTGGACATGTGTGCATGTGCCCTTGTGTTGATGTGCCTGTGGACATGTGTGCACGTGCCCTTGTATTGATGTGTGTGGACATGTGTGCACGTGCCCTTGTATTGATGTGTGCGTGTGGACATGTGTGCATGTGCCCTTGTATTGATGTGTGTGTGGACATGTGTGCACGTGCCCTTGTATTGATGTGCCTGTGGACATGTGTGCACGTGTCCTTGTATTGATGTGTGTGTGGACATGTGTGCACATGCCCTTGTATTGATATGCATGTGTGGACATGTGTGCACGTGCCCTTGTATTGATGTGTGTGGACATGTGTGCATGTGCCCTTGTATTGATGTGTGTGTGTGGACATGTGTGCACGTGCCCTTGTATTGATGTGTGTGGACATGTGTGCACGTGCCCTTGTATCGATGTGTGTGGACATGTGTGCACGTACCCTTGTATTGATGTGTGCGTGTGGACATGTGTGCATGTGCCCTTGTATTGATGTGTGTGTGGACATGTGTGCACGTGCCCTTGTATTGATGTGTGTGGACATGTGTGCACGTACCCTTGTATTGACGTGTGTGTGGACATGTGTGCACGTGCCCTTGTATTGATGTGCATGTGTGGATATGTGTGCATGTGCCCTTGTATTGATGTGTGTGGACATGTGTGCATGTGCCCTTGTATTGATGTGTGTGTGTGGACATGTGTGCACGTGCCCTTGTATTGATGTGTGTGGACATGTGTGCACGTGCCCTTGTGTTGATGTGTGTGGACATGTGTGCATGTGCCCTTGTGTTGATGTGCCTGTGGACATGTGTGCACGTGCCCTTGTATTGATGTGTGTGGACATGTGTGCACGTGCCCTTGTATTGATGTGTGTGGACATGTGTGCATGTGCCCTTGTGTTGATGTGCCTGTGGACATGTGTGCACGTGCCCTTGTATTGATGTGTGTGGACATGTGTGCACGTGCCCTTGTATTGATGTGTGCGTGTGGACATGTGTGCATATGCCCTTGTATTGATGTGTGTGTGGACATGTGTGCACGTGCCCTTGTATTGATGTGCCTGTGGACATGTGTGCACGTGTCCTTGTATTGATGTGTGTGCGGACATGTGTGCACATGCCCTTGTATTGATATGCATGTGTGGACATGTGTGCACGTGCCCTTGTATTGATGTGTGTGGATGTGTGTGCATGTGCCCTTGTATTGATGTGTGTGGACATGTGTGCATGTGCCCTTGTATTGATGTGTGTGTGTGGACATGTGTGCACGTGCCCTTGTATTGATGTGTGTGGACATGTGTGCACGTACCCTTGTATTGACATGTGTGTGGACATGTGTGCACGTACCCTTGTATTGATGTGTGTGGATGTGTGTGCATGTGCCCTTGTATTGATGTGTGTGGACATGTGTGCACGTGCCCTTGTATTGATGTGTGTGGACATGTGTGCACGTGTCCTTGTATTGATGTGTGTGTGTGGACATGTGTGCACGTGCCCTTGTATTGATGTGTGTGTGGACATGTGTGCACGTGTCCTTGTATTGATGTGTGTGTGTGGACATGTGTGCACATGCCCTTGTATTGACGTGTGTGTGGACATGTGTGCATGTGCCCTTGTATTGATGTGTGTGTGTGGACATGTGTGCACGTGCCCTTGTATTGATGTGTGTGTGTGGACATGTGTGCATGTGCCCTTGTATTGATGTGTGTGTGTGGATATGTGTGCACATGCCCTTGTATTGATGTGTGTGTGGACATGTGTGCATGTGCCCTTGTATTGATGTGTGTGTGGACATGTGTGCACGTGTCCTTGTATTGATGTGTGTGTGGATATGTATGCACGTGCCCTTGTATTGATGTGTGTGGACATGTGTGCATGTGCCCTTGTATTGATGTGCCTGTGGACATGTGTGCATGTGCCCTTGTATTGATGTGTGTGGACATGTATGCACGTGCCCTTGTATTGATGTGTATGTGGACATGTGTGCACGTGCCCTTGTATTGATGTGTGTGTGTGGACATGTATGCACGTGCCCTTGTATTGATGTGTGTGGACATGTGTGCACGTGCCCTTGTATTGATGTGTGTGGACATGTGTGCAAGTGCCCTTGTGTTGATGTGCGTGTGGACATGTGTGCACGTGCCCTTGTATTGATGTGTGTGGACATGTGTGCATGTGCCCTTGTATTGATGTGTGTGTGTGGACATGTATGCACGTGCCCTTGTATTGATGTGTGTGGACATGTATGCACGTGCCCTTGTATTGATGTGTGTGGACATGTATGCACGTGCCCTTGTATTGATGTGTGTGGACATGTGTGCACGTGTCCTTGTATTGATGTGTGTGTGGACATGTGTGCACGTGTCCTTGTATTGATGTGTGTGGACATGTGTGCATGTGCCCTTGTATTGATGTGTGTGGACATGTATGCACGTGCCCTTGTATTGATGTGTGTGGACATGTGTGCACGTGTCCTTGTATTGATGTGTGTGTGGACATGTGTGCACGTGTCCTTGTATTGATGTGTGTGGACATGTGTGCATGTGCCCTTGTATTGATGTGCCTGTGGACATGTGTGCACGTGCCCATGTGGACGCGTGTGTTTGGACATGTGGACGCATTCGTGTGGAGGCCAGAAGTTGACATTTAGGTGTCCTCCTCAGCAACTTTCCACTCTGTTCGTTGAGAAAGAGGCTTTTTAAAATTTTGTTTTGTTTTAATTTATTATACATACAGTGTTCTGGGGCACAAGATCTCAGTACAGATGGGTGTGAGCCATCATGCGGTTGCTGGGAATTGAATTCAGGTCTTCTAAAAGAGCAGTCAATGCTCTTAACCTCTGAGCCATCTCTCCAGCCTCAGGGAAAGAGGCTAACTGAACCTGGAACTTGCTGCTTCTGCCAGAATGTCTGGCTGTGGGACTCCACGGATCCTTCTAGCTCTGCCTCCTCTGCAGGCTGGGGTTGCAGGCAGATGCTCTGTGCTCCTACTTTTATGTGGATTATGGAAATCCAAGCCAGGGTCCCCACACTTGCTGGGCATGCGCTTTGCCTGCTCAACCCTCACCCTAACCTGCTGTGCTATTTGGAGTGATTTACTTCGTTTCTGTGGACTTAACGGAAACATTTAGAATGAGGGAGTGTGTATGGGAGAGGAGAAAGACACACAGGGAGGTGGCTGAGGTCGCTTCCTTCCCTGTACTGGATGAGAAACATCTGAAATGGGATTTCTTCTTTCCGCATGTGGGGTTAATTATAATCTTCCGCGTCTCAGCATCTGGGAGAGAAGGAACAATGTGCTCTCTCTCATATTCTTCATTCTAAAGTGAAGGACAGAGAACCCTGGGACCAGTGCCGTGAGGCCACCCCAGGCAGAGTCATCCCAACACTGTAGTTCAGCTGGGTTTCTGGGTGACAGATGTGACCTTGGGGAGGCCATTGATGTGGGAGCTATCCATGACTTTGCCTTTATAATCAATTACTTAAAAGTAGAAGTTTGTTTTTAAGGAAAGGCGCTGGACAGATGGCTGAGCAGTTAAGAGTGTGTACCACTCTTGCAGAGGGAGGACCAGGTTCAGTTCCCAGCATCCACACCAGGAGGCCCACGGCTGCCTGAACTGCGGCTCCACGGGGATGTGCTGTCTCCAAGTCGCTTGGAGGCATGTTTGCCTACGCACAGATACACATAAGGAAAAATAAAACAAATGGCCTGGTGTGGCCATTTTAACCCAAGTCTTTAATCTCGGTACTCAGGAGGCAGAGTCAGGCAGACCTCTGTGCGTACTGGGCTAGCTTAGTCTATACAGGTAGTGCTGGGTCAGCCAGGGCTACACAGTAAGACCCTGTCTCAAATAAATCTTTATAATCAATGCTGTCAACAGATGCTCAAGGACCTTTCCTCTCCTCTCTCCTCCTTTCTCTCTCTCTCTCTCTCTCTTTCTTTCTTTCTTTCTTTCTTTCTTTCTTTCTTTCTTTCTTTCTTTCTTTCTTAAGGTTTCATGTAGCCCAGGCTAGCCTTTATCTTACTGTGTATCTGAGAAGTGCTGTGGACTCCAAATCTTCCTACCTCCACTTTCCAAGTTCTGGGATCATGCGTGCAGCACCCCCCCACCCCCCCCCAGGTCTCTCTTCCTAAGCTGCCGCCCACCTGTCTGCAGATCAGAATCCTACGGAGTGAACACCGCCCCTCCCCTATGCCAATTCCCAATCTCTGGAATTTGTAGTTGTTACATTACTGGGGGAAAGGTCTTCACAAGCGTGATTCAATCAATGGTCTTGAGATGGGAGTTTACTATGGGTTGTCTGGATGGTCCCCAAATACAGTCACAGTGCTTACAGACAAGAAGCAGAGAGAGACTGGCCATAGACACACTGAGAAGCAGACACGAAGATGAGGAGCAAGATTGAGGGATGTGACAAAAAGTTCAAGGTTGCTGGGTAGCACCTGGAAGGAAGAGGGAAGGACTGCCCCTTTGAGCTTCCCACAAAGCAGCCATCTTGTCCCCAGGACTGTAGAAGGAAAAATAGTGTCATACCCGCTGAAGGAGACCAACACACAGGGGAGATACGTACATGCTCCTGCTGGGCTAGGGAGGGGACCCAGTTGTCCCCGTCCAGGTGCATCACTGATGAGGCTGACTTTCCGCTGTCGTGACGAGCAGCAGCAGAGAACCCTGAGCTAGCACTGATATTTCCGTATCGAATACGATACTGTCTTAAAGGCTAGGGCTTTCCCCAAGCTTGGTGAGGAGAATTATATAGGTATGAATTCAGGTGTCA
Organism: Microtus pennsylvanicus; assembly: GCF_037038515.1. Lineage (NCBI taxonomy): Eukaryota > Metazoa > Chordata > Mammalia > Rodentia > Cricetidae > Microtus > Microtus pennsylvanicus. The sequence goes on along the minus strand of NC_134581.1, from coordinate 4,246,370 downwards.
GGAGATGCTTCTAAAAGATAAACCCATCATTCAGGAGATAATTAGATTCATGAGACACAAAACAGAGGCCAAGAGAAGCATGCTGTCTGCTGAAGCAGCATCTAAGACCGAGGCTGGAGAGAGACCGGGTAGAAAGCCTGCCTTGTTTCAGTCCCCAGGACTCAGGTTCAAAAACAAAAACCAGGCAAGGTAGCACATGCTTGCGATCCCAGTTCTCAGGGAGGCAGAGTCAAGTGGACCCCTGGGGTTCACTGGCCAGTCAGCCTACTGAAATTAGGGAGCTCCAGACCAGGGAAAGAACGGTAGCGGGGTGTGGCACATGCTTTAGTCTCAGCACTCAGGAGGCAGAGGCAGGCAGATCTCTGTGAGTTCGAGGCCGGCCTGGAACTCTACAAAGTGAGTTCCAGTACAGCCAGGGATGTTACACAGAGAAACCCTGTCTAGAAACAAACAAATGAAGAACAGGAGTAGATGGAGCTGGAGAGGTGGAGAGGTGGCTCAGTGGTGAAGGGCATCGGCTGCTCTTCCAAGGGACTGGGGTTTGATTACAGCTCACAACACTCTAGTTCCAGGGGATCCCACACCCTCCACTGGCATAAATGTGATGCATAGACATACAAACAGACAAAACATCCATATACACAAAATAAGTTTAAAAAATAACTAACAAAGAACAATAGTAAAGGTTGTCTAATTTGGTTGAACTGACTGAGCAGCAAATCCCAGGATCCTGCTGTATCCACCCCATTGCTGGGATTACAGATGTACACCATCACATGTGACTCTGGGATCACAGGTGTACACCACACTTGACTCTGGGATCACAGATGTACACACCACTCGACTTTGGGATCACAGATGCACACACCACACTCGACTCTGGGATCACAGATGCACACACCACACTCGACTCTGGGTCTTCATGCTTGCACAGCAAGCATTTTACCAATTGAGCTATATGCCAGCTTTTATTTCTTTATTTTTAATTTAAAGTTCATAACCACTTCCTAAATGTCTCTATTAAATGACATGGGGTGACAGTGTTTGGATTTTGGTGGTGGTTGAATAAAAGAGGAAGGAAGAAATGAAGGAAGGAAGGGGGGAAGGAGGAAAGGAGGGAAGGAAGGAGGGAAGGAAGGAGGGAAGGAAGGAAGGAGGAAGGGAAGGAGGATTGGAAGAAAGGAGGGAGGGAAGGAAGGAGGGAGGGAAGGAAGGAGAGAAGGAGAGAAAGAAGGAAGGAGGAAGGAAGGAAGGAAAAAAGGAAAGGATGTGACTGTCTCTAGGTATGGAGGAGGAGAAAGTTGGTTGTAGATAAAAGGGAGCACAGAGCCAAGACAAGGACATCTGGGAGAGTCTAGTGTGGACATGACCGTGGGTTGGGGCCATGTGAGGAGAAAGGGGAGACAGAGAAGAGCAGCTGCCAACCAAGAGGGGTGGCCTGGGCCAAGAGACTGGCCAAGAGAGTAGACAGAAAAAGACCAGGTAACCAAATGGCTGGATTATACAGGGTAGGTAGCTGGGGGAAGGGTAGCCCAACCCCTGGTTTGAAGGGTTAGGAGAGAGGGTGGGGTATGCCAGCCATACCCTGTAACAGGTAGGAACTGAGGGATGTTGGGAGAGCAGACAGGTAGGCTTTGATAGGTTAAATAGGCACCTCAGCATTTGTCCAGGAGTTTGAGACCCAACAGTGGAGACCTTTCTTCCCTGCTTGTGTTCTAGAAAACAACCTTGATGTGGGAGGTGATGTATGCTGTGAATATGTTTTATTGCCATTGATTAATAAAGAAGCTGCTTTCGACCAATCGTTTAATAGAGTAAAGCGAGGCTGAAAGATAGAGAGAGAGAGAGAGAAGAGAGAGAGAGAGAGAGAGAGAGAGAGAGAGAGAGAGAGAGAGAGTAGGCAAAGTCTAGGAGAAGCCACGTAGCCCCACCGGAGACAGACTTCACCGAATGGAACTTTACCTGGTAAGGTACAGCCACGTGGTGATACAGAGATGAATAGAAATGGGTTAATTTAAGATGTAAGCGTTGTCCAGAAATATGCTTAAGCCATTGGCCAAACAGTATAGCAAATAATACAGTTTCTGAGTGATTGTTTTGTAGTCTGAGCATTCGGGAACAAACATACAGCCTCTGCTAACAATTTGGCACTCAACGTTGGGCTGACTACATCCACATAAAAAAGTCTGAGAGATCTTAAAAAAGAATTCTAAAAAATAAATAAATAAACAAAAAACAAAAAAAGAATTCTAGACACAAAAGAACAGAGCTAAGCATGGCTTTTCAGTAGCAGCATTTTCTCGGGTGGGCTCTGTTTGCGAGAAGCAAGCAAAGGCAGGATTCTCTTAAGAGAAGGCTCCTGTCTCAGTGGTAGCAGCAAAAACTGTGCAGTTCCTTTTTAGAAGGCTTCCTGGTTTGTGCTAGTCACACAAACAACTCTGACTTTCGGGAGGGCCAACTATGGAGCATTTAAATGGGGTTTGTGAGCAGAATGCTATAACTTGCTTAATGGCAACATAGACCCCCTGTGTGCCTGAAAATGGGACCATGAGCATGGTTCACAGAGGTGGTAATGGACCTCCACCATGTTGGACTGAGCAGAGCCAAAAGGCAAAGCAGGGATCATTTTGAAAAAAAAAAAAAAAAGAGGGAATGATGAGATAATAGATTTATAATTGTGAGTTACTGCTTTTAGACAAATATATTGGTATCGATTCTTGTATATTGATACAAAGTTAAATTATATTGACTATTGTATGCATGCATGTTTCTATGTCTGTTTAAAACATTTTTATGTATTGACATATATTGTATTGATATATATATATATAGTATATATTTACCATATTGCAGTGTACATTTCTACCTCTGATTAAGATACTTATATAATGTTTGTGTATTGATATATATTTGCCATATTGCAATGTATATTTGTACAGTGTTTATATTTGGAGGTCATTATCCTCATTTGTTACACAGTTGTTTATTGTCTTAGTCTTTAAGTTAGATAGATATTGAGAATTATATAGATAAATAGTCATCTAAGTTTGTCATTTATAATTAGACTAATAAGGTTCTCTAGATATATAGAGATTATACTCAGTATAGATAGATAATCTTCGACCTCTTCAAAGAGCTGTAGAAAATGGCCTTTAATCTAACTCAGAGTTTCGTGATAGTGAGACACAATTGCTCCTGGCAACACCGCTCTATTCCCGAGAGAATGTTGAGCACCAAAGACACTCCATCTGGAGCCTTTCTATTTGGCAGAACTGGCCTCTGGGCAAAGAAATGCCCATACCTCAACCACTGACAGAGATATAGAGCGTGCATCAATGGATAAAACAGGACTGTCATATCTTGCCAAGACAGGGTAAGATAGTTTTGAAAAGTTCCTTGCCTTTAATAATGGTAAGTCAGTTATGTTAGGCCTTAGCCAAAATTGGTTGACTCAACGTTGCAAATGAGACTTTGGGTGATTGCCCAGGTAGTCAGTTGTCTCTGTCAATTGTTGCACATTTTGGATATATCTCGTTTGTTGAGTAGTGTTTATTCCCTTCTCAGATCTTTGACAGAGTTGAAGATTATATAATTGTAGTTACTCTCTACATTATTTGGACTCCTTGAGATAGAATGTTTAGCAAAGCTTTTGTTCTCAATATTGTTTGTTATATTTATTATTTGTTGTTATTGTATATAGTTGTATTTGGTTTAGTTCTGTCTTATTTAGACAAAAAAGGGAGATGTAGGGATAAGTCCCGCCCCTTAGGGGGCGTGTTCGCCTCGGGCTAATGTTGGCCTAGAAATTTGGCAAGCGTGCTCCCAGCCGTCCCTTTCTGCTTTCCTGGTCTCTGCGGGAACGGTGGTTCTGTAAGTCTATTTCGCCATTAAAGCTATATATATTTTTACAATCTGTCTGCATTCGTTTAATTAGCATTTTAAGAAGCAGTCCTGGTCAGAAAAGGATTACAGCTACACAGTAAAGACAAATTCAAATGAAAAAGACTTCTAAATGAGTCACAATGTGTATAAAAAATGTACATAGGCTTGGGAAAGAGAAGAAAAAGAATATATCAAGTTATAAAAAAAAAGTAAATGGTGGGGCTGGAGAGATGGCTCAGTGGTTAAGAGCATTGCCTGCTCTTCCAAAGGTCCTCAGTTCAATTCCCGGCAACCACATGGTGGCTCACAACCATCTGGAATGAGGTCTGGTGCCCTCTTCTGGCCTGCAGACATACACACAGACAGAATAGTGTATACATAATAAATAAATAAATAAAGTAAATGGTATTTTAAAAAATAAAAGTCTTTAAAGAGACAGAGTAAACTTATAAAAAAAAAGTGATAGAGTAAGAAAAATAAGCCACACAAAGATGGACTATACACAGAGAGTCTGGATTATATATACTATTGTGTTTGTTATTCTTTTTTAAAAAATGCTGCAAGATCCCTGTGGCAGTAAGCAGCAGAAATGCTGTAGGTCCCAAATGGTGGTGGTGGGCCATGTGGTGGCAGGCAGTGGGCCCCAGGCAGAGATGGCTGCTGGTCCCTGAGCAATGGCTGGCCCCAGGCAGGGAGACACATGGCAGGCGGGCAGGCAGAAGACAGAAACATGGATAGACAAGACATACAGGGTGAGGTTGAATGTTTATTCAGGGGGTTATGGAAGAGGAAGGGTGAAGGGGGGGACAGAGAGAGAGGGGGAGAGAGAGAGAGAAGAGGAGAAAGAGACAGAGAAGGGGGGAAGCAGAGAAGTGGGGAGAGAGGCAGAAGCAAAGCTGCCTCTCTGAGAGGAAGATGGAAAAGAGAGGGAGCTCAGGCTGGAAGCTGAAGATCAGCCTGCCTCAGCAGATGGGGAGGGAAATGGGTGTGGCTTGTCTCTTAAAGGGACCAAAACCATAACAGTGTTTTCTTTGATTTTTTTGATTGCAGAGAGGCATTTGATTTTGTGGACTGTGAAGCTAAACCAATACATATATTTTAAAGGTTTCTTGACTTCAAAATTTAGGTCTAAGGATATGTTGTTTTGAAAAAGAGGTTTTTCTTTTGTTTCCACAGAGGATGAGAACCTGTGGGTTCCTTCCAGACTAATGTGGTTTAATGGACTAAGACCCTCTGAAAGGTCACTGTGAACCCCCCCCCCAATTACTTTGTCCAACAAAAAGGAGGAAGCAGTTTGGAGAGAACTATGCCCAAATTTCTAAATATTGTTCATTTAAAGGGGGGATATGCTATAGAGATTTGCATTGGCATGGATCTTGGCTTAGTGATACAAATTTAAGGTCAATTTTGTTATATATATTTCTGCTTTTGATTATGATATTGTGCTTGTGCAGCTCATTTAAAAATGTAATGTATAATTAAGAAATATAGATTAATAGATAATCATCTATAATAGTCAAGCTTGTAGTCATGTTAGATAGGTTTTCTAGATATATAGAGATATATTTCATTAGATAGGTATTCTTCAAATCTTTCAAAGACCTTTAGAAGATGGCATTTAAAATGTTTTAAGAACTTAGACTTTTCTTTCTTTTTTAAAGATTTATTTATTATTTATACAGTGTTCTGTATGCTGCAGGCCAGAAAAGGGCGCCAGATCTTATTACAGATGGTTGTGAGCCACCATGTGGTTGCTGGGAACTGAACTCTCGACTTCTGGAAGAACAGTCAGTACTCTTAACCTCTGAGCCATCTTTCCAGCCCCAAGAACTTAGACTTTTCATGACGATAAGACACATCTACTTCTGGCAGCACCAATCTACTTCAAGAGGAAGATGGGCATTGAAGAGGCTCCTCATGGAGCTTGTTACGTCAAATCGGGCAATGACACGTCAGAGGCGGACCAGGGGCTGTATATATTCCCCCGCGCGGAAGGGCTCAGGGTCTTTTCGCCTCTATCTATACTTCAGTCTTCTGTGCTCCATTAAAGTACGTTCCAAGAAGAATCCTGTTGTGGCGTCTTCTCTGCTGGCAGAGTCGCGCGCTGCAAGTGGTGCCGAAAACCAGGGCCTTGACATCCAGGTACCAGGCAAAAGACCCTCACGGCAGTGAGAGGATTCAGAACTTGGACGTGCGGAGCGGCAGCGCCGGTAAGTCCTCCGAAAGTTAATTTTCTGACGTGCTGGTGGGGGGAGTCGAGCCACAGATCTATGCTCTGGCCCTTTTTCTTATGTGCGCTGTCATAAGCCTGGACGGGAGTTTGTCTGCTGGAACCTGCTGTAGACAAAGCGACAGTAAGTCCGGCGTAGGTAGGCCGGGTTTTCCCCGTGTATAAGTTGTGCGTAGGTAAGCGCACAGCATGGGGAATGCTGCCTCTGGTTCAGCGAATGTGAGCTCATTTTTGCGTCCTCTCCAGCGACTACTGAGAACCCGAGACCTGAAAGTCTCAGATGGAACTTTGAGGAAGTTCCTGGAGGACGTGGATCAAGCAGCTCCTTGGTTCGCCGGCTTGGGGGACATTAATCTTCCCTGCTGGGAGAAATTGGGTAAAGATCTTGAGACAGCCAAAGAATAGGGCACACTCCGACCGGGGACACTTCCCCTATGGAGATTAGTGAGGGCTTGTCTGAAGGAAGGTAAGTGTGTTGAGGCGTTGAAGGAAGGCCGTAGAACACTCTCTGCTTACCAGGACAGCATGTCAGAGTCAGAATCAAAAGGAAAGGGAGGACCTAAAAGGAAAGAAACTAAGGAGAGCTACAATAGCTCTCGGAAGGGAGAAAAGAAACTCCAGAGTAGCGCTACCCCAGAAAAGAAAAGCATATATCCACTTTTGGATGAGTTTGCTGATTTTTCTATTGACCGATCTTCAGATGAGGAGGTCAGTTGGATGAGGAGGAGGATTTGAGCGTAAAGGATTTGGCGGAGGCTGCACGGACTTAAGGAGTGTCAGCCAGCTTTACTCTAGGATTGGTGGAGCATTTAGGGCAGTCAGCTATGACCCCCGCTGATTGGATGAGCACAGTGAAAGCATGTGTTTCTTTAGGACAATACCTGGATTTTCAATCTATATATACTGATCTTGCCATTGCACAGGCCCGCGCTAATGCGGCTAATGGCAATGCCGCTTGGACGGCTGATATTAGGACAAGGGCAGTGGATTAATAACCAGACAGTTTTTCCAATATTGTGTATCTTGCCAACTGAAGAAGCCCCTACTACAGTACACTGGCAGAAGGGACCTTTGTTGTGGGTCCATGCCCATGCCTCCATCCCTAAGGTTATTCAATATTATCCTGCAGCAGTCGCTACGATTGCTATCACAGGCATAAAATTGTCTTTGACATATTTTGCTATGCAACCTCATTTGCTTATACAGCCATATAATCCTAAACAGATTCAAATTTTATGTGCCACCATAGATGACTGGGCCGTGTTGATTACCACCTTTAATGGTAGATTTGATAATCACTATCCATCCGATAAATTGTTACAATTTATTACGCACCATCTGGTGGTTTTCCCTAAAATAACAGCCTCACATCCGCTGGAAGCGGCGGTTACGATTTTTACTGATGGTTCAAGCTCAGGCAAAGGAGCTTATGTGATCCTGGGAGGAGGGACAGTGAGGAAATGTTTCCAGTCCGACAGACTGCAAATCGTTGAGTGTCAAATGGTGTTGGAGGTGTTTCGCAACTTCCCAGGACCCTTGAACATTTATTCGGATTCTCTTTATGTAGTTAATGCAGTCCGCTGTCTAGAGGCCTCAGCAATAATATCAACTACTAGTCCTGTATCCTGTGTTTTCCTGGCTCTTCGTCAAGAGATTAGGAGCAGGAAATATCCCTTCTATATTACCCATATTAGAACTCATTCCCTTTTGCCCGGCCCTTTAGCAGATGCTGCAACAAAAGCTTTTCCATCTTTAATTATGGACCCCTTAGCGGCCGCAAAGCAGTTCCATCAATTATATCATGTGTCTGCTAAAGTCTTAAGATTAAAATTTGGTATAACTAGACAAAATGCCAGGGAAATAGTCAAGGCTTGTGAAGCATGTGTTTCCTTTCATCATTCTCCCCATGTTGGAGTCAATCCTAGGGGTCTTAAGCCCGGGGACCTTTGGCAGATGGATGTCACTCATGTGTCCGCCTTTGGGCGCCTTCAATATGTTCATGTATCAGTAGATACTTGTTCAGGGGTTATTCATGCCACACCCCTGACTGGGGAGAAGGTCACCAATGTGGTAACACATTGTTTGGAGGCTTGGGCTGCTTGGGGAAAGCCCCAACACTTAAAAACAGACAATGGCCTGGCTTATACATCCAGAACATTTAAAGGTTTCTGTGAACGCATGGGTGTTCAACATCATACTGGCCTGCCGTACAACCCACAAGGACAAGGAATAGTTGAGAGAGCTAATCGCTCCCTGAAGGAACTTTTACAAAAAAAGGGGGGAATAGGCCATGGCCTACCACCAAGGAATGCTATATCCTTGGCAACATTTACCTTGAATTTTTTAACCTTGGATGATAAGGATCACTCACCTGCTGATAAACATGCAAGCATGAGCGCCATAGAATCCACCCTAGTAAAGTGGAAAGATGTGTTAAAAAATAAATGGAGTGGACCAGATCTGGTGATTGCCAGATCCAGGGGAGCTGTTTGTGTTTTCCCACAGGATCAGGAGGACCCAATCTGGGTGCCAGTAAGACTGACCAGAGAAGTGAAGATCGCTGCGAAGGATGAAGACAACCCAGTGAATACTGATCATCCTGCTGTGGGTGACTCAAACAGATGCGAAGAAGATGACACTCTGGGCGGAACAAGTCTGAACAAATTGGACGATACCTGGCAGGAAATTGGTCGCCAGAGACGGAACTGCTACTTCAAGAGCAGCTGTTTCAAATCATCATTTTGAATAGCACCCGCGTGCAGCCTCTCACTCTTGGACAGTTTTCAGACTGGCTCTACTCTGCCTTTTCTTTTTTCAAAGAGTGGGTGGGTGTGGGAATGTTCAGTGCCCTGTGCTGCCTCGGTGTGGTCATATGCTTATGGCTCCTTTGCCGATTCAGGACATGCCTGTGCAGGGACAAAGCAATTATGGTACAGGCTCTTGCTGCCCTTGAACAAGGAGTCTCCCCCCAGGTCTGGCTAAGTAGCCTTAAAGATGGCCTCTGAGCAAGATGCAGCCTCAGCACCTCCGGCCTTAGGGCATTGCACGGAGATAGGTGCATCTTTGCTCCCCTCTTCTCTGTCTCTTTTACCCGGTCTTACAGTCCTTGCACCTCGTTGACCTGCTGTCATTATACTCGAGAGGATTTGGACTAGGGTACTTTTGCACCCTCGATCGTGAGGAAAGTCATGAAGTTCCCCACTAGATCGGGTGTTCTGTTTTTAAACAAAAAAGGGGGACATGTAGGGTCTGGCATTAAGCCCGTTGCCGTTTTTTCTATTGTCCCTAGTTGGTAAACAACTTCTGCGCACGCTCACTGCTGGCCCAGGAGTAATTTGATTCTCACCTATCACTTGCTCACACGTCTTGCTCACACGATTGCCTCAGTGTGGTCTGAGCCAATCGAGCAGTGATACATCAAATCGGGCAATGACACGTCAGAGGCGGACCAGGGCTGTATATATTCCCCCGGCACGCGGAAGGGCTCGGGGTCTTTTCGCCTCTATCTACACTTCAGTCTTCTGTGCTCCATTAAAGTACGTTCCAAGAAGAATCCTGTTGTGGCGTCTTCTCTGCTGGCGGAGTCGCGCGCTGCACCCTGTTTGTCTCTGCCCTAGATGGGAGGAGAAAAGACAGATGGTATCAACTGAAGCTTGAGAGGAAAAAGCCCCTGGGGGCGGGGCAGGACTATCAAAACCCAGAGGTAGTTGTCACGTTAACCCTGTTCACTCTTCAGATTGACTTATGAACCACTGAGAAAGAGAAGCCACAGGTCGGCAGACATGCAGCAGCAGGCAGGGGAGAGCGGGCAGCTTTGACAACCTCAGAACAAAGGCTCTGCTCAGGTACCTGCTAAGGAGCATCCTGGGGTTGGGGCGCCAAGGCGATTCAGGGGTGCTTTCATCTCCTCACAGAGAGGTCAGGAGAAGGCTAACTTCTAAAAAAGAAACTGAATGTCTCCAAAGCCTGAGCTTGGGTATGTCTTGCTGGCTGACAGGACGGGCCTGCCCCTTGCTCTCTCCAGAATACAGGAGGGAGGGAAAGCTTCACAGGAAGGGAAACTAAGCAAGGATGAGCTCTCCTGGGGACCAGCCTTTACCTCGAAAGCTTCCTTTCCGTCACACCATCTTGTATGTCTCCCAGTGAAGTTTCAGAATTTGTGTGTGTGGGGGGGGAGTGTTGAGAATGGTGTTGTGCACACCAAGCATGCGTTCTACCAGTGAGCAGCACCCTCAGGCCCCGTAAGTTTTTATTCTCTATTATTTCATTTTTTGTGTGTACATATGCATGCATGTATGTCTGTACAGGTCAGGGGTCAACCTTGGTGCCAGCCTTCAGGTGTTCTCTGCTGTGTTTCTTGAGACAGAGTCTCTCAGCTTCGTGCTCACCAAGCAGGCCGGGTTGGCCGGAGCCCCAGAGAGCTGCCTGTCTCTGCCTCCAGCACAGGTTTGCAGGAACACGCCACCGCACGTGAGTTTTGGGGCTTGAATTGAGGTCTTCATCCTTGCTCGACAAGCATCTTACTGAGCTATCTCTTCCTAGGCTCTAGTTTTTGATATGACTGGATGATATATAGTCTTTCTGATATGACTGGATGACATATAGCCTTTTTGATATGAGGGGATGATATAGCATTTCTAATATGACTGGATGATAAAGCCTTTATCAGGTTTACTTTCTGGAAAACCTGATGCTTTTCATTTTTAGTGTAGTTGGGATCATTTTTTCTATTGCATTTTAAATTTTTTCTGGGGGTTATGGAAGCAATGAAAGAATATCATGAATTCATGAATATCATGGGATATATCTAAAGCAAAATATGAAACATCATTTATGTTACTTGTGAATTAATACATAAATATTATATATTGCATATACCTAGGTATTTTGCTTGTTTGAGAAAGGGTTCCTCTGTGTAGCCCTGGTTGTCCTGGAACTCTGTAGACCAGGCTAGCCTTGAACACAGAGATCCACCTGCTTCTGCCTCCTAAATGCTGGGATTCTAGACATGTACCACCATATCCTACCTGTATATTGTTTATGGATACATAAAATGAAAGAGAAGCTAGGCATAGTGGCATACGCCTTCAATCCCAACCCTTGGGAAGCAGAGGCAGGTGGATCTTTGTGAGTTTGAGGCCAGCCTGGTCTACATCGTAAGTTCTAGGGCAGCCAGTGCTACATAATGAGATTCTATCTCAAAAATATAAAAATTAATTAAAATAAGGAGGGAGGGAGGGAGGGAGAAAGTGGAAGGGAAAGAGGAGCCACACAAGGTGGTACATGGTACAGATCTATATCAGCACCAGGGGCCTGAGGCCAGCCTGGGCTAAGTAGTAGGTTCCCAAACCACCTACCCTGTATAAAGGAAGCAAAACCTGGGGAGAATACACCACACCCTGGTGGTAGAGCACGTGTGCCCACTAACACCTGATATTGAGCCCCAAGGGGCGAGGGGAGGGGCTTAAGGGCTCCAGTGTGTCCATGCAATCCTCAGCATCTCTCATACTCCTCTTTGCCCAGTCTCCTGCCTCAATGGATTACACGCTGGAGCCCAATGTGACGACGACGGACTACTACCCTGACGACTTCGCCATGCCCTGTGACACGGAGCTCATCCTCAGGGGCAGAGGGTTGCCACTTGCCCTCTTCTACTGCATCTTGTTTGTACTGGGCCTTCTGGGAAACAGCCTGGTCATCCTGGTCCTTGTGGCCTACAAGAAGCTGAGGAGTATCACGGACATCTACCTCCTGAACCTGGCCGTTTCGGACCTGCTCTTTGTCTTCTCGTTCCCGTTCCAGACTCACTACCTGCTGGACCAGTGGGTGTTTGGGACTGCCATGTGTAAAGTGGTCTCCGGCTTTTACTATATGGGCTTTTTCAGCAGCATGTTCTTCATCACCCTCATGAGCGTGGACAGGTACCTGGCTATTGTCCACGCTGTCTATGCCCTCAAAGTGAGGACGGCCCGAGTGGGCACGGCCCTGAGCCTGGCGGTGTGGCTGACGGCCATCTTGGCCACCATTCCGCTGCTGGTGTTTTATCAAGTGGCCGCTGAGGATGGTATTCTACAGTGCTTCCCGTTTTACGACAACCAGTCTTTGAAGTGGAAGCTGTCTGCTCACTTTGAAGTGAACACCTTGGGCCTGCTGCTCCCCTTCACCATCCTTCTCTTCTGCTACATCAGGATTCTGCAGCAGTTGCGGAGCTGCCAGAACCACAACCGGACCAGGGCCATCAAGCTGGTGCTCACTGTAGTCATCGCGTCTTTGCTATTCTGGGTCCCCTTCAACGTGGTCCTCTTCCTCACGTCCCTGCACGACATGCATGTCTTTGATGGATGTGCCATGAGCCAGAAGCTGGCTCTGGCTACCCATGTCACGGAGGTCATCTCTTTCACACACTGCTGTGTGAACCCTGTCATCTATGCTTTCATAGGCGAGAAGTTCAAGAAATACCTCGCGAACGTGTTTCCAAAAGGTTGCAGCCACCTCTTCCTCTATCTAGGGAAACAGATGCCGGTGGGGGCGTGGGATGCGCACTCTTCCATAGGAAGACAGATGCCTGCGGGGGCGTGGGATACGCGCTCTTCTCACTCCTCCACCCTGGACTACATTTTGTAGGAGGGCGTGCACAGCTTGTGCCTCCGCCACTCTTCCTACTCCCAATCTGTCCCCCTCTCCCCGCTTCCCCTCCTCCCACTTCCCCTGGTTTACTGAGACAGAGTCGCACTTTGCAGCCCAGCCTGGCTTTGAACTCTCAATTCTTCTGTCTCCGCCTGCTAAATGCAAGCGCCATCCTATTTTGTTTGTTTTTTCGAGACAGGGTTTCTCTGTTCAACAGCGCAGCTGGAACTCGTTTTGTAGACCAGGCTGGCTTGGAACTCTCTGAGATCTGCCTGCCTCTGCCTCCTGAGTGCTGGGATTAAAGGTGTGTGCCACCACATCAGGCTAACACCATCTTTCTTTAAAAGAAATAAAATACTTTTTTTTCTTGAAAAAAAGAGACCTCATAGTTTTGGGATTTGTGTGTGTGTGTGTGTGTGTGTGTGTGTGTGTGTTGTGTTCATGAGAGACAATGTTTTATAATTTTTCTCATTCCCAATGATCTAACCAGGCTTGATTTCTTAAAATGCATTGAGAAATGTTCCTTTTAAAATCTATTCTCTGAAGTGGTTTGTGTAAAAAAAAAAAATGGCATTAGTTTCTCTTTGAAGGTTTGATGCAATTTATTAATAAACCCATCCAAGGTACTTCTGTACAAAGATTTGCATTTAATATACCACACAGAGACATTTAGTGATGTGGGATTCCCCTCTGTATTCTGTGAATATGTTTTATTGTCATTGGTTAATAAAGAAGCTGCTTTTGTCGATGGCTTTACAGAGTAAAGCCAGGTGGAAAATCCAAAGAGAGATGTAGAGTAGTAGGCGGAGTCAGGGAGAAGCCACATAGCCGGATGCCTGATGGAACCTTGCTGGCAGGCCACAACCATGTAGTGATACACAGATTAATAGCAATGGGTTAATTTAAAATATAAGACTTAGCCGGAAATATGCCTAAGCTATTGGCTAAGCGGTGCTGTAATTGATATAATTTCTGTGTGCTTACTTTGGATCTGGGTGGGCAGGAAGGAACAAGCAGCCTCTGCCTACAATTCAGCTTTTCTACCTGCTTTTGATTTGTAAGAAATTTTGCTGTTCTTTTTAAGTTCACAAATACAAGAACATGAAATCTGCACAATTAATTTTGTTGAACATCTTTTTTAGTATGAGGACGTCCCTTTCTGGTCCTGATACAGATGGTTTGTGGGTCTTATGGTATTCATCAGTAGTTTTATCTTTGCAGGTAACCAGCCTTGGCCATGCTGACTTCCTACTAACGTCTCTGCACATTGATTTTCATCTCATCTCTTTCCTTTGGGCTTTATTTATTATGGGCTCCCTGGAAACAAATCATCTATTATCTAAATATTCACTTAGTGGCACAGAGTTCTCTCTGAGCACTGTGTTTTTGGGGTGCATTTTATGCATTTTAAGTTTGATCCTAGGCAGGTCTGAGAAGCTGTCTTCCACCTCCATCTTAGCCACTGTTTTGTCGCTGTGAAGAGATACCATGCCAAGGCAACTTATAAAAGAAAGTGTTTTATTGGGAGTCACTTATAGTTTCGGAGGGTTGGTCCACGGCCATCATGGAGGGGGTAGGGTGGCAGGCAGGGAGGCACGGTGCTGGGGAGAGAGAACTGGGCATGGGGCATGGGGTTTTGAAACCTCAGTGACAAAACAAGGCCAACCTCCTAATCAGATCACCAACTGGGTTCTAAGCATGCAGTCATATGCGCCTTTGGGAGCCATTCTCATTTAAATCACAACATGCAGACAGAACACTGTATATATAATAAATAAATCTTTTTAAAAAACTTTAATTAAAAAAAGTTATTAACAGAGGACAAGAGTTGACACTCTCCTTGAACCACGTGTCTCAGGGATCGAACTCTGGCCCCTTTGCCTGTCGAGCTACCCTGACAGGCCAAATTCTCCGTGTTTATTTAGTTTGTGAGCCACGAGGAGAAGCACATCAGAGCACCCGACTTTAATTATGGCTTATTCACTTTTCATTTTATTTTTGCTGTATATTTTGAAGCTGTTGTTGACTGCTCTCCTTGAATTTTAATCAAATAGCTTTTGTTTGTTTGTTGTTTGTTTTTTAAGATAGGATTTCTTTGTGGCTTTGGAGCCTGTCCTGGAACTCACTCTAGAGTAGACCAGGCTGGCCTCAAATGCACAGAGATCTGCCTGCCTCTGTCTCCTGAGTGTTGGGATTAAAGGCTTAAAGGTGTTCACCACCTCTGCCTGGCAATAGCTTCTTTTGTTACCATGAAATCCTCTTTCTGACCAGTAACACTTCTTTTTGGGGGTGGTGAGTGTGAGAGAGGGTCTCTCTACATAGCCCAGGCTGGCCTAGAACTCACAGAGATTCACCTTCCTCTGCCTCCAGGGCACTGAGATTAAAGGCATTTGAGTTCAGTCGGGGATGCATAAGACAATGTCTCAGAAGTAAAAAAGGTTTAAGAAAAAATAAAACTAATTATTGTTATGACAAGAGGCTGCCAAGCTGGAATCTTAGAGTAGGATGTCACTGACGTCAGCTCTCACCGCATCGCCTGTACTGGCTAGCAAGGCCACCATTCTCTTCACACCGGCTCCTGGCTTCTCTGACGGGAACCCCAGCCCTGTGGGAAGGCACCGTGCTATGTCTGACAAGTCAGTAACTCTGCAGCTCGGGAAGGGGGGTGGGGGGATTTCCTGGACATTTTACCAGGCTGTAAGCTTCTAGCATTTCCCTGTCTGCCCCCACACAGATGCTTCTGGAGCGAGATTCACTTTGGTATCATGCCAAGCTTCCTGAAGGGACATGACCAAGAACCTGCCCTGGCCCTGCTGTGCCATGTACATCTTGCCTAAGATAAGCCCTGAGTTTCAGGAGGCCATCGTCAGATGACATGGGGCAAATGGAGACAGAGGGACCGTCTGTCCTGCCTGCCCACCCAGCTGCCTGATGTCTTTATGTAACCTGGAGGTTCCTTTTGCACAGAAAGAATAATTCTTATTAGTGTAATAAACTAAGCAGCAGATAGATCTTTTTTAGTTATAAACTTGACATAACTGATTTAACTGTTAGCTGCTTCTGATTCCTTACATGTTAACTGGAGCTGGAGAAGAACAAGCCGAGGGAGAGGAATTGGTTAGCATAAGTAGGCCGTGCTCTAGCGCCACCTGCTGTCCATGGACTAGCGGTACCACCAGCTGCCAACAGTAGCAAAGGATTGGAGTTAATTTCCTTCCGTGTGCACCTCTGTGCCCACATGCCATGTCATTTCTGGAGTGTCAGAGAGCTATGCTCAGCCACCCCTCCTCAACACACCGATTAAACGATACAAGCTATGGATCCGGAGCGATGGTTCAGTGGCTAGAACACGGACTGCTATTCAAGAAGGCCTGAGTTTGGCTCCCCGTGCCCGTGTCTGGCAGGTTGGTTTGGAGCTCATAACTGCCCATAAGTCCAGCCAGGGAACCGATGTCTGAGCACATACTCCACATACCCCAAACACAGCTTTTTTAAAACTGAAAAAAGTCATTGTGAAATGCGGAGGTTTATTCAATGTGGCCTCATTGGGAAGAGGAACAGCAAAGGGGTCCAGTGACCCCCAAGTCCATCTTCAGGGTCTGACCTGAGCCTGGGTTTAATAGACGGTATGTGGTTTGCAGAGCTAAACAGTCCTGGTCAGGGTGTGATCCCGCCCACATCACCGTCTGGGCTCCATCTCTCCTGTAAGGTGATCCAGCAGGCTGCAGAAATGTGTGCCATCTCTCCCCAGAGGCAAGCTCAAGTCTCTCTGGCTGGTATCCGGCTTCAGCCTTTCCCTTCCCCCAGCGTGAGATGCCTGGGGAAGCTTTAATTCTTTGGAGTTCATTGTCTCTAACATTTCATCGTCAATGGAGGGGCACACATTCTCTCCGACTAGAGCGGTTCTAGTTTGTCAAGAACTTGTCTGTCAAAGCTGAAGAGCTGTCCTAGCCTCATCAGAACATGTTACCTAAGAAATGCATGGAGGATGCTTTGGGAACATCTGGTAACTTACATCTGGACTGCGGGATTGCATACACATGAAGAAGCAAAGCAGTGCAAACATGCCCATCAGTGCCTGAGATGGAGCTGGCATCACCTGCCTGCCTGTTGGATAAGAGCCCCAGCTGTTTTGTTCATTGCCACATCCCAGAGCCCAGGTTTTGTTTATCTGCTCAGTGAATGAGTAAGAACCAAGGAGAACTGGGGCGGGAGAGGTGGTGACTCTGCAGGTAAGAGTGCTTACCACTCTTGCAGAGGACCCAGGTTCGATACCTAGCACTCGCCTGTCGGCTCACAATCACCTGTAACTCCACCTACAGGGGATCCGATGCATATGACACACATAAACACATGAAGATACAGAAGCATATACATAAAAAAGAATTAGAGGTGTTCAGCACCAAAGGACCTTTGATATGGGGCCAGGGGACACTGAAATGGATTGCTGGGACTAAGGAGTTTATTAGAAGAGTTATTAATGCCATGGAAAGACAGACAGACAGTATCATGGTGGGGGCTCAGTGGAGAGTTCAGGCCTCAGAACCAGAGCTAGACATCATGGCTGTGACTCTCCAGGGAGGAATCTGGGCACATGCAGAAGAAGTGAGGGTTCTTCTTATACCTTTCTGAGGATGGGGGAGGCTAGACAGCTGCTGTCTTAGGGTTTCTATTGCTGCGATGAAACACCATGACCGAAGCTACAGTGGGAGCAGAAACTAGGAGCAAATCCAGCCCTGGGAGCCAACCCAGATCTGGGACACTGGCAGACCAGGATTGAGCAACTGACCTGACTCAGAGTCTGCAATCTCCACTGGAACTGGAGTGGGACTGAACCAGCTACCTAAGACACAGAGAGAACAAGCTCCACCAGGAGCCGAAGCTAGGAGCAAACCCAGTCCCGGGACATGGGCGGATCAGGACTGAGCCAGCAACCAGATCCAGAGTCAGCAATCGCAACCTCAACAGGTCCAACCCCAAGCCAGGGACTTCTGCAGGAGGAGACCCAGACCAAGATTTACAGAAACAGATCAAGGACAGCAGCCTGGGCCAAAGTAGGCCTGAAACAGCAAACCCCAAGGGAGCAGACCAAAGCACAGGGCACCGAGCTACCTCCAGGAACAGGAAGAACCAACAGGGTAATTAGAACTGTGGCACTGACTGTACCATGAGGAACAACCGTCTGAGCTTTGGATTCACTGGCACCTAGAAGATTATTCAACAGAATCTCAG
Organism: Microtus pennsylvanicus; assembly: GCF_037038515.1. Classification (NCBI taxonomy): domain Eukaryota; kingdom Metazoa; phylum Chordata; class Mammalia; order Rodentia; family Cricetidae; genus Microtus; species Microtus pennsylvanicus. The sequence goes on along the minus strand of NC_134581.1, from coordinate 4,228,399 downwards.
ATAGCCCCAACCACACCTATTATAGGAAAAGATGAGTAGAAAAGGTAAGATCACATGCTATACCACAAAGAGCAACACAACACCAGTAAAACCTAAAGACACTACAACAGCAAGACCTGAACATCAAATATGGATGAACCAGAAGAAAATTATCTAAAAAATAATCTCAAGAGAATGTTTGAAATTCTTAAAGATGAAATGAAAAATTACCTTAAAGAAATGGAGGAAAGGGGGCTGGAGATATGGCTCAGTGGTTAAGAGCATTGCTTGCTCTTCCAAAGGTCCTGAGTTCAATTCCCGGCAACCACATGGTGGCTCACAACCATCTGTAATGAGGTTTGGTGCCCTCTTCTGGCCTGCAGATATACACAGGCAGAATATTGTATATATAACAAATAAATAAATAAATAAATAATAAAAAGAAATGGAGGAAAAAACAAACAAAAAATTGGAAGATATGAGCAAATCACTTAAAGAAAACCAAGAAAAAGAACTCAAACATATAAAAGAAACTATTCAGGACTTGAAAACTGAGATAGAAAAAATAAAGAAAACACAAGTTGAAGGAATTATAGAAACAGAAATCATGAGAAAAAGATCAGGAACCACAAATGCAAGCATGAACAACAGAATACAAGAAATAGAAGAGAGAATCTCAAGCGCTGAAGATACAATAGAGGAAATAGACTCATCAGTTAAAGAAAACATTAAATCTAACAAAAGCTTAACCCAAAATATCCATGAAATATAAGGACACTATAAAAAGGTCAAATCTTAGAATAATAGGTATAGAAGAAGGAGAAGAAGTTCAACTCAAAGGCACAGAAAATTTATTTAACAAAATCTTAGAAGAAAACTTTTCCTACCTAGAGAAAGATATGCCTATGAAGATACAAGAAGCTTACAGAACACCAAATAGACTAGATCCAAAAAAAGTCCTCTCTCCACATAATAACCAAAACACTAAACATAGAGAGTAAAGAAAGAATATTAAGAGCTGCAAAGAAAAAAGGCCAAGCAATATATAAAGGTAGACCTATCAGAATTACACCTGACTTCTCAGTGGAGACAATGAAAGCCAGAAGGTCATGGTCAAGCATTATGCCGACATTAAGAGACCACAGATGCCAGCCCAGACTATTATACCCAGCAAAACTGTCAATCACCATAGAAGAACAAAACAAGATATTAGATTTCACCAATACCTAGCCACAAACCTAGCCCTACACAAAATACTAGAAGGAAAACTCCAACAAAACACAGACAATTGATGATCTCATAACAGCAAATCTGAAAGAAGAAAAAATGTACAATTAACATCACCAAAGATGAAAACTAAATTAACAGGAGATAGCAACCACTGGTCATTAATATCCCTTAAGGTAAATGGCCTCAATTCACCTATAAAAAGGCACAGGCTAACAGATTGGATACGAAAACAGAATCCACCCTTCTTCTGCATACAAAAAATGCATCTCAACCTCAAAGACAGACATCGTCTCAGAATAAAAGGATGGGAAAAATATACCAATCAAATGGACCTAAGAAACAAGCGGGTGTAGCTATCTTAATATCTAACAAAATAGACTTCAAGCAAAAATCAGTCAAAAGAGACAAAGAAGGACATTTCATGTTAGTCACAGGAAAAATTCATCAAGAGGAAATTTCAATACTGAACATCTATGCCCCAAATACAAAGGCACCCTCATATGTCAAAGAAACACTTCTAAAGTTTACATAATATATTAAACCCCACACACTAAAAGTGGGAGACTTCAACACTCCTAATCACTGGACAGGTCAATCTAATCTAAGACTTGTATGACACGAACTTTAATAAATCTTTGAAGAAAGAAATTGAAAAAGACACCAGAAAGTGGAAAGACCTCCCATGCTATTGGGTAGGCAGAATTAACAGTAAAAATGGCAATCTTATCAAAAGCAATCTACAGATTCAACGCAATGCCCAGCAAAATCCCAGCAAAATTCTTCAAAGACCTCAAAAGAACGGTACTCAACTTCATTTGGAAAAGCAAAAAACCCAAGGATAGGGGCTGGAGATATGGCTCAGTGGTTAAGAGCACTGACTACTCTTCCAGAGGACCCGGGTTCACTTACCAGCACCTACATGGCAGCTCACAACTGTCTGAAGATCCAGTTGCAGGGGATCTGACACATTCACACCAATGCACATAAAATAAAGTTAAATAAACCTTAAAAAAAAAAACCAAGGATAGCCAAAACAATCCTGTGCAATAAAAGAACTTCTGGAGGCATCACAATCCCTGATTTCAAACACTACTACAGAACTACAGTACTGAAAACAGCCTGGTATTGGCATAAGAACAGACAGGAGGACTAATAGAACTGAATAGACAATCCGGATATCAATCCACACATCTTTGAACACCTGATCTTTGATAAATAAGCAAAAAATATCAAATGGAAAAACAGAAAGCATATTTAACAAGTGGTGCTGGCATAACTGGATAGCAACATGTAGAAAAATGAAAATGAACCCATATCTATCACCATGCACAAAATTCAAGTCCAAATGAATCAAAGCCACCCACACAAAACCTTATAGAAGAAAAAGTGGGAAATACACTTGAATGCATTGGCACAGGGAACCACTTCCTAAATATAACCCCAGCAGCACAGACACTGAGAGAAACAATTAATAAATGGGACCTACTGAAACTGAAAAGCTTCTGTGAAGCAAAGGGCACAGTCAACAATACAGCCTACAGAATGGGAAAAGATCTTCACTAACCCCACATTAGACAGAGGTCTGATCTCTAAAATATACAAAGAACTCAAGAAATTGGACACCAAAAGATCACATAATACAATTAAAAAAAATCGAGTACAGACCTAAACAGAGAACTCTCAACAGAGAAATCTAAAATGGTTGAAAGACGCTTAAAAAAATGTTCAACATCCTTAGTCATCAGAGAAATGCAAATCAAAACAACTCTGAGATTCTATCTTACACCTGCAAGAATGGCCAAAATCAAAAACACTGATGACAACTTATGCTGGAGAGGCTGTGGAGAAAAAGGAACACTTCTGCATTGCTGGTAGGAATGCAAGCTGGTACAATCTCTTTGGATGTCAGTGTGGTAATTTCTCAGAAAATTAGAAAACAACCTTTCTCAAGACCCAGTAAGGTGCTGGAGAGATGGCTCAGTGGTTAAGAGCATTGCCTGCCCTTCCAAAGGTCCTGAGTTCAATTTCCAGCAACCACATGGTGGCTTACAACCATCTGTAATGAGCATCTATAATGAGGTCTGGTGCCCTCTTCTGGCTTGCAGGCATACACACAGACAAATATATAATAAATAAAAAAAATATTTTTAAAAAAGAGCCAGTAATACCACTTTTGGGTATAGCCCCTTTGGATATCAGTATGGAATTTCCCAGAAAATTAGGAAACAACCTACCTCCAGTCCTAGTAATACCACTTCTGGGGATATATCCAAAGGATGCGCAATCGTACCACAAGGACATGTGCTCAACTATGTTCACAGCAGCATTATTTGTCATAGCCAGAAACTGCAAACAACCTAAATGCCCCTCAACCGAAGAATGGATAAAGAAAAAGTGGTGCATTTACACAATGGAGTACTACACAGCAGAAAAAAATAACAACTGCTTGAATTCTGCAGGAAAATGGATGGAACTAGAAAACATTATTTTGAGTGAGGTAACCCAGACACATAAAGACAATTATCACATGTACTCACTCATAGGTGGTTTTTAAATATAAAGCAAAGAAAGCCAGCCTACAAACCATAGTCCCAGAGGATTTAGACAACAATGTGGACACTAAGAGAGATTTACATAGATATAATCTACATGGGAAATAGAAAGTAGAAAAAGACAAGATCTCCTGAGTAAATTGGGAGCATGGGGACCTTGGGGGAATATTGAAGAGGGGAGGGGAGAGGCAAGGAGGGGAGCAGAGAAAAATGTAGAGCTCAATAAATATCAATAAAATAAAATTAAAAAAAATAACAACAAAAAAGTTTAAAAAAAAAGAACAAGAAGAAAAAAGAAACACCACGACCAAAAAAAAAAAAAGTTGGGGAGGAAAGGGTTTACGTGGCTTACCCTTCCGTATCACTGTTCATCACTGAAGGAAGTCAGGGCAGGAACTCAAACAGGGCAGGAACCTGGAGCCAGGAGCAGATGCAGAGGCCATGCAGGAGAGCTGCTTACTGGCTTGTTCCCCATGGCTTGCTCAGCCTGCTTTCTTACAGAACTCAGGACCTCTAGTCCAGGGCTGGCACCATGCACCATGGGCTATTTCCCTCCCCCAACACTAATTAAGAACATGCCTTAGCTGGATCTTATGGAGACATTTTCCCAATTATGGTTCCCCCCTTTCAGTGACTCTAGCTTGTATCAAGTTGACATAGAAGTAGCCAGGATCACAGCACAAGCCTGAAGCCAGGCTTTCTGATTTCAGATAGGAAGCAGGGAAGGGGAGATGGATGTGTGGCCATCAATATTCCTTTGAAGTAAACTCACTTCTGCAGATGAGAGCTCCTAGTACCTGGAGGTCTGTCAGTTAAGGGACTCACAGACAGGGCGTTATCTGTGAGGCAAAAGGGTTGCTGCAAGGGCTGCGCCTGAGCAGCAGTTGGGCTCTGACACGGCATGTTTGTAAGTTCAGATTTTACTCTTGGGATGGCCAGACACTGATGCTATGTGCATGTATTTCCAACAAGAGCATCAGGATCTCTTCCACACGTCTGCCACACAGATACATGGGAAGCTGGAAACCAAAATGTGCGAGTGAGCCACAAACCACACATTTGAGATATCTGGACTGGGAATGTCCAAAAGAAATATAATGCAGGGGGCTGGAGAGATGGCTCAGTGGTTAAGAGCATTGCCTGCTCTTCCAAAGGTCCTGAGTTCAATTCCCAGCAACCACATGGTGGCTCACAACCATCTGTAATGAGGTCTGGTGTCCTCTTCTGGCCTGCAGACATATACACAGACAGAATATTGTACACATAATAAATAAATATTTAAAAAAAATAATGCAAACCAATGTGGTATTTTAAATGGTCTAGTGGTAGTATTTTAAGAAGCATAAAGAGGAGGCTCGAGAGATGGCTCCGCAATGAGAGTACTGTTGCTTTTACAGAAGACCAAGGTTTGGTCCTCAGCACCCATGTGGCTCACAACCATCTGTAATTCCAGTTCCAGGAGATCTATGTCCTCTTCTGGCTTCTATGGGCACTGCATGCATATGGTACACATAGGATAAAAGGGACAGTCAAAGAAACTCACCCTGGCCCTGAACCCAGAGCCTGTGAAAGAAACACATTTTAACCTTGAAACCAGAACCAAAGAAACACATTCTGACCCTGAAACCAGAGCCAAAGAAACACATCCTGACCCTGAAACCAGAGCCAAATCTGTCCCTGGCCAACTGAATACAATACCAACCAATCCTTGAGCATGAAACATGGCCAATCTGAGTTTGTCTAAACCCAAGGGGATTGAAATCTGACCAATTCCCGCCCTGAAAAGCTTCTGCCTGGAAAAACTCTGCCCCTGAGAAGCCCTGTGTATAAATCTGTTCAGTTGGCAGCTGCCCTCTACCCTGGCAGAGACAGCCACCCTCCTGGATTCCTCCTTCCCAAATAAATCTCTCTTGAAATAGTTTTGGGTGAAGATCTTCTTTCACTGGCGTCTTTGCTGGAATTGCCCTTAGGCAAGCAGAGCAGAAGTAACAACTTTTTGCCAGAGCCCTAGCAGATGCTACATTTCTGCAGGGGTTTCCCATTAACAGAGTAAAGCAGAGAAGAAACCGATACTCCTGCTGGGAAACTCCCTTGAAGCAGAGCAGAGCTCAGCTATAAAGGCTCTCTCTCCAGGAGGAGCAGGTCCCCACATCTTGAAGGGAGACCATCCTCCACTGGATCCCAACTTCAGGGATAGTCTAACTTCCCGACAGGTCAGCTGTAGGTAGAGCCTGACTTCCCGACAAGTCAGGATACCATTCCCTCCAGAGCTGTAACACTTGCAGTATACATACATGCAGGTAAAATACTTATCACATAAAATAATCCCAAAATTTAAAGAGCAGAAACAAGTGAAATTAACATCAATAAAAAAAATTCATTGATCCCAATATATCTAAAGCATCATTTCAACATGTATCACAAAAAATTATTAATGAGTCAGGCCTGGGGGCGCCTATCTTTAATTCCAGTACTCAGGAGGCAGAGGCAGGTGGATTTCAATGAGTTTGAAGCCAGCCTCACCTACTTAGTGAGCTGCAGGCCATCTAGAGGTGCACAGCAATACCCAGTCTCAGATAAACTACTGAATAAATGCATGCGTGCATTAGTGAACGCATGAATGCAGCCAGGTGTAGCTCAATGGTGCAAACCTGAGGCCTTGGGTTCCATCTCTAAGACCAAAACTGACTAAGAAAGTAATAATATAATTTATCTTATAAATATTAGCTATCAGGCGTGTGATTGACATACAGAGGTCAGTGTTCAAAGAGAAATGTGGATGGGGGGAAGGACCAGAGGGGAGGGAATGGGGGCTGGATTTGATCAGACACATTATATGCAGCTAGAAATTCTCAAAAAATAAAAAAGAGATGTGGTAGTGGACCTGAGGTTAGTTCCCAGCAGCCTTGCAAGCAGTTCGCAACTGCCTGTAACTCCAGCCCCGGGGATCTGATGGCCCTCTCTGGCCTCTACGGGCCCCACATCTGCACCACTCACATGGACACACCCACACACATAATTAAAATAAAGTCTACAAAAATAAATTTGAAAAGGTGGGTTGTGGCAGCACACGTCTTTTATCCCAGCACTCAGCTGGAGGCAGAGGCAGGAGGATCTCTGAGTTCAAGGCCAACCTCGTCTACAGAGCAAGTCCGGGACAGCCAGAGCTACACAAAGAAACCATGTCTAGAAAAACAAAAAATAAAATAAGTAAACATATAAATAAATGGAGAAATATGAATTGTATTTTTAAAAAGCCGTGTCTAAAAGGAAGGCATCCCAACTTGCTTCAATTCTTTTTTTTATTCCCCCTGAGCCAGGGTTTCTCTGTGTAAACAGTCCTAGCAGTCCTGGAACTAGCTCTGTAGACCATGTTGGCCTTGAATTCACAAAAACCTGCCAGCTTCCGCCTCCCGAGGGCTGGGATTAAAGGCGTGTGCCACCACTGCCCGGCTATAAATTCTTAAATATAATTAAATTAAAATTAAATACAATTACAAATCAGCCAGTCACACATTTCATAAAAACGTTTTAGCTATCCCGGCAAGTCTTGGGTCTCCAACTAAAAACCGCAGGCTGCAGTTCTGCGTGTAGCCACCAGGTGGCGTCAGAACGCTACTAGGCGCCGGACGGGCTCCATCAACGGAAGCGGAAGTGGACTCTCACCTTCCTGACTGGTTCCTCCCACTTTCTCCTCCCCCGGAAACACAGACCCGCTAGACTCGGGTACTGAGGCCTGCGGCGGGGCGGAGCGGCGGGGAGGGATGGGCGTGAGCGCGGAGCCGCGGAGCCTCGCCGTGTCCGGGGCCGGGCTCGCGTCCCCCGTGATCGAGAAGGCGCGCTCTGCGCTGTTGCCGCCGCAGGACGTGGAGGACACGGTGGAGACGCTCATGGTAACGTGGGGACGGGGGAGAGGGTCGGGAACTGCCATGTGCTTCTAGAACATTCTCGTTCTAGAACACGCTACCGGTCATGGAGGTGAGCGCCGCCGGTCACCTCGGGTCTCAGGCCGCCCTCCCGGCCCCGCTTCCCTGCGGTCTGCTGCTGCCTCAGCGTCCCCGGCTCGCGAAGGCCACGCCCCCTCGGTCAGATTGGCTGCGCGGCCGGGCTCCGGGCTGCCATTGGCGGAGGCGTGGGCGGGTCCTCGCCAGCCATAGGCGGAGGCGGGGGTGCGTCGGGAGGCCGGGCGGACCTGGGTGGCGGTGCCCCTTGCTGGGAGGAGGACGCACTCCTTTGGAAATAGATTTAAATTTTTTATTTTATTTTTTTACTTGTTTTTGAGACAGGACCTCATTGTGCAGCCCTGGCTGGAGCTCGCTATTTAGACCAGGCTGGCTTCGAACTCGGAGAGACTGACCTGTCTCTGTTTCCATAGTGCTGAGACTAAAGGCGTGTGCTCCCCTGTGTGTGGCTTTTTGGAAATCTTTAAAGATAACCATGGCTGCTCCAGAATCACTACTTAGCATTTTTCTCTGGACTGCCATCTTTCTCCTTCTGTTTATATTGGACATAGGGATTTTGTGTGTGGGTGGTTAGAAATTGTGGAACTAATTGGCTGTTGAAATGATACTCACCTTGTGTTTGCTGATTATGCTTTTAGTTTATATTTGTGTATGTGTGTGTGTGCGCGCGCGCGTGCGGTGGGGTATGTACACAAGAGTGCACTTGCCCACGGAGGCCAACAGGGTATTGGGATCCCCTGGAGCTGGAGTTACAAGTGGTTGTGAGCACCCCTTCCCATATGGCTGTTGGGAACCCCATGGCCTTCTGGGGTAACACTGCTTTCCAGCCCCTTTTGACTGTTCTCCAGCCCTTTCTGATTGTTTTTGTCCATTCTCACACTTAGAAAATTGGAATGTTCACCTTTAATCTGTGAATAGGGTTGAACTACTAAAATAAATTAAATGTCTTAAAATTGGAGGTGTATTCCTGGGGTAAGGCACCTCAATATACATCACTATAACAAATAAAACTAAACCCAGGACCCGGCACAGTGGCTCCTGGAGAGGCAGGTAGATCTGGAATAGTGAGACCCTGTCTCAAAACAAGTACGACCATAGGCCCACAAAAAAAACCTAATCCACTCAAAGAATATGCTGCACATATACAAAGTCCCGATGCTGTTTAAGCTACCTGCTTCTTTTTGTTTCTTTTCTTTTTTTTAGTTTTTGGTTTATCTATTAGAATTGACATTGTGGCCGGATGGTGTTGATGCATACCTTTAATACCAGGAGGCAGAGGCAGACAGATCTCCAAGTTCTAGGCCAGCCTGGTCTACAGAGCGAGTCCCAGGACAGCCAGGGCTACACAGAGAAACCCTGTTTTGAAAAACAAAAAACCAAACAAAAACAAGTTGGTTCAGTGGATATTTATTGGGCCAGTGATGTGCTTGGTCCCTGTGCTGTGAAGGTGAGACATTTAAAATGCAGTTTCTGCCATCCAGCATGGAGGTGAAGGATGGCAGCCTTAAAATAAAGAGGGGCAGGGCTGGAAGTAGAGCTCGTGGTGGCATGCTTGCCCGCGTGCATGAGGCCTAGGCTCAGCTCCCAGAACAGATAAACATAGGGTGCGGTGCCTAGGTGTAATTACTGTTCCTTCTTGGAACCTTGCTGGACCAAACTGCTGGAAAGAGTTGGGGTGACCTTAACCTGTTCTGGGGTAGGGCATGCAGGGGCTACTGGGCCTTATCCTGTGGGTCTCTGCTCTAGGAGAAGTGGGTACATGTAGTAATAAGAGCGGCGGGGCTGCGTCCCCAACACCCCAGCCGCCTGCCCGGCTAGCTTATGCCCCGAAATAATTACATGGACACTGTATTCTTTTAAACACCGCTTGGCTCATTTCTACCTAGCCTCTTCTAGGCTAACTCTCGCACCTGGACTAGCCCATTTCTTATCATCTGTATAGCACCGGTCTTACCGGGAAGATTCTAGCCTAAGTCCATCCTGGGTCGGAGCTTCATAGTGTGCATCTTCCCTGGAGCGGGGAGCATGGCGTCTCTGCTGAGGCGTCTGCTCCCGAGAGGAGAGCTGTCGAGTCTGAGCTCACTTCCTCTTCCTCCCAGCGTTTTGTTCTGTCTACTCCTCCCACCTATCTTCTACCAATGAAATGGGCTGAGGCAGTTCCTTTATTAGCCAATGACCTTCCTCCATCAGGTACAGGTTTCCTGTTAGGCAGAATCATTCATCCGTCTATGTTGCACACTTTCTGCACACCAGCCCCACAGTCAGGTCTTGTTTTGTTTTGTGATTTCAGAGCCTCTCTATGTAGTTCTGGCTGTCATGGAACACTGAGCTCCATGTAGATCAGGTTGCCCTTCTGCCTCATCCTCTGGAATGCTGGGATCAGAGGTGTCTGCCACCATGTGTTGTAATAGGAGAGGCGGGGCTGCGTCCCCAGCACCCCGGCCGCCTGCTAGCTTATGCCCCGAAATAACAACACACAAATTGTATTCTTTTAAGCACTGCTTGGCCCATTATATCTAGCCTCTTCTCGGCTAACTCTCACACCTGGACTAGCCCATTTCTAATAAAGTATGTATCACCGAGGTGCGCTTACTGGGAAGATTCTAGCCTACGTCCATCCTGGGCCAGAGCTTGATCGTGTCTGCCTCAGAGAGCAGAGCTATCACGTCTGCCCTGGAGAGGGGAGCATGGCGTCTCTGCTCCAGAGCAGAGCTGTTGAGTCTGAGCTCACTTCTTCTTCCTCCCAGCATTCTGTTCTGTCTACTCCACCCACCTATGCTCTAACCAATAAAATGGGCCAAGGCAGTTTCCTTACCAGCCATTGACCCTCCTCCATCATTTCCCCTTTTTCTGTTTAAACAAAAAAAAGGAAGGCTTTAACTTTAACATAGCAAAATTACATATAACAAAACAGTTATCAAGTAAAAATTACAATATTTACACCTATTTTATCTTTATCATAACAATGGAAAACTATAACTGTAACTATCTATCTATTCTTCAACTCCATCAAAGATTCCAGAAGGATATATTATTACCTAAGTAAATGAGAAGTAAGCAATTTACAAAACTCTAAAAATCACAGAGACATCTCGCTGCCTGGACAGTCACCCAAAGTTCCTCTGTACTGTTGGGGCATCCATCTTCGGCCTACAGGCCCATAGTTTCCAGCAGACGTTTCAGTGAAGGAGGAAATTTCAAAGGCAGTTCAGTCACTATCTGCTGTGTCCTGCAGAATGTCTCGCAGACTCTTTCATGAATCAGGAACCCCGAAAGATCATCTCACCTTTAGGCAAGTTCAATAGTCCTCTCTCTGTGGGTTCTCTGTGTCCAGTTTATGCAATAGTCCAGGCAAGAGCAGTTTCTTGCCCAAATGGCTATCAAACTCCATAAGGATCCTCTTCGATGCCCATCTTCTTCTTGAAGTAGATTGGTGCTGCCAGGAGCAGAGTGTCTCATTGTCATGAAAAACCCTAAGTTGTTAAAACATTTAAAATGCCATATTCTATAATCTTTGAAAAATATGAAGAATACCTATCTAAAATATATCTATGTACATCTAGAAAATCTTAACTAACATGACTACAAGCTTGACTATTATTGATTATCCATTAACAACCTGTATACATTACATTTTTAAGTGAACTACACAATCACAGTACCTTAATAAAGATCAGAAATACATATACATATAACAAAATTGACCTTAAATCTCTATAAATAAAGCAAAATCTATACTAGTGCAAATTATTCATATCTATATCATATCCCCCTTTAAATGTAAAAGAATGTTTATAAACCATATTTGGGAACATGGGCGCAGTTTTTTCTCTCCAAACTGCTTCCTGCTGAATGAGGGCGTCGTTAATTAGGTCTTTCATGGTATAACCTGTGTGCTAGTTTCATCTCAGTTGGCAGTTGAGCGAAGCAGTTTTCTGAAGGTGTTCACAGCAACCCTTCAGGAGGGTGTGGTCCATCATACCATATTGGAATAGAAACAATCCACAGACTCTCACCCTCTGTGAAAACAAAATAAGAAACTCCTTTCCAAAGCATCATGTCCTTAGATCCAAATTTCGAAGTCAAGGCATTTTCAAAATATCTATGTTGGATTAGTTCAGCAGCATTTATAAACAAATATCTTTTAGCAGCTGTTGCTCTTTTCTCAGCATTCAAACAATTCAAACAGTGCATAATAGCATGCAGTATCAAAATTCTCTGTGTATTTTCCATCTTTGTGTGTTTCATTTTAACCTCTATTTTGTTTATTTTTATTTTTTGCTTTTTGAGACAGGTTCTCTGTATCTTTGACCTGGAATAACTCTGTAGACCAAGCTGTCCTTGAACTCTCAGAGATCTGCCTGTCTCTACCTCCCAGGCATTGGGATTAAAGGCATGTGCTACCACACCTAGAAGTCACAGAGGTCAATCTCCCTCTGCCTCCCAAGTGTTGGGATTAAAGGTGTGTACTACCACACCCAACAACTCTCTTCCTTTTTTTTTACTTTAAGAACTTCAACTTTTAGCGTGCATATATTTTTAACACACAATAAACTATTTAGAAATTTTCTTTGTCTTTGAATCCCTCTTTACTGTATATCTCTCTTTTTCTGACCACACGAGCCTTTAAATTACTGAGCAATATGGGTGGGATTAAAGCCGTGACTTTGGCAGCTAGATCCAGCCCATTCCTTAGCTTTCCAGCCTCATGGCTGAGGTACTGGCTGTAGCCATGTTTACTGCCACAACTCTATGGCATTTCAAGGTCCCTGCCAGCAAGCGAGCTTCAGCAGCCTGTGCTTGCAAACCGCATGAACCGCCTGTGTAAAAGAGTCAGAGTTTGCCCTGGCAGGACAGCCTAGAAAGCCGGCATTTTTAAATGGTGCCACTTTTTTCCTGCTACTGCTGAAAACCGAAAAGCATTCGTTCAGCTTTTCGTCAACACCGTTTAAGTGTTTCGTGGCAGGACCTCTTAAAAGAGCTGCAAGCTTTGCAGCTAAAGCTGAGTCAGGAAGCCTCTCTTAGATGAGAGCGCTTGCTTGCCTCTAGGAAGCAGAGTAGACCCGAGAAATTGCTGCTACCAAGAAAACATGCTTTACTCTTTCCCAAGCTTTCTCCACGTCTGGGCGCCATTTTGTAGTAATATGAGCGCCGGGGCTGCGTCCCCAGCAACCATGCCTTGCTTCCATGCCAGTTCTTACAGAAGCATGCAGGAGACAGGAGTTGTGTCTCCTCTTGTCTTGTACCCTTGGTCATAGGGATGATGGCCACAGGGGTCTGTTCCAGGTGTCACCAAGAGAGTCAGTGGGGCCTGACATGGGGCTTGTGAGCAGCACAGATGGAGGTAGGCTAATGTCTGGGTGTTCAGAGTGAGCGGGCAGGGAGAGCAACACCGTGGCAGTGGACGATGTCACTGTGCGGGCCAGGGAGGGGAGGAGAGCCGTGTGCTGCTCCAGGGCCTCGCAGCGGAGTTAGAGAGCGACCAACTAATAGTTCTCATTTCCTCTGAACCAACACGCAGGACAGATTTGCCATGTTTAGTAGTTTCTAGTGCGTTTGCCATTACTTATGACTTGGGCCCCGTCCTGTTGGCTTGTTTGAGTTGGGAGCAGAACACGGTGTCATTGACGCTGCAGACTCCAATTTGCAGTTTTTAAAGATAACCCTGGCTTTAGGAGAGGGAGTAGACTGAGGGGGTCAATGATTGAGGTAAAAAGGTCCTGGCAGTCAGCAAGGAGGGAGAGGTGGCCCTTGAGCCCGGTTGGGTCCAGAAGGCAGGCTGAGAGCTGGTCAGGAGCAGAGTGAACTGGTAAGGAGAAGCCCAGACAGGATAGGTGAAGAGCAGGGGTCCAACAGCTGCCGCTGGGGAGCAGCAGGTTGGCCTAAGGGAGAGAGAAGAGCTCAAGTTTATAAATGTCAAGCTGGGCGGTGGTGCACGCCTTTAATCCCTGCACTCAGAGGCAGAGGCAGGTGCATTTCTGTGAGTTCAAGGCCAGCCTGGTCCACAAGAGCTAGTTCCAGGATAGGCACCAGAGCTACTGAGAAGAGAAACCCTGTCTCAAAACAAAACAAAATGTTGTCTGAGGTGACCTCTGAGCTCTGAGCAGTGTTGTGTGGCTTGTCTGGAGCTCCATGAGCAGTAGTCTGTGCACGGAAGGGAGGAAGCTGAAGCTGCTGACGGATGTGAAGATGACAGTGAGCAGTGGCCAGAGAAGTGAGGGGAGGATGGGGCTCAGTGCTGGGCTGGAATGAGAGGGCTCAAGAATACTCATGGGACTCCTGGCACACATTTGCAGCCCCTGGTTGTTCCTGAATAAAGTCCTTTAGAGAGTCTCTCTTGTTTAGGCTGAAGGGACGGCTAGGGCAGACCAGTGGGCCAGCCATCAGGACGTGGTCAGGAAGCAGCAAGCTGAGCAAGTCTCCTGGGGCTGGGGAGGGGCAGGTGACAGACTGTTGCCCATGTTTTTAGTTTGAATTGTTGAGTTTGAGACCCCTGCGAGCCCCTGTGGGCAGGAGGGAATACTGGGATGGCAGAGTTTGGCTGGAGGGTCGGTGGGTGCAGTGGGAATGGGGAATGCCTGTGAACGGTTGTGGGTGGGGCTGCAGACTGAAGAGATAAGAGCTGGAACAGCACTGAGGTGCAGGCAGAGGGAGGAGAGACCTGTAGCAGCAGTGGGGTGAGGTGGGTGCTGGAAGAAACCAATACTGAGAGAGAGGTGGTCACTGATATCAAATGCACCTAAGAACTCAAAGTTAAGGACAGGGTGGAAGAGGGGGCCTGGGATGTGCGGGCCCAGTGAATCTGCAGGAGCCTTACTGGAGGAGCTCTGGCTAGATGACAAGCCCAAGGCCTGGAGAGTGACTGGCACAGAGGGAGTGGAGATGGGACGATCTGGCACTGGAAACAGAGACTCTGGAGCAGGTTTCCAGATACGGAAGAGATGTCCAAGGAAGAGAGGGGCCTGGTGTGTGAGGGGATTGAACCCCCCAACACTTCAGAGGCTCAGGTAAGGCTGAGCAGAGTTTTGGGGAATTGATTAGCAGAATAGCTGGCATCTTTGGGGAGAGGGCACTGGCCGCCAGTACAGATGTGCTGAAATGCATACTGCCTGGTTGTGCCGGCTGTCTTCTGGAGCCCTGCTGGCACCCAGGGCGGTTGTCTCATCCAGCCTTCAACTCTCAGAACTTATTTAGTCCCAGTGGGCTTAACGCCAACCCCAGGTGTGTTTGATGGAAGTTAGGGTGGGTTCTCTTCTCTCTGGAATGGGTGCTTCTGATGACATTTGGGGTCTTGGTAATTTGATGTAATAGACTTCATAGTCCTAGTAAGCCATTAGGACTACAGTGTGTCAGTTACTTAAATAAGTAATCTATGGCCATACCACCTGGAATGCCCCTAATCTTGTCTGATTTCGGGGGTGGGGAGTGAGATGTCATTAAATGAAATGGGGGAAGAGAAGGTCCCCAGATGGGCTGTGCCAAGTGTCCTGGTGGGAGGAGAAGGAGTTTCGAAGCATCTGTTCATTGCCATTGGTGACTCTGCTGCATTCCAGAAAGGGGACAGACACTGTCGTGGAAGCCCAGGCCCTGACCTGGGGCTCCTGGGGTGTGCCTAGGGGAGATACTTGAGTGTCTGAAAGAGTGCTGCCCTTCTGTGTGGAGCCAGAAGATAAGGCAACCTGTGCTGAGGCAGGGCTGAGGGCGGGGCCGCAGGTCAGCAGTCACTGCACTGCGCAGTGTGTGGTCCGCTGGGTCTCTGTGAGATAGTGGGTAGAAGAAAGGCAGAGGGGTTTCGTTTGTTTTTGTTTTTGCTGTTTTTTTAACTCCCCCCCCCCCCCCCCCCCCCGCAGACAGGGTTTCTCTGTGTAGCCCTGGCTGTCCTGGAACTCGTTCTCACTCTGTAAGCCAGGCTGGTCTCAACTAAGAGATTGCCTGCCTCTCCTCCCAGGTGTGTGCAACTGCATCCACTGCTCGCTTGAAAGGCTAAGCTCTAAGCACAGAAATTGATGGAGTGCTGGAAGCTATACACAGTGGCCAAGCTTAGGTCCTCATGGCTTTTGACTTGTTCCTATAAACATCTATAGTTCCTAAACCAACTAGCCTGGGGAAGCCAACAGCTAAGACTACTCTCAGCATGAGACCATGGTCAGTGACTCTTCAGTCAGGGCAGACAGGGACGCTTGCTGTGAAATGGACATGTTGCCTAGTGGAACCAGCGTTACAGCAGTAATAGTGAGACAAGAGAGGTCCCTTTTGCTGTGCACATTTCAGTATTGGCTGCAGACTTTACTTTCCCATCCTGGTGGAAAAGCCTGGCACTTGGAGTAGCTCCCATCAGCCTTATGGGAGGGGCATGATGCAAGTGGTCACAGTTCAGAGTCAGGAAGCAGAGAGCCTTGGCTAGAATGGGATTGTGACAGGTGGAGCCTAAAGGGCTTCAGGTGCAGGTGTGGGCAAAGGAGCTGGCTTGGTGGCCAGGCCTGCTGACACCACCGTCTCTTGTCTTGCAGTTACATCCGGTGATCAAGGCTTTCCTCTGTGGTTCCATCAGTGGGACCTGCTCCACCCTCCTCTTCCAGCCTTTGGATCTTCTCAAAACACGCCTGCAGACCCTACAGCCCTCGGACCTACGGTAGGCTGTTGCTTCATGGAGGAACCAGGTTTAGCAACTTCTCAGACACAGGATTAGCCTTACAAGTTAAATCAACTTCCTTATGATAGAGAAACACAAGCCAGGCTGGAATTCCTTTTGGTTGTTGTTTGTGTTTACTTCAGACAAGAGTCTTCCTGTGTATCCTGTGCCAACCTTGAACTTGCAATCCTCCTGCCTCAGTTTCCTGAGTACTGGGCCACATGCTTTGTGAATACTGTTTTCTGAAGAAAAAGTTAATATATTATTTATAACACATTATAATTTGATTTTTCTTGGTTAATTGGGGTCTTTTGGTCAGCTCCAGAGGACTGTCTTTGGTGACATTTGCATTTTTCTTGAGTTAGCTTGTGACATTGTAACTATGCTACTGGTGCAAGCTTGTGACATTGTAACTGTGCTACTGTTGCAAGCTTGTGACATTGTAACTATGCTGCCCAGTACTGGTGCAAGCTTGTGACATTGTAACTATGCTGCCCAGTACTGGTGCAAGCTTGTGATATTGTAACTGTGCTGCCTGGTACTGGTGCAAGCTTGCGACATTGTAACTGTGCTACTGTTGCAAGCATGTGACATTGTAACTGTGCTACTGTTGCAAGCTTGTGACATTGTAACTGTGCTACTGGTGCAAGCTTGTGACATTGTAACTATGCTGCTGGGTACTAGTGCGGGCTTGTGACATTGTAACTGTGTTACCCGGTGCAAGCTCATGACATTCTAACTATGCTGCCGGGTACTGGTTTGTTTGTTTGTTTGTTGTAAATAGCATCCATTTTAAATGTGTTTGTGTCTCCGGAGCACTATGGGAGCTACTATGTAAAGTGGAGTTTATTCCATTGCTTGTGGTGTAAATAAACAGTTAAGTATGCGTGTGCCAAACCATGAACACATGGAAATGAAGAAGAATTCCAGGGCTGCTGAGATGGGTGATCTCTGCAGGTGCTTACTACAAGCCTGACCACCTGAGACTGATCCCTAGGACTCACGTGGGAGAAGAAAACCGACTCTTGCAAGTTGTCCTCTGACTTCCAGATGTTTGCATGTACACACACACACAAACACACACACACACACACACACACACACACGATATATAATAAAATTTAGTATAGAGATTCCTGCGGATTTTAGACAGTCTTTGGTGGGAACTCTACTGTGAGGGTCTGGTCGTTAGAAAACTGTTAAGTTGTTTTCTTTTCCTGTCCCTTTTGTCTCCTTCAGGTCCAGGCGTGTCGGGATGTTGGCTGTGTTCTTGAAGGTGGTTCGCACAGAAAGTCCTCTGGGCCTTTGGAAAGGAATGTCTCCTGTAAGCTGCCTTTTGGTTCTCCTGCTTCACTTCTTTAGTGATCCTTCTCCTCCAGCTCACAGTCACTGTTAGACTATGTAGCTCTTCTCCATCCATGTAGCTCCTCCCCGTCTTTGTGGCTCCTCCCCATCTGTGTAACTCCTCCCCATCCGTGTAGCTCCTCCCCATCTGTGTGGCTCCTCCCAATCTGTGTAGCTCCTCCCCACCTGTGTGGCTCCTCCCCACCTGTGTCGCTTGTCCCTGTCTGTGGCTCCTCCCCATCTAAGTAGCTCCTCCCTGTCTGTGTAGCTCCTCCCCATCCGTGTGTTACCTTTCATGGCTAGAACCAGAACCCTCACAGAAGCAGCTCAAGAGAGGAGATGCTTGTCTGAGCTTGTGTGGGACGGGAGTCCATCTTGGTGGGAAAGGCATGGCAGCTGGAATAGCTCTCCACAGTCTCAGAGGAGGGGCATGAGGCAACTCATCACATCTCAGCAAACCAGGAAGCAGAGAGCCTCGGCCAGAAGTAGGCGGGTCTATGACATACTTCAAAGCCAGCTCCAGTGACCCAAGTCCAGCAGTCATGCCTCCTACCTCTGACATTTCACTGCCTCTCAGAACAGCGCCACCCACGGGTAACAAGGTTACACATGGTTTGTGAGGGACATTTCCCTTTCGAATCATAGTCTGGGGTTTTAGTTCCCTGCAGTCAGCCTTGCTCTGAAACATTCAATAGAAAATTCTGTAGATGACATAAGTAGTTTATAAGCTTTCAGCTGTGCATTGTTTTGAGTGTGGGAGGTCACTCACATCGGAGCCGTGCTCCCCACTTGCCCAGCCGTCACTCAGTTGCTGTTAGTAGTCAGATCACCTGCTGGGAATCCTGAGCTTTGTGTCCGGGCAGCCCGTGTTTTACTTATGGTGCCCTCAGCACACAGGAGCACTGGTACGGACAGTAGGATGGGCCAGAGGGAAGCTGGACGGGGCTTTCAGGGGACGGGGAAGGTAGAAGATCTTAAGAAGAAAAGAAAAAAACACTAGATGGCAGGAAGGAATGCTGTGTGTATGAAGTTGTGGAAGAGGAAAAAGAAATCCAGGCTTTTGTTGTTGTTGTTTTGTTGAGACAGGGTTTCTTTGTGCACCCTGGATGTCCTGAAATCCAGGCTTTTGTTGTTGTTGTTTTGTTGAGACAGCGTTTCTTTGTGCACCCTGGAGGTCCTGAAATCCAGGCTATTTTTGTTGTCATAGTTCAGATTGCAGAAGTTAATGGTGCAGTGTGATCACAGCCATAGCATGTGGAAAGTTCTAGGTTAAGTGGACAGAACACTGCATTTGTGAGTGGAAACAGGAACAGAAAATATGGTCTAATTGATGGCAGCGTGGTCCGCCAGAGGGCACTGAGCCTGCTGAAGACTTCAACAGGAGATCTCCTGAAGTGAGTGACCACAAGCCACTCAGCGCAAGTGAGGGATGCATTACCTGCGTTCGGAAGCCGCCTTGGGCAAGAGCAAGCTGTACCTGTGACTGAAGCGGCTGCCGTGTTTCTGGCACGTTGACGTGACTGAGGAGAGAGGAAGCTGAGCCAGGGGACAGGTGTGAAGCAGCGAGGCTCTTCTCTAAGGTGCCCGCGCAGGGGACCCGCGCCCTGCCTGACAGGAGGGGAGAGAGCAGACTGAAGGCCGGCAGGAAGTGCTAATGGACTGGAGGATGGCTCAGTGGTAAAGAGCATGCGTTGAGCAAACAAAGCATGTGTTTAAACCTGGGTTCCATCCCAGCGTCCATGTCAGGCAGCTCACACTGACTGTAGCTCCAGGTCCAGGGGATCCAGCGCTCTTTTCTGGACTCTGCATTCTCTCACATACATGTACAAACCCGTATACAGACACACATCTATACACTAAACAAAAATAAATTTTCTTTTTAAAGTAACTGCTAGACATAACCCCAGCACTAAGGAAGCAGAGGCAGGGGATCCTCGTGAATTAGCAGCCAGACAAGGCTACTGAATGAGATCCTGTCTGGAAACAGAAACAAGTGAGGCATGGGAGGACCTTGTTGAGTTGCTTATCAGAAGACGGAGAAGAAACGTGGATGTGGATATTATCCAGGTTTGCCCAAGTGTTTCAGATTGCACGTTAAAGGACAAAATCATGAGATCAGATCATCCTTGAGTGTCCCTGAAGGGCTGTGACTCCTGCAGCAGCTGGAGTGAGCTGAAGGGAGGACACCGGTCTTGGTTCTTTTGAACAGTTTCAGAAGTAAGGCAGCCTTTTCTTGGTCAGGATGTTCTGGCTGTCAGCACCCCTGCTCCTCAGTCCAGCCATGCGGATCATCGTGGCTGCCCCCCCCCCCCCGTGACAGGTCCTCAGGTCAGTAGTAGCCTGACCTCACCTGGTGCCTGTGTCGATCACTGCATCGTCTCCTCCCCAGGTGTTTCGTTGGCTCCAAATATCACAAGCAGAGGGAGAACAGGACAGTAAGGTGTAAGGGCAAGGGAGGCCACAGACACACAAAGGTTATGACCGTGCCTTGTTTATAAGTGAACTTTGTCACCTGTACTTGAACAGTGGAGACAGAAGTGCAGCGTGCATAGGGCTCAGGGTTCTCCACTGTTCTGGCTACCCCCTCCTGACAGATATGAGGGGACTGTTGACTTCCTCCCTGTCCCCTGTCCTGCCACTGATGTACGACTGTTAGCCTGGCACCAGCTCTGGGGCTGGCGTCCACTGCCTGTCAGTGTAGCCTCACCTTTGCCACCACTGGGGAAGTGGCCTGGGACAGCCACACCTTATTTCTTCACCCAGAGGCTTTTTCTGGCCCACCTTGCTGGAAGCACCAAGCATTGGTTCCCACCCTCCAGCCTTCAGCCACTAGAAGATGGGAAGTGATGTTTAACCACTCCCCTTGCCCCTTCAGCAGAGAGATGGCAAGGGGTGGGATGTTCGCTAAAGCTTGCCCAGGGGCTGACTTACCCACAGCTGTAGCTGCTCTGATACACTCCTCATTGGCTGCTGCCTGCCCTGCCGCCGCCCCTCCTCCCATTGGTGCTCCCTCCACACTGTAAACAAGCAGCTTGCATGTGGACCACCCTCCCAGAAGGCACCTTGCAGTTTTGAGCCTTTGTTTTCATCCTCCCTCCCTCTGCCTTTCCCGCAGTCCATCATGAGGTGTGTCCCTGGCGTAGGGATCTACTTTGGCACTCTGTACTCTTTGAAGCAGTATTTCTTGCGAGGCCATCCTCCCACCGCCCTGGAGTCCATTATCCTGGGCATGGGCTCACGCTCTGTCGCAGGAGTCTGCATGTCACCCATCACCGTGATCAAGACACGCTATGAGGTAAGTCTGACAGTTTTAGAACCTTAGGGATCAGGGTAGTGAACACTTGTGCTCCCGGGTGTGTAGTCTGACTCAGGGTCAAATGTGCTTAGGTACCTCAGTTTCGTAGGCAGGGAAGCCACATATGAAGGAAAGCCTGGTTCCTTGGTGATGGTATGCAGCCTGAATTGTGCTTGGGCCGCTGTCCAGACGCTGACCTGTGCCGGTCACTGTATCTGCTCTTTGTAGAGTGGGACTTACAGCTATGGGAGCGTCTATGCAGCCCTGAGGAGCATCTACTGCAGCGAGGGCCACCGGGGCCTCTTCAGAGGCCTGACAGCAACTCTGCTGCGTGACGCGCCCTTTTCAGGGCTCTACCTGATGTTTTACAGCCAGACCAAGACCGCAGTGCTCCGTGGCACAGGTAAGGGAGTGTGTGGTTGGCAAGAGGAGTCTCTGAGAGGCTGCATTTTCCCTTTTTTCTCTGGAATAGTCATAGCAGCGTTGGGAATGGAGCTGTGAAGAGAACCACGACCATGGCAATGCATATAAACGAAGACATTTAGTTCAGAGGTTCAGTCCATTACCATCATGGTGCAACATGATGTCATGCTGGCCCTGTGGTGGTGATGAACGCCTTTACTCCCAACCTCGGGAGGCAAAGACAGGCAGATCTTTGTGAGTTTGAGACCAGCCTAGTCTATAAGAGCTAGTTCCAGGATAACCAGGGCTGTAGAGAAACCCTGTCTCGAAAAAGATGTCACGCAGGGATACGTGGTGCTGGAGAAGGAACGAAGAGCTAATACATCTTGACCTACAGGCAATAGAAATTGGTCTGAAACCTCAAGGCCCACCCCCACAGTGACATACTTCCTCCAAGAAGGCCACACCCACTCCAGTACGTGTCACTCCCTGTGAGCTTATGGGGCCAATTACATTCAAACCGCCACAGGAGCCAATTTGGGGCTGGGTGTTAGGATGTCCTATAGAGTTGGGGTCTTCTGAAGGAAAGAGGGTAGGCTGGATGAGACACAAAGTGTGTTTTGACAAGGCTCTGCAATAGCATGCCCCAGACACCCTAGGGCTGAAGCTTTGGGGTGCAGCCTGTGAGTGTGTTTGTCAGTGAGCATTCCCTGTGAGACAAACAGAGCAGTCTGGCAACACTGACTGCTTGGGGATTTGAGGAAGTTTTCAGTCCCCTTGCTGTGCCCTGCTACTGTCCTGAGCCCTCTATGGGTGGGGCCAGAACCGCAAACTTGACCTGTCCCCCCAGTAAGCTTGTGGGCCAACCGCGAGCCAAGTCTGGGTGGCAGATGCTGACAGAACCAGGCAGAGTTGCTTGGAACCCATTCTGCAGAGTGCGCCTGAGCTCAGGAAGCTGTCTGGATAGTGGGGGAAGTGGGACTGGGAACACCCCTGGTGACTCGGGGAGACTGGCTTCTTCCCCCAGGGAACAGATGTGCCCTGCAGGTCACAGTCTCATTTTACAACAGAAATTTAAGGCAGTAAGGAAATGTAGCTGTGGGTGGCCTAGAACTGACTCGCTATTGTAATCCAGCCTGGCTGAGACCCTAGAGTTGAGCCGACCTCCACCTCCCGAGCACAGGGTTAAGGCATGAGTGAGTCACCAGGCTTAACCTGTCGTGTCCACATTAATTAAAAAACTAAAGTTTCACGTCCATTAATCTTTAAAAACTGGAATTAATGAATGAATACTTTTTTGATATTGGAAATGTATATTAAATCTTTGACTTTATTTTTGTTTTTTTTGAGACAGGGTTTCTTTGTATAACAACCCTGGCTGTCTTGAAACTTGCTTTGTGACCAGGCTGGCCTCGACCTCACAAAGGTCTGCCCTCCTTTGCCTCCCAAGTGTTGGCATATATTGAATCTTCAAAGCCAGCAGTGTCCTTGGTGAATAAAAACTAAAATTTTCCCACCTAGCGTCAGTAACGAGGTGAGAGAGTGTTCACACCTGCACCGTCCATTCGGGTGGTGTTCTCACCTGTACGGTTCAGTTAGAGGATGTTCTCACCCACACTGTCCAGTCAGGTGCTGCAGAACTGTCAGATAGTTTTAAGTAACTATGAAATAAATATAATTAGCATATTAATTGTTTTAAATCATTATACTGAATAATGAGTTTTCCCATGACCCCAATCCAGACACATCACAGGACTCTGGTCATGTCTGCCCTGAGCACACTGGTTAACCCTGCCTCTCCACGTGTCTGTGCTCTTGTTCCGTTTCAGACCAGTTAGATGTTGCTGTGATGCCCCTGGTTAATTTCAGCTGTGGGATATTTGCTGGCATTCTGGCTTCACTGGTGACTCAGCCTGCAGACGTGATCAAGACTCACATGCAGCTCTCCCCAGTGAAGTCCCAGTGGATTGGCCAGGCAGCCGCGCTCATCTTCAAGGTAAGCTGTGAAGTGTGTGCTGCCCTTACAAAGGGCATTTTATCTTCCAGCTTCCGACTGTAACTCCAGTTCCAGCAATCTGATCCAGATCCCTAACTTGGCAGGTAGCCCTAGTCTGTATTTTGTATGCTGCTTGGCACTTCTTTGCATTGTATAAATGGTACAGCTGGCTGGGCATAGTGGCCCACACCTTCGCCCTAGCTCTGTCATCTGTGGAAGGAGGATTAGGAATTTGAAGCGAGTGTTATCTGGGCTGTGGTAGTGAGGGTCCCATCTCAAAGCAAGTCAACAAACCAGAGCAATGAAAACAGAACCACAGACACACAAACCAAACTGCTCGCAGCAGCTCTGATAAGGGAGTTCCC
Source organism: Microtus pennsylvanicus (assembly GCF_037038515.1). NCBI lineage: Eukaryota > Metazoa > Chordata > Mammalia > Rodentia > Cricetidae > Microtus > Microtus pennsylvanicus. Next base: position 4,204,642 of record NC_134581.1, on the reverse strand, counting down.
AGGAGAGAGAGCTTTTCAGTTGCCTAGATCTGGTTTTAACCTCTGGCACCCCAGACAAATCTTTTAATGTTCTTTTAAAAATCCCTTTAATTTTATGTGTGTGTGTGTGTGTGTGTGTGTGTGTGTGTGTGTGTGTGTGTGTGTACCTATGGAGGCCAGAAGAGGGCACTGCATCCCTTGGTGCTGGAGTAAAAGATAAGCTGCCCTGTGGGTGCTGCAAAGCAAATTCTAGAAGAGCAGCAAGTGCTCTCTGATCCTGAATGACTTTGTTGTTGTTGTTGTTGTTTTGTTTTGTTTTTTGAAAAGGGTCTCTATTACGCAGTACTGGCTGTTCTGGAACTTGTTATGTAGACTAGGCTGGCCTTGAACTCAAAAGCTCCATGTGCCTCTACCTCCAGAGTGCCAGGATTAAAGGCCTGCGCCACCACTCCAGATTCTAAGTGTTCTTTTTTCAACTAAGAAGTTTCCCTAGGTAGTGCAGATCTAAAGAGGCGGACCCTAACAGTTACAGGAAAATTGGGGTTCCTTAGTTTTCTCCTTGGTTTGGTACTATAGATAGAAATTAAGGTTCTAAAGTGGAGTAGCGAGGTCTCTGGTGATGGGCATAACTAGCTGTACTGCGGCTTTGCTTTTGAAGTGTTGAATTGTTCTTATCACAGAACTATGGGCTGCGTGGCTTCTTCCATGGCAGCGTTCCCCGGGCCCTCCGTAGAACTCTGATGGCTGCCATGGCATGGACTGTCTATGAAGAAATGATGGCCAAGATGGGTCTGAACTCCTGAAAGAGACAGCTGGGGAAGGAAGATCTGCCGTCTTGCCTGGTTCCTAATGTGGGCCGCTGTAGCTCACTTTCCTGGAGTCAAGTGAAGCGCGGTCTGAGGAACCAGGCAGAAATGCTGTTGCCTTTAGTCCCCCATTCAGAGAGAGACTGGAGGAGCCTGGAGCCCCCGGAGCCTCAGAAGTGGAGTCACCAGTGCCCACAGCTCAGGACACACTCCCAGTCAATACACAGGAGCTGGGGAGCAAGCCTGGTTGTCCCACAGGCTATGAGAGGCATTTCTAGAGAGACCTCTGCCAGATTGCTCTGTTTGGGCCACCTACCTCCATCACAGGACACCGTAGATTTGCCTAGAAGCCAGGAATCCCACAGAGAGAAGTTGTGGGCCTCTTGCCATGGCTGAGGGCAGGAGTCTCAAGTTAGGGAAGACTGGACCCAAGCGCTGCCGTGGACCAGTGAGATGGCTCGGCAAGGAATGTCAGCTCGTCAGGTGACCTGCAGTGGGTCCCAGGAAAGTCAGCTTGTCATGTGACCTGCAGTGGGTCCCAGGACTCATGGTGGAGGGACCTAGTTTCTACAAGTTGTTCTCTGACTTCCTCATGTGCACTGTGGCAAGCACCCATATCCAATAAGTGAATAAATGTAATTTTTTAAATAAAGACATCAGTGGACTGGAGACTGAGGTGACAAAAATAAACAATCCTGTACCAGTGTGAAACATTTGAGACCAACAAAAGTTTTTTATTTTTGTACATTAACCAACAATAATTTGTAACCAGCCCCTATAAATGATGACAGATATTTATAACCCATAGGATCTGAAAGAGTCCTTTACCTGCAAAGCCAAACCTTGGTCAGGTTTGACCAGAAGTTTGAGGCCTGTAGTCCCCAGGGCAGGCGGAAGGAACTCACCCACCAGCACAGGAGGGGGGCAGGGTGGTACGCAGCACTGGGGAAAAAGATTGTTAGCCTCTTTAGGCCATAGCGATTACTCTCAGATTTTTTGTTTAGTGTTAGAAATCCTATTGGGGTACATCGCCTTCTACAACTGTGCCTGGCAGCCTCGATTCCTTGTAACAGCAAGGCTGAATAGCCCAGCCATCCATACAGGCTTGCTGCCCGCAGCCATGTGCTTGGGGCCGAGGCTGACTTTTTTATGAAATATACTCCTATGCTTATGGCCCTATCTCTAAAGTCTTGCAAGTGGTCACAATATCAAAGTCAAAGAAGTCATGATTGAGTACGTCAGCGTCAGTCTAAGGACAAAAGAACAACACACAATACACAGACATACGGGACAGAAAACAGGAAGGACAATGGCACCAAACAAACCAGAGACACAGCTTCAGGTGATAATGGTTGGAAGTGAAGAACTTCCTTTCTGCCCAGTCTTAGATTATCATGGCTGGCCCTCACATCTTCCTTTCTGCCCAGACTTAGATTATCATGGCTGACCCTCACATCTTCCTTTCTGCCCAGACTTAGATTATCATGGCTGGCCCTCACATCTTCCTTTCTGCCCAGACTTAGATTATCATGGCTGGCCCTCACATCTTCCTTTCTGCCCAGACTTAGATTATCATGGCTGGCCCTCACATCTTCATTTTGTTAAAACAAGTGCTGGTTGGTAAACATATGCAGTATGTCTCATTCCCTGAAGACAGCAGAGTGATTTTGATGTGACTTAATTTTTGACCAGCCATTTAGTCCCTAAAACTTAATTTAGGGCCAGGCATGATGACACACGCATTTAATTCCAGCACTCAGGAGGCAGAGGTAGGCATATCCCTGAGTTGGAGGATAGCCTGCTCTACAAAGTGAGTATCAGGACAGCCAGGGCTACACAGAGAAACTCTGTCTCAGAAAATCAAGAGGAAAACAAAAACAGCTTTAGTTTACACACTAGACAATGTACCTGTTGGTACACAAACCAATGGACCAGTGGTTTGGAGCTGGATGTATGGCTGAGTGGCGTGCTAACACATGGAAGGCCCTGAGTTCAAACCCCAGCTCTGCCAAAGGAGCAAGTACAAGAAAACACTAGAGCAGTGTGGGGGTGCACACCTAAGGAAAGACTGTAGCCAGTGTGGGGTATACACCTAAGGAAAGACCGTAGCCAGTGTGGGGTATACACCTAAGGAAAGACCGTAGCCAGTGTGGGGTGCACACCTAAGGAAAGACCGTAGCCAGTGTGGGGTGCACACCTAAGGAAAGACCGTAGCCAGTGTGGGGTGCACACCTAAGGAAAGACCGTAGCCAGTGTGGGGTGCACACCTAAGGAAAGACCGTAGCCAGTGTGGGGTGCACACCTAAGGAAAGACCACAGCCAGTGTGAGTGCACACCTAAGGAAAGACCGTAGCCAGTGTGGGGTGCACACCTAAGGAAAGACCGTAGCCAGTGTGGGGTGCACACCTAAGGAAAGACCGTAGCCAGTGTGGGGTGCACACCTAAGGAAAGACCGTAGCCAGTGTGGGGTGCACACCTAAGGAAAGACCGTAGCCAGTGTGGGGTGCACACCTAAGGAAAGACCGTAGCCAGTGTGGGGTGCACACCTAAGGAAAGACCGTAGCCAGTGTGGGGTGCACACCTAAGGAAAGACCGTAGCCAGTGTGGGGTGCACACCTAAGGAAAGACCGTAGCCAGTGTGGGGTGCACACCTAAGGAAAGACCGTAGCCAGTGTGGGGTGCACACCTAAGGAAAGACCGTAGCCAGTGTGGGGTGCACACCTAAGGAAAGACCGTAGCCAGTGTGGGGTGCACACCTAAGGAAAGACCGTAGCCAGTGTGGGGTGCACACCTAAGGAAAGACCGTAGCCAGTGTGGGGTGCACACCTAAGGAAAGACCGTAGCCAGTGTGGGGGTGCACACCTAAGGAAAGACCGTAGCCAGTGTGGGGTGCACACCATCACTGGGAGCTCAGTCACCCTCCACTTTGAGACCCTGTCTAAGGGGTTCAACCGTGATCCTAAATTGGTTTTAGAACATTCCCCTTGTAAAAGTATCTCTTAATCTTCATTCCCAACCCACATCTCATTTTCCATTATTTTGCCTTTCTGAACATATTATTTAATAATAGATTCTAGAATATTCTGTATTTTATTTATCAAAATATTTTGAGATACATTCCTGATGTGGTGGAAGTTCAATATTTAGTTTTACCTTTTCTTTTCTTTTTGGACACCGGGTACTGCTACACCCTCAAAGCCAAGCCCTCTTGCCCCTCTTGCCCCAGCCTCCAGAGCGTTAGGATTAACAGGTGTGTATCACCAGGTTCAGGTCAGAGCTGTTTTTCCTCCGAAGTTCTGGGAACTGAACAAACCCAGAGCCTTGTGAGGTAAGGCAAGCGATCTAGCACCCAGCAGAATGAACAGTAAATAGATAACCTGTCATGTCCACATACCTTCAACACGTTTGTAATATCCTACTGGGAACCCATCAATTTTTTGGTGGTGTTCTCAAATTTAGGAAGGAACCATTAATTTCTCCAAGGATCAGAGGGATGGGTGAGTATGTCCTCCGGTGTTTAATAAGCTCTGACACAGATGGCCCAGGCTTAAAGCCTTTTCTTCACTTGTGTCAAAGAAATGAGGACAGTCACACCGCCCAAGCCCAAGACTGGTTGTGAGGGTGAGCAAACGCATTGTTTTCTTTTTCACTGTCTACTTTTTATTTGTTCAGCCATCTTTCGTACGTATTTTTGTAGTTTTACGACAGGACATATTTTATCCTTAAATGACTGCATGGCATTCCATTGAACAGAATGCTTACTAACTGCATTTATCTCTTTGAACAAAAAATAATTTTATGCGTAGTCTTGTCCTTTATACTTTCAAGAAAACATCCCAGAGATAATTGCGCGTTGGTAATTCGTCCTCCAGAGACCACGTGACAATCCGCCAGGCTGTGCTTGCTGTGCACAGGCCTGGTTTGCACAAACCTCCCAACAGGACTAGCGCACTTTGCGCCCCGGCGGCGGAGTCACAACCCTCGGTCTCCCAGCTACTTCCGGCCCCCGCTCTACGCAACCTAGAGGTCTCGCCTGCTGAGTCTGCGCGTGCGTCGCAAGCCTCTTTCCGGAGGGAAAGTTCTGCCCTCTTTTCGCTCAATCTGCTTTGCTATTGGCTAGCTGTGGCGTATTTAATGACGTCATTTCCGACCGCCGGTCCTTTCCGCGCTGCCCCGGGACGGGTCCATACGGCGTTGTTCTTGGTGAGTCTCTGGTGGGGTTTTTGGTGCCGCTCGGAGTCACGGGCTCTACCCTGTCGCTCCGTGGATGGGCACGAACGCCCCGAGGCCGCGCCTACCCAAGCGGCTTCGTTCCCGGAGGCGGCGGCGGCGCCATGTGGTGGCCTCCCGTGAGGTGGGGCGGGCGCTCGCGCCAGGCTGCAGGCCTCGGCGGCCGCGTGCTGGAAAAGTGCTTGTGAGGCGCGTAGAGACGGATCCGGAGCTGCCGGCCACAGTCTCGAGCTACGAAAAACCTGAAACACCCCAGACATGGCTGCCTTTGCACAAGTCTTTGATATCTGTCTGCTTGCGGAAGCGTTAACTTCCGATTGGCTACTTTTTCTGATTTCTCTTTCTGCCACAATGTCCGATGCACTTGTGTGATAGGTGGCCAGAGAAGTTAAAAGGGGTAGAGTACGAATCCATCCCACTTAGCTTCCCACGCTAGAGGACGTGCGGCGCCTGGAACCCCACGCCTTGAACCCCCGCTCTCGGGAGGCGTGGGGAATATGAGTGCTAGGACAGCTCGGGCTACATGGAGATCTAGGCTCGGAAAAGAAATAGGAAAACATGGTGCGTTTCTGCTCTTCCAGGTTCCCGACGTAACTTAAAGGGAAACTTACACAATGTCCGGAGCCCTTGATGTCCTGCAGATGAAGGAGGAGGATGTCCTCAAATTCCTCGCTGCAGGCACCCACTTGGGTGGCACCAACCTCGACTTCCAGATGGAGCAGTACATCTACAAAAGGAAAAGTGATGGTCAGTTACCGCTTTTGATGAGTCGGGTAAACTTCTCTTGAGTCTTCGACTGCCCTGCCGTGGGAGTGCCGATACTGAGTGCTCTGTTGGGATACTGTCCTGTTGTTTGGAGGGGTGCCCCAGCTGGCTGGGGATGTTATATCCTACGGTGCACCCTGTGTCACAGATGAAGTCATAGGGGTCGCCTGCGTAGCTTTAGTGGGAAGTGGAATGAGGTGTGGGGATACGCAAGAGTCGAGAAAAATTGGCAGGCTGGGTTGTGAGAAGGGGCGGGGTTTCGTTCACTAGGCACCTGAGGAAGAATTGAGTGTTGTAAGGGATTGGTAGGACGGATTTGAAGTTGATGCGGTGGTCCACAGGGTAGAGAACATGATGGAGGATTACCCCAAGGAACTGAATCTGCACACTATTAAAGCTCAGGGTGGAGGCCGCCTGGGCCGGTGAACTTCTGAGTGTCGGAAGTGTGCTACATTGAACAGATGGCAGGATTTTCGCTAACACCAGTAGAGCTTGCCTCTGTGACTGGAGTTTGATAGTGGTCTCTGCCACATCCATAGTCTGCCTTCCTCCAGAGTGTTTGTCCAGCTAGGTTAGCAAATCCATCGGGCACTGGGCTCGATCCCTAACAAAATCATTTGTTGCCAGGTAGACTTGGGAGGCAGTCGGTTAGATGTGTGAGCCCTAGCCAGCCTGGCCTCCAGAGTGCCAGGGTAAAGCAGTCTTGAAAGCCCTTCCCGTCCACTTGTTTCCACGTAGGCATCTACATCATCAATCTGAAGAGGACCTGGGAGAAGCTGCTGCTTGCAGCTCGGGCTATTGTTGCCATCGAAAACCCGGCTGATGTCAGCGTCATCTCCTCCAGGAACACTGGGCAGGTGTGTAGAACGGAGGCCAAGTTTTGGGTCGTGGCAGTAATCCACAGAAGACACTGGAAGGGTGTAGAAAGGCAGAGACCCAACGTGGATACCCCAGGAGGTCACTCTCCCTGGGCTCTGTCCTAGTGGCCAAGGGGAGCATAGGCACTGCCTGTGATGTACAGTCCCTTTCCACGGCGTTGGAGATGAAGCTGGGCTTCGTGCCTGCACCTGCATATTCCTACGGCTTCTCAGAGTCCTGTGGACGATGACTGAGGAGACAAACCATGCAGGAAACAGTCCTCCCTCCGCCCTCAGTGGCGGGCATAATGTCAGCGGCAGAATACTTCGATTCCCTTTGAGCTTGGTCCTTGTACAGGCCCCTGCCGGTTCTTCTTCAGAGTTTTTTAAGTTATTTGAGAACTTGTTTCAATTGTAAAAAATGAGGAAGCGTGTCTTTCCTGTTAAGAAAGTTAACAGTTTTGTTACATGTATGCTGGCTGAGTTGGTGAATATTCAGTTTATGTTAAGGTTTGAGAGAGTTAAATACTAGCAGCATTCTGTTTTAATGTTGCAGTAAGGGTCCTGTGAATGTGGTTCTGAAGAGTAGACCTGTGCTGTGGAACAGGATAGAATACGGTTTAGTAACTGTTCCCTCCCCAGGAAGTGTTTGTAGTACCTGGATAGAGCAGAAAGGACCATCTCCTGGAGGGAGTCAGGAAATCTCTAGGGTGAGGGGGCAGGCAGATCTCTTACAAATAGCAAGGCTACCCAGTTGAGACCCTGTATGTCCCCACATGTGGGGGCAGAGATACACCCAGTGTTACAGAGGCCCTGGGTTTAGTTGCCAGCACTGTCATCCATAACTCCAAAGGCTCCAGCACCTTCCGACCTCGGTGTGCATGGGTGCTGTGCTTGTATGCATTGCACATAAACCACTCAGACATTAAATATGAGACAAAAAGGAGGGAGAACATATGTACTTGTCTGTTTTGTGGTGTATTTTGCCAGAAGCCACAGGTGTTTGCTGCGGGACTGTCTCTGTCCTTTGAGGGACTTAGATGAGATGGAATGTGCAAGTGTTGCAATTAGCCTGAGGAGAGAGTACTTCAAGAAAGTGTGTGAGGGGCTGGAGAGATGGCTCAGTGGTTAAGAGCATTGCCTGCTCTTACAAAGGTTCTGAGTTCAGTTCCCAGCAACCACATGGTGGCTTACAACCATCTGTAATGAGTTCTGGTGCCCTCTTCTGGCCTGCAGACATACACACAGTCAGAATAGTGTATCCATAATGAATTAAGTAAATATTTAAAAAAAAGTGTGAAAGGTGAGAGCATGTGCCTAGAAGAGGGTATCAGCAGTGCCCGTGAAATACTTGAAAATACTGACTCAGAATCTCTTCAAAGCGAGCCGTGCTGAAGTTTGCTGCCGCCACTGGAGCCACTCCGATTGCTGGCCGTTTCACCCCAGGGACCTTCACTAACCAGATCCAGGCAGCCTTCAGGGAGCCACGGCTTCTAGTGGTGACTGATCCCAGGGCCGACCACCAGCCCCTCACAGAGGCGTCTTACGTGAACCTGCCCACCATTGCCCTGTGTAACACAGACTCACCTCTGCGCTATGTGGACATCGCCATCCCGTGCAACAACAAGGTACTTGTGGTGTAGAGTTCATGACAAGCACTCTGGGAAACCTTTATCTCGTTCCTGTGCACATTGTTAGAGCTTGGAGTTGAGGTCACAACCTGGCCGATGAACTCGCAAGTGTAGGTAGTGTGCTAAACGAGCGGCAAGGTTTCGCTAACCCCCACTCTGTCTCGTGAGTGGAGCTTGATAGTAACCTTTGCTACAAGCCTGACTGTGATGCCTGTAGGATATGGGCCTGGGTTTCTCCTAAATGGATCTTAGACTTTAATTAATATGGGGTGTTATTATGCCTGCGTGTATGTCTGTGCCAGTGTGTTCCTGTGCCCAGGAGGAAGTGGGGACAGACTAGTGTTTGGTTGGACAGGTGTTTTAATGACCCTCGCTCTTCCAGGGAGCTCACTCAGTGGGCCTGATGTGGTGGATGCTGGCCCGGGAAGTACTCCGCATGCGTGGCACTATCTCTCGTGAGCACCCATGGGAGGTTATGCCTGATCTTTACTTCTACAGAGACCCAGAGGAGGTAAGGCCTATTGTACTAAATGCCTGTTGCCACTAAGTGAATGGGGTACCTTGGTCTTGTTCAGTGAAGCTAAATTTGTCCATTATGGTCTTTTTAAAAACTAGATTGAGAAGGAAGAACAGGCTGCTGCTGAGAAGGCCGTGACCAAGGAGGAGTTTCAGGGCGAATGGACCGCACCAGCTCCTGAGTTCACTGCTGCTCAGCCAGAGGTGGCTGACTGGTCTGAGGGGGTGCAGGTGCCCTCGGTGCCCATCCAGCAGTTCCCTACTGAAGACTGGAGTGCCCAGCCAACCACTGAGGATTGGTCAGCAGCTCCCACAGCGCAGGCCACCGAGTGGGTTGGAGCCACCACTGAGTGGTCCTGAGCTCCTCTGCAGTCACCTGAGCAAAGGGAAAAAAGGTGGAAGGAAAATAAAGTTCCTACAAGCTGTCTCTTGAGTGCCTGGGTTGCTGTTATGGGATCTAATGGGCACTGGGTACAAGATGATGGAAGTGAGCCCACGGGCATGGGGTGGTTAGTGAACAGGCTTTAGGAGAGGGTTTTCATGTAAATACAATTAGAGAATATTAGTGTTCTGCTTTAAATTTGAGGCCTTTTAACGAGGTGCTTGGTGCATGGGTGAGGTTGGTTGTGTTTTTTTTGATACAGGGTCCCTGTTATAGCTCCCTCAAACGCAGAGTTCTGGGATGAAGACAATGTTGGTGCCACTGGGTTCTGTGTCCTGCAACAGTTAACAGTGCCTGAGGTGCTGATGTCCAAGCAGTTAGCCTCACTAGTTTTGGCAGCAGAATGGGCTAGTCTGACGCTGTGCACTGGGAATTTACAGTGACTTCTCAGCTGGAGTGGTCTTGAGGGCAGCACCGCGCTCCCTGCTGCTGCCAGTCGCTGACAGGTCACCTGTGACTGGAGCTAGTAGGTCTAAGCTCCCAGTTCTTAATTTTTGGTTTTTTGAAAGACAGGTTTCTCAGTAGCCTTGACTGTCCTGGAGCTTGGTTCAGACACTAGGCTGGCCTCAAACTCAGCTGCTGACTCTGCCTCCCAAGGGCTGGGATTAAAGGTGTGCACCACCTGGCTAAACTCGCAGTATTTAAAGCATGGCGGCTAGAGGAGGGCATAAGATGTACTGGGTTTGGAGGTTCCTGATCTGGGTCAAGGGAACAGAACTGTGGTCCTTGCTGGTGTAAGCTCTGAAAGTGCAGTTGATGGTTGTGCCAGGACTGCCGCTCAGTAGTTTACAGCTGGCACAAGATTGGCATTGGTTCTATCATCTTGAGCAATGCTGTCTACAAATTCTGCTTTTGTAATTTTGCTGTGAAGATTTTCTGCAGTTCGCTACATATTAGTGTTTGAGACATAAATTTTGCCCTTAAGAGAGACTATTAGGAAATTGTTGAACCAGGTCAGCCTGAGCTGAATAAAACATGTAGGTGGGCCTGGTTGTCTAGCTGTGTGGGAGATTTAAGAATGGTCCTTTAGCGATTGAATCTCAGATTTTTACATTTGATCCTGGACTAAAAATTTTAAGCCCACAGGATGTGGCAGTGAACAGGGAAAACTGACTGGAGGGTGGAGGCATGAGTCAGACATCAGGCTACAGAGAAAGGGAAACCTCCAATGAGATGAGAATATCCAGTGAGCTAAGAAAACCTAGAGGAGCCTCTTAAGGTGCAGATTAAGGACCTACCCACTTGGGTGACCAGTAAATGATTCCTGCTAGAGAAAAAGGTCCCCAGAAATACTGACCCAGCATGTCTGCCGGGGAAGACATTGCACCACCTTAGTGCTGACTCCTGTGTTTTCCATGTGCTTGCATCTCTTCACACCCTTTATCTCGTTCAGTAAGGTCAGAAGTCCCCTGACCTGGTCTGTGCAGCTGTATGAGGACTGCTAGGCCAGCGTAATAGCTGCTATCAAAATCTTGACGTTTCTGTATTAGGGTATTACAGTTCTATCCAGTCAAAAGTGTTTGCAAACTAAAATTAGCAATTTAGGTATGAAAAAGCGTGCTAGAGACGGGTTTAATGAAACTACATATAGTGGACTAACCTGTAATTCAAATGCTTGAGGAACTGAGGCAGGACTGCTGAGGAGGCCAGCCTGGGCTACCTGGATATCAGATGAGCAATGACTAACAGGAGTAGGAAATTGATTCTCCTGGGTCCGTGGATATAGAATACTGGTATGTTCCAAATACTGTTTTTACAGACCTACTGTGGGCTATGTTAAAGAATCAGGCCCAAACCACAGTGTCTTGAAAAACCCTGTCAGTGCTGGCGACCACCAGTCACAGTTGAGAAGGATAGACTAGTCGGCCAGCCCTGCTGGCTCAGTAAGCTCCACACTGAGTTTTACCTAGCCATAGGCTAAATAGCCATGCCTCACATCACATGGAGGTAAAACCCGGAAGGATAGCTAACAGTCAACAAATGCCAAGCAGCACTGAAAATGAACAAAGGTTACGTGCACGGCACACACCACTTTGGACCAAATAACTACATCAGAAAATTGCCCCTAAGAAGTGCTTCCATCTGCAAAGAGTTCAAAAACAGGCATATGGCATATTCTTTACAGGTACACTTAGTATATCTATGGCAAGAAAATGTAATTTCTTTCCTTAGTTTTTTTTTTCTCTCAATACAGGGCTTTTCTGTGTAGCCCTGGGGGTCCTGGAACTTGTTCTATAGACCGAGCTGGTCTCAAACTCAAGAGATCCGAGTGCTGGGATTAAAGGTGTGCGCCACCAATGACAAACTGAAAAGAATACGTATATGTTATGTACACATTTGTGTGAGGGTGTCATCCCCTGGAACGGAAGTTAAAGAGCTAGCTGTCTTGTGGGAGCTGGGAATCGAACCTTTATCCTCTCCAGTCCCTCAAATGTATATACTTAACAAAATGTTAATTTAGGTTTAGGCCAAGAATAGAGAATGTTTTCAATAGTAGAGGACAAGGATATGTGGAGACAAAGCAGAAAGGCAGATGGTGCAGTCTGAAGAGAAATCAGTGTGCCACAAAGTATTTATAGGGCTGGTGAGATGGCTCAGGTTAAGAGCACTGGCTGCTCTTTCAGAGGTCCTGAGTTCAATTCCCAGCAACCACAAGGTGGCTCAAAAAGCATCTATAATAGTATCTGATTCCCTCTTCTGGCCTGCAGGCATAGAAGCAGGTGAAACACTGTATATAATAAAGACAGTGTTTAAATGTTCACTTTAGTATATGAAGAAGGAAGGCTCACATCCTGCTTGCCTGTCTACCCTCATGACGGTGCTGCTACACCGAGGAGGACTCTGTTCCTTCCCTTTTATGGCTGTAGCCTAATTCTCTTCACTAATAATAGGGTGGTGGATGTGCTGCAATGTGATTTGATTTTTTTTTTTTTTTTTGGTTTTTCGAGACAGGGTTTCTCTGTGGCTTTGGAGCGTGTCCTGGAACCAGCTCTGTAGACCAGGCTGGCCTCGAACTCACAGAGATCCACCTGCCTCTGCCTCCCGAGTGCTGGGATTAAAGGCGTGCGCCACTATCGCCCGGCTGCAATGTGGTTTTAAGGAGACTATAAAGATGCTGTCCTTGATCTGGACCCGGGACATTTCTTAACACCATTTTCTGTTAGGAAGGAAGCCTAAGCAGTTGAGAGAGCCACACAAGAACTGGTGTCCCCAGTCCACAGCCTCATCCCTGCTTAAGAGACAGGAAGCAGTACTAATTGCTGGCCCAGACAGCAAGTTTTTTTAGTGTACTTACTGTCCTGTCTCAAGTTGAGCTATGTCAGTAGATGCCTTCAGTCACAGAGGTGAGTCATTTTTGTCAAATTCTTTATGAGCACAAGAATGGGCTGGGGTGGGAAAGTCCTAGAGATGTTCTCTGTTGAGAAATGCGGTGTGGATGCCTGTCTTACCACCACGGTCGTAGCCGTGAACTCCAGCAGGCAATGTCCTCGGCAAGAGCAGCCAATTTCCTATCCGACACAGCCAACCAGCTGCTGCCCTCCGTTCACAACAAGCATTTCTCCATGAGGTTATAGGTTTTAGAACGAGCTAGTAAGTGGCTACGAATAGCTTACCTAGCTTCCTAACTCAACAATTTACACAGTTTTGTTATAAACATGTATGAAAGGCGCATCTTTGTGCTTAATGGCATTGAAACACGGGGCATTTTTAGACATTAAAGCCTGGCAGTTTTCCAGGTTCCGCCTGACCACTGCCTATATCAGCAGGGATCCAAGTGCTTTTATTGTCTGCTTCTGTTCCTGTGAGAGGAATGAATGGCAAGTGCAGTTTGTTTCACACACCACACTTCGAAGAAGCAAGCAAGGTGCTTCTATCAGGAACTGAAAAGCAGGCCTAACCAGACTGACCTTGTAGGCCATGCCCACCTCCAGCTTCCTTCACCACTTACCAGTCAAGCCCTGGGAGAACTAACTATTATATTTTTGTTTAGGCTCTGTGATGGGAAAGTGTTGAGTTTATTTGAAGTCCTAGCTGGAGTAGTCTGTGAGGCTGGATCTTCTCGGCTAGCAGCTTTGAAGTTGTCCTGGATGCAGGATTTTGAGGAACCTGCAGCAGAGGCATTCTGAGAGGCTGGGTCACCTGGGCTACTTGTTTTCATTGGTGTCTGGGCGCTTTTTTTTTTTTCTGGAAACACTATTTTTTTTTTAAGATTTATATATTTATTATATATAGTGGTCTGTCTGCACATATGCCTGCAGGCCAGAAGAGGGCACCAGATCTCATTACAAATGGTTGTGAGCACCATGTGGTTGCTGCATGACTCTGTTTAGCACATGGCCTGCTGACTGGCTCCGCCCCTTCAGGTGGGTGAGAGGACCTCGTGTCTGTGCCCTGGCATGCTATCTGCTCCAGCTCCAGTAGGCACTTGTACCTCGTTTCCTACTACTGAGTAGTGCACTGCCTGTTGCTCATAAACCTGTTTGAGTGCTTGGTAGCCACACCTGGGTAGGCTGCAAGCCCCGCACCTACTAGGAAACTATTTCCCCAGCTTTCTCAGGGTCTATGTGGATTTTACATGCCATGCTTTGGGCTCCAAATGTAACAAGTCTTCCTCTGTCCCATCAGCTCCCAAATAATGACACAGAGACTTCTTATTAATGTAAACAGGAGACTGCACATTTGTTTCCCAGTTGCCCAAACTCGAATAATCACACAGAACCTATATTAATTTACAACACTGTTTGGCCAATAGTTCAGGCGTTTTCTTAGCTAGCGCTTATACCTTAAATTAACCCATTTCTATTGATCTATGTATCAACCACAAGGTTCTGGCACCTGTCTCCTTTGTCAGCTGATTGGCGTCTTCCTGACTCCACCTACTCTCTGTATATATCTGTTTGGATTTCCCTCCTGGCTTTACTCTGCCAAGCCATTGACCAGCTTTATTCATCAACCAATAAAAACAACACACACACACAAACATCATATTAATTATAAAAGCTTGGCCTATAGCCTAGGTTTGTTTTTAATAGTTTTTATAACTTAATCCATTTATACTAATCTACATTCTGCCACGTGATTCATGGTGGTTCTTTTGCACATCCTACTTGCCCTCCATCTCCTGATTCTCCACCTTTCTTCTTCCCAGAGTCCTCTCTGTCCCTGGAAATCTTGCCTATATCTTCTGCCTCGCTATTCGCCATTCAGCTCTGTATCACACTCACCTTCACACAGTGTGCAAATATTCCACAAGAGTGTAGGAATTTCTGTTCACCCATATTCCTAAGACTTAGCTAGTAGATTGTGACAGAATGGCCAACCTGCTCCTATTCAGAGCTGGAGTATGATGTTATGCTCTTTGGACTTTTTTGGGGGGCCCGCCACCCAGCTTCCAGATGAGTCACACGCAGTGTCTCATTTGTAAATGTGCAGCCCTAGTTTGGCTTGTTTCTTGCCTGCTTTTCTTAACTTGTCCTGTCTACCCTTTGGCCTGTGTTTTTCCCTTTCTCTTTCTCCTGTAAATCTTACTCTTACGCTGTGGATTGCTGTGCAGCTGGGTGGCTGCCCTTGATGTCCTCCTCCTCCTCAGACTATTCTGAACCTCTTCTCCCAGTTTTCTCCTTCTATTTATTCTCTCTGCTTGCCAGCTACACCTGTCCTTTCTCCTGCCTCATCATTGGCCGTTCAGATCTATTAGAGTATCAGGTGTTCTAGACAAAGAATCACAACATCACAGAGTTTAAAAAAATAAAAAGTAATATACCCTAACATAATATTCCCAACAGGGAGCATATAACAATTAAGAACTCTGGGGGTGGGGGATGCTCAGCAGTTAAGAGCACTCGACTACTCTTCCAGAGGTCCTGAGTTCAATTCCCAGCAACAACATGGTGCCTCACAATCATCTCTAATGGGATCATGTTGCAAGGGAAGAGGGCCCACTTGTTTTTTCTGGCCGCCCGGCGTGCTTAGCCCCAAAATAACCACACAGAAACTGTATTAATTAAATTACTGCTTGGCCATTAGCTTTAACTTCTTATTGGCTAACTCTTACATAGTATTTTAACCCATCTCCATTAATCTGTGTATCACCACGTGGCTGTGGCTTACTGGCAAGATTATAATCAACATTTGTCTGAGGCAGAGGATCCACGGATTCTCCCTGACTCTGCTTTCTTCCTCCCAGCATTCAGTTCTGTCTTCTCCACCGACCTTAAGTTCTGCCCTATCAGGCCCAAAGCAGTTTCTTTATTCATTAATCAATGAAAGCAACACATGAACAGAAGAACCCCCCACACCAGGATCAGATTCCGTCTTTGGGTGTACATGAAGACAGAGAACTCATATACATGAAATACATGAAAACATAAGTAAATCTTAAAAAAAAAACTCGGGCGGGGATGAGAAAATGATGGGTAGAGGGCACTGGGGAAGAAATAGTCTTTTCTGGAGGAAAGCTGACTTCAGTAGTAAGGAAGCTCCTGGGGCAGGAAAGGAGTTCCAGGGGCTGGAAGGGAGCTCCTGGGGGTGGAAGGGAGATCCTGGGGCAGTTCTTCCTGCTTTCACTTTCCAGCCCAGGGCAGACCTCAGACTCCCTCAAGCAGGGCAACTGACATCTGGGTAGAATGTGATGGCCCTCTAGTGCAAAGGACCAGAATGAATGGAGGACAAACTGACTTCATCCAACTGCAAACCTCACAGTCAGGAAGCAAGCACATTGCCTAGCCAGGTTTTCCCGGGTTTTGTATTTCAATTAGGCAAACAGCAACGGCTGTCTAACACAGTGCTGTAACTGAACAGTGAACAACACTTGGGAAATTGAAAAATGTATAAAAAGCTAGAGAACAAAGAAAAGCTACTGCTGGGTCTGACCCTGGACCATTCACAGCTTCTGCCCTGGGATCTACCCGAGGTTCAAGGAGAAAGGCCATCACTTTAACATGTCAGTCACAGGGTGCATTTGGCTGGGCAAACAGGGCCGCCAGCCTTCTTACTTCTCAGACACACAGCAGCACACACCCCAGCCCACTTCCTCCTGATGCGCCTTCGAGCTTGGGGCTGTTGGGTAAAATATAAAAATTGTCTGTTTGTGGGTGATGGTCCCATAAAAACGGAGCAGAGAGACTTCAAATGTCAGGAAATCTTAAGGCCCAAGTCATTGCTCGGCAAAGATAAAAAAATTGGCAGAATGAAATAGTTTGGTTCTCATGAGTTGATGATAAATACAGAACTGGTGGGTTTCTGCTCATACACCCTTCACCAGGATTGGGAGAGGAAGGGCAGGGAGCTGTGGGCTGAGTCCCTTCCTGAGGAGTTCACTTTCTGAAGAAAGAGGGCAGCAGGCAAAGGGTGACGAGGGGCCTGGATTTATTCTCTTTCATCCATGAGTTCTGGGTCTTCTCCATGCAGAAAGCAAGCCAGTAGCAGCACTGTGGGCATGAAACTCGTGGAAGCTTGATGACCCATCGCATTCCTTCCTGCAGTCAGACATGGGAGGGCCACTTCCCACCGCCTTCCTTCTGCAGCTGTGGTCCTGGACGGTGAGGGTCAGAGAGAAGGTTGGCCCTCTGAGTCCTGGCCTCGAGGCTCCCATGGCTATCTTAGGGCAAAGGCCTGGAGCAATGTCTGCGGGTGGGAAAGAAGGGCGAAGAGTGTGGGGGGACAAAGCAAGAGTCTCTCACGCTCTCCCGAAGAGTGACTCTTAAACAGGGATCCGTGTATACAAAAGTGTTAACTGGGCTGGTCAGATGGCTCAGTCCTCGAGCCTGGAATCCTGAGTACCATCCTCAGGACTGTATGCGTGGTGGGAGGAGAGACTGGATCCCTGCAAGCTGCCCTCTGACCTCCTCACATGTACCCCACAATACATTTTTTTAAAAATAAAATTCCTCTTAAAAGTTGGACGGCTTTTTTAGAAATCTCCCGGGCCTCCTCCAGCCTCCGTTCTCACAGTATGCTCAGGTGAGGGAAGACAGGGTGGGGAGGAAGAGCAGAGATTCGAAACAGGTTTGTGGCTCAAATGGGTGTCAAGGATCTTCCTGGCATCAACTCTTAGCTCAAACTTCCTTCGGGCTTAGCTGTCCTGGGGAGGGCTACAGGGCTGGAGGCAGAAGGCAGCTTGGTTGGCAATTGTGTGGCTGCTGATGGAGCCTCTGGTGTTTTGGGGGGGGGTCGAGTCAAGCCCCGCATCAGGATCTGAGAGTCCACCCAAGAGTGTAGACACAGAACATTACGAGCCACTCTGCAATCTAGGGAACAAAAGCAGCATTCTGAAAGGCATGGCCATGTGATGAAAGGGAGGTTTCTGGGGCTGGGGAGATATGGCTCAGTGGTTAAGAGCACTTGCTGATCTTAAAGAGGCCATGATTCGGTTCCCAGGGCCCACATCCCGCCGTAGCTCCAGCTCCAGGGAATCTGATGCCGTCTACTTGCCTCAGCCAGCGCTAGCACATATGCTTAGTGTACACACAAACACGTGCACACACCCACACGCTTAGCTGAAACTCCTGTACACACATCCCTGACACAGAGCAGCACTGGCCTAGGCCTGGACCGGGGAACAAGGCACACAGCTGACCCAAGCTACCTGAATCGCCGCCACTCGCTGGTGTCCAAACAAGTCAGAGGTGATCCGGCCCGGTCCACGACCTCTAATACTGTAGCCTGTGCGCACACAGGTCCGGAAACATCCACAGTACGACAGGAGACTCGGTCCAACCGAAGACCCCATGCTTCTCCTGTGAAAGCGGCAGCCCGCTCGCAGGGGCCTCCTGAATCTGCGCAGGCGAGCTCCGGAACTTGGGGACCAGCCGAGCCCCATGCAGGTCAGGCTTTGCTGGGTTCCAGGCCTGCTTCTCTGTGCCCTGGATGCTCTCGCCCATCAGCCCAGGCTCCCCAGTTGGGTGAGAAGCTGGATTCTTCCTCAACCCACGAGGTTCCAGGTCAGGTAGAGGCCACTGGGGCAGGACTCTTTGTTGGGTGTCTGTCTCCACTGTGCCTGCTCCTTGGTTCCCACCTTCTGGCTTCAGTGGTCACGGATGATTCAACCAAGGCAGCCGCTTGGCCTCCCTCCGGGTTCCACGCATTCCTACTGGCCCCAATCCAGCCAGCTCCCAATGTCTCCAGATTGGTCCTAACTGTTCCTAACCTGTCTCTAATGGTCACTTGCCAACCCCCGACAGTCCCAACTGTCACCGGTGAGTTTCTGACAGTCTCCAGCTGGATCCAAATACCCTCCACTTGTCCCCAAGGGCTGGAAGTCAGTTCTTAGTCACACCCCCTTTGTTCCCAACGGTCACCAGCCAGTCTCCAACTGCCTACAGTCAACTCAGACCCCAGCCTGACTCCAACTGTCCCTAGTGTCCCCTAGTAAATGCAACACTTTACCAACCAGTCCGTTGTGGCCCCTCGTTGAATTCAAGGACCCCGGGGCTTCTCTCCAGCAGCCCCCCACCTCGCCACCCCAGGTCCTCAACTGTGCCCCTGGATCTTAGTCTATGAGGCCGGTCTGGCGCATGGGCCCAAAAACCTTCCTGGAGTTCAGGGTGTGTAGTGACCAGTAAAGAGCCTGGGATGGGCAAGGAACCCATTGGCTGAGGGCAACACGGTGTAAATCTTAGGAAGGAATTGGGGAATCTAGGAAGGGATCTGGAGCCGAACGAGGTGCTGACATATAGCTGGGAGGAAAGGGGAGGCAGAAGCTGCAAGGATGCCAGCAGGAAGCTATAGCTGTTGCGGGGACCAAGGAAACAAGACCAGACAAGGGGAGGACAGGAGGTGACCAGAGGACCCAGGAAGGAGGGAGGGTGCGTCGCACTAGGGGCGCCTCCTCTAAGGGCCCTGTGCCTGGGAACACCATTCACATCTTCAGAAGTGTCTCTGAGGAAGGAGCAGGCTTCCAGATGTAGGTTGCATACGATGAAGAAGCGGCCTTAAAATTTATGCCTTAGAAATCGGTGTGGCTTTGAGGCACGAATGTTAATATTTCTTTACATCAATTTAAGTAGTTCAACTAGCACCTTTACTTCATTTTTAATAAAGCAAAATTTTATTAAACATTTACTTTCTCTGTATTATTTTTTATTTTATCAGCTTCATTTTCGACACCAAATGCAAATTTAAGGGGTGCTTGTGGGCCACTTTCAGATTTGATTGTTCCCTGAGAAGCTCTGTGGGGCGATCAGAGGAGTTAAGACTCCAGCCAGTCTAGCCCAGCAGCAGACTCGGTAACCATGCTGCTGTCTGCAGCAGGGTGTGAAGTGACCATCATATCTCTAGAGCATCACCCAGCAGGGTGTGAAGTGACCAGCATATCTCTAGAGCATCACCCAGCAGGGTGTGAAGTGACCAGCATATCTCTAGAGCATCACCCAGCAGGGTGTGAAGTGACCAGCATATCTCTAGAGCATCACCCAGCAGGGTGTGAAGTGACCAGCATATCTCTAGAGCGTCACCCAGCAGGGTGTGAAGTGACCAGCATCTCTCTAGAGCGTCACCCAGCAGGGTGTGAAGTGACCATCATCTCTCTAGAGTGTCACCCAGCAGGGTGTGAAGTGACCAGCATATCTCTAGAGCGTCACCCAGCAGGGTGTGAAGTGACCATCATATCTCTAGAGCGTCACCCAGCAGGGTGTGAAGTGACCAGCATATCTCTAGAGCGTCACCCAGCAGGGTGTGAAGTGACCATCATATCTCTTGAGCGTCACTCAGCAGGGTGTGAAGTGACCATCATCTCTCTAGAGCGTCACCCAGCAGGGTGTGAAGTGACCATCATCTCTCTAGAGCGTCACCCAGCAGGGTGTGAAGTGACCATCATATCTCTAGAGCGTCACCCAGCAGGGTGTGAAGTGACCATCATATCTCTAGAGCGTCACCCAGCAGGGTGTGAAGTGACCAGCATATCTCTAGAGCGTCACCCAGCAGGGTGTGAAGTGACCATCATATCTCTAGAGCATCACAGCAGGGTGTGAAGTGACCAGCATATCTCTAGAGCGTCACTCAGCAGGGTGTGAAGTGACTAGCATATCTCTAGAGCGTCACCCAGCAGGGTGTGAAGTGACCATCATCTCTCTAGAGCGTCACCCAGCAGGGTGTGAAGTGACCATCATATCTCTAGAGCGTCACCCAGCAGGGTGTGAAGTGACCATCATATCTCTAGAGCGTCACTCAGCAGGGTGTGAAGTGACCAGCATCTCTCTAGAGCGTCACCCAGCAGGGTGTGAAGTGACCATCATATCTCTAGAGCATCACAGCAGGGTGTGAAGTGACCAGCATATCTCTAGAGCGTCACCCAGCAGGGTGTGAAGTGACCAGCATATCTCTAGAGCGTCACCCAGCAGGGTGTGAAGTGACCATCATATCTCTAGAGCGTCACCCAGCAGTGTGTGAAGTGACCAGCATATCTCTAGAGCGTCACCCAGCAGGGTGTGAAGTGACCATCATATCTCTAGAGCATCACAGCAGGGTGTGAAGTGACCAGCATATTTCTAGAGCGTCACCCAGCAGGGTGTGAAGTGACCATCATATCTCTAGAGCGTCACCCAGCAGGGTGTGAAGTGACCATCATCTCTCTAGAGCGTCACCCAGCAGGGTGTGAAGTGACCAGCATATCTCTAGAGCGTCACCCAGCAGGGTGTGAAGTGACCATCATATCTCTAGAGCGTCACCCAGCAGGGTGTGAAGTGACCATCATATCTCTAGAGCGTCACCCAGCAGGGTGTGAAGTGACCAGCATATCTCTAGAGTGTCACTCAGCAGGGTGTGAAGTGACCAGCATATCTCTAGAGCGTCACTCATCAGGGTGTGAAGTGACCAGCATATCTCTAGAGCGTCACTCATCAGGGTGTGAAGTGACCAGCATCTCTCTAGAGCGTCACTCAGCAGGGTGTGAAGTGACCAGCATCTCTCTAGAGCGTCACTCAGCAGGGTGTGAAGTGACCAGCATCTCTCTAGAGCGTCACTCAGCAGGGTGTGAAGTGACCAGCATCTCTCTAGAGCGTCACCCAGCAGGGTGTGAAGTGACCAGCATATCTCTAGAGCGTCACCCAGCAGGGTGTGAAGTGTCCATCATATCTCTAGAGCGTCACCCAGCAGGGTGTGAAGTGACCAGCATATCTCTAGAGCGTCACTCAGCAGGGTGTGAAGTGACCAGCATATCTCTAGAGCGTCACCCAGCAGGGTGTGAAGTGACCAGCATATCTCTAGAGCGTCACCCAGCAGGGTGTGAAGTGACCAGCATCTCTCTAGAGCGTCACCCAGCAGGGTGTGAAGTGACCATCATATCTCTAGAGCGTCACTCAGCAGGGTGTGAAGTGACCATCATATCTCTAGAGCATCACCCAGCAGGGTGTGAAGTGACCATCATATCTCTAGAGCGTCACTCAGCAGGGTGTGAAGTGACCATCATATCTCTAGAGCGTCACCCAGCAGGGTGTGAAGTGACCAGCATATCTCTAGAGCATCACCCAGCAGGGTGTGAAGTAACCAGCATATCTCTAGAGCGTCACTCAGCAGGGTGTGAAGTGACCAGCATATCTCTAGAGTGTCACTCAGCAGGGTGTGAAGTGACCAGCATATATCTAGAGCGTCACTCAGCAGGGTGTGAAGTGACCATCATATCTCTAGAGCGTCACTCAGCAGGGTGTGAAGTGACCAGCATATCTCTAGAGCATCACTCAGCAGGGTGTGAAGTGACCATCATATCTCTAGAGCGTCACCCAGCAGGGTGTGAAGTGACCATCATATCTCTAGAGCATCACTCAGCAGGGTGTGAAGTGACCATCATATCTCTAGAGCGTCACCCAGCAGGGTGTGAAGTGACCAGCATATCTCTAGAGCGTCACCCAGCAGGGTGTGAAGTGACCAGCATATCTCTAGAGCGTCACTCAGCATGGTGTGAAGTGACCAGCATATCTCTAGAGCGTCACCCAGCAGGGTGTGAAGTGACCATCATATCTCTAGAGCGTCACTCAGCAGGGTGTGAATTGACCATCATATCTCTAGAGCATCACTCAGCAGGGTGTGAAGTGACCATCATATCTCTAGAGCATCACCCAGCAGGGTGTGAAGTGACCATCATATCTCTAGAGCATCACTCAGCAGGGTGTGAAGTGACCATCATATCTCTAGAGCGTCACCCAGCAGGGTGTGAAGTGACCAGCATATCTCTAGAGCGTCACCCAGCAGGGTGTGAAGTGACCAGCATATCTCTAGAGCGTCACTCAGCAGGGTGTGAAGTGACCAGCATATCTCTAGAGCGTCACCCAGCAGGGTGTGAAGTGACCATCATATCTCTAGAACGTCACTCAGCAGGGTGTGAATTGACCATCATATCTCTAGAGCATCACTCAGCAGGGTGTGAAGTGACCATCATATCTCTAGAGCGTCACCCAGCAGGGTGTGAAGTGACCATCATATCTCTAGAGCATCACTCAGCAGGGTGTGAAGTGACCAGCATATCTCTAGAGCATCACAGCAGGGTGTGAAGTGACCATCATATCTCTAGAGCGTCACCCAGCAGGGTGTGAAGTGACCATCATATCCCTAGAGCATCACTCAGCAGGGTGTGAAGTGACCAGCATATCTCTAGAGCATCACCCAGCAGGGTGTGAAGTGACCATCATATCTCTAGAGCATCACTCAGCAGGGTGTGAAGTGACCATCATATCTCTAGAGCGTCACCCAGCAGGGTGTGAAGTGACCATCATATCTCTAGAGCGTCACCCAGCAGGGTGTGAAGTGACCAGCATATCTCTAGAGCGTCACTCAGCAGGGTGTGAAGTGACCAGCATATCTCTAGAGCGTCACCCAGCAGGGTGTGAAGTGACCATCATATCTCTAGAACGTCACTCAGCAGGGTGTGAATTGACCATCATATCTCTAGAGCATCACTCAGCAGGGTGTGAAGTGACCATCATATCTCTAGAGCGTCACCCAGCAGGGTGTGAAGTGACCATCATATCTCTAGAGCATCACTCAGCAGGGTGTGAAGTGACCAGCATATCTCTAGAGCATCACAGCAGGGTGTGAAGTGACCATCATATCTCTAGAGCGTCACCCAGCAGGGTGTGAAGTGACCATCATATCCCTAGAGCATCACTCAGCAGGGTGTGAAGTGACCAGCATATCTCTAGAGCATCACCCAGCAGGGTGTGAAGTGACCATCATATCTCTAGAGCATCACTCAGCAGGGTGTGAAGTGACCATCATATCTCTAGAGCATCACTCAGCAGGGTGTGAAGTGACCATCATATCTCTAGAGCGTCACCCAGCAGGGTGTGAAGTGACCAGCATATATCTAGAGCATCACTCAGCAGGGTGTGAAGTGACCATCATATCTCTAGAGCGTCACCCAGCACTTGGGAATCACAGGCCTTTAATCTCAGCATGGGGAGGTGGAGACAGGAAGGGATATGGCTGGGAAGAAAAAGGAAATAAGGTGGGAGGACACAGGAGCTCAGGGCATTAAGTCTGAGGACTCGCAGAGACATGATATCCCATTCAGTCTGAGGATTTCATACAGGTGAGAACTAGTGTCTGGCTGCTCTGCTTCTCTTTCAGCTTTAACCCCCTAATATCTGACTCTGTTTTTTATTATTAAGACCAATTCGAATTCACACTACAGGTGGCACTTAAAATCTTTCAATTACATATTATAATTTAATATTTATTTTGTTTTATGTATGTAAGTATTTTGCCTTCATGTATTATATGTACCACACGCATGCCTAGTGCCAGCAGAGGGCAGAGAGATGTTGGATCTCCTGGATTTGGAGTTATAGAATCATTGTGGGCTTCCATGTGAGTGCTGAGAACCAAACCTGGGTCTTCTGCAAGAGCAACCAGTGCTCTTAGTCAACTATCTCAGGCCCCAAAGAGACCCTATGTGAATAATAATAACAACTTGAAAATTTATAATATATATGCTATAATTTGAAATATATATGATCTATTTTAAGTTTGCATATAATAAAAATTTAAAAATATATAATATATATTTTAAATTTTCAAATTATATTATCATTCAGATAGAGTCTCACACTGCAGCCCACACTGCCCTGGACCGCACTGTTCAAATCATGCTAGTCTGGAATTTCCTATGTAGCTCAACCTGGCCTTGAACTTGAAGATCTCTTGTTCCAGTCTCCTGAGGACTGGAGTTGAGCTGCCCCAACATACTGCATCATTTGCCCCCCTCTTTAATTCAATTGCATAGCAGCTTTTGGGGGGGTCTTAGTTAGGGTTTCTATTGCTGTGAAGAGACACCATAACCACAGCAACTCTTATCAAGGAAAAGATTTAATGGGGTGGCCTTGCTTACAGTTTCAGAGGTTCAGTCCGTTATCATCATAATGTGGAGAGCAATGGTGGCAGGCAGGCAGACATGGTGGTGGGTGAGAGTCCCACATCTTACAGGCAACAGGAAGTTGACTGAGACACTGGGCAGCATCCTGAGCACAGGAAACCTCAAAGCCCGCTGCCACAGTGACACACTTCCTCCAGCAAGGCCACACCCACTCCAACAAAGCCACACCTCCTAATAGTGCCACTCCCTGTGAGATTGAGGGGGAGACTTACATTCAAACTACCAGTATTTGTGATATTTCTTTACCACTTAGTTTAAAAAGTATGTGTTTTCCTTCCTTCCTTCCTTCCTTCCTTCCTTCCTTCCTTCCTTCCTTCCTTCCTTCCTTCCTTCCTTCCTTCCCTCCCTCCCTCCCTCCGTCCCTCCCTCTCTCTCTCCCTTCCCTCCCTCCCTCCTATCCTTCTTTCCTTTCTTTCAAAACGACTCTCACTGCGTGTTCCTGGCTGGCCTGGAACCCACATCACTTTGTAGACCAGGCTGACCTTGAACTCAAAGAGATCCATCTGCCTCTGCTTCCCCAGTGCTAGGATGAGAGGTGTTTGCTACCCCACTGGCTTAAAAGTTATATAAACTGATTGTGTGTGTGTGCGCGCACACACACACACAAGTTAGAGGACAACCCCAAGTGTCATTGCTCTGGTGCCAACCACTGTCTCTAGGTCAGTGGTTCTCAACAGTTTGATTTGTTGGTCAAAATTCCTTTGGGGGCTACACAACCCTCTAAGACCATCAGAAAACACAGATATCTATGTTATGATTCATAACAATAGCAAAATTACAGTTATGAAGTAGCTTTTAAGGCTAGGGGTCACCACAACATGAGGAACTGTATTAAAGGGCTGCAGCATTAGGGAGGTGGAGAACCACTGTTCTAGGTGGTCCAGATTTCTCAAATAGGTTAGCTAGACTGATAATCTCTAGGGATCCTCCTGTTCTACCTCCCCAGTGCTAGGATTACAAGTGTGGACCACTGTGTCTGGATTTGTTTTTTTTGAGACAGGGTTTCTCTGTGTAGCCCTGATTGTCCTGGAACTTGCTCTATAGACCAAGCTGGCCTCAAACTCAGAGATCCACCTGCCTCTACCTCCCACATACTGGTATTAAAGGTGTGTGCCCTCATGCCTGTCTAGATTTTTTTTTAAAAAAAGGATAGGTGTGTGTGTGTGTGTGTGTGTGTGTGTGCATCCATGTGTGTGTGAACAAAGCCCAGAGGCTAGAAGAAGACACTGGATTTCTTGGAGTGAGAGGGCCTGGGTTTGGTTTCCAGCATGTATGTCTGGCTGCTAACACCCATCTGAAACTCCAGCTTCTGGTGATCCAGTGTTCACTTCTGGCCTCCTCAGGCACCTGCACATACTTGGTGCACACATGAACCCACGAACCCTTATAAGCAAAGTGTTCACACATAAAAACAAAATTAACCATAAAGAGATCTTCACAGCAAATGAGAAACTCACATGCACAGATGTAAGCACACGCATGGTGTGGGATTCCCTCTGTATGCTGTGAACATGTTTAATTATCATTGGCTAATAAAGAAACTGTTTTGGCCAAGGGCTTAGCAGAGCAAAAAAAAATCTGAACAGAAATATATAGAGAGAACAGGTAGAGTCAAGGAGACATCATATGGTTGCCAAAATAGAAAGACACCAGCCAAAACCTTACCAGGTGAGCCTCAGCCTCATGGTGATATATAAATAAATGAAATGGGTTAATTCAAGATATAAGAGCTAGCTACAAATATGCCAAACAGTGCTGTAATTAATATAGTTTCTGTGTGATTATTTGGGTCTGAGCGGCCAGGAAACGAACAAGCAGTCTCTGTTTAAATGCACATGCACACACCTCATTAAAAATAAGTTCAAACCCACGGGGAGGGTGGCTTTAACCTCTGCAACTACCTAGGTGGAGGGGGCTGACACCCTTGTGCTGTTTTTCCTCCCAAGAGCAAGTGTACCTTGGGGATTATCCACTACTTAAAAAGCCAATTGACAAGTCTGGAGACCTGGACCAGAAAGATACATCAATCAACACAGGAAATATGGAAGCACCAGTGAAATGTCCAGTCTGAATAACAAGGTCAAGGGCGTGACACGTGTTCCCTTGTATCAAACTGTATGTTTTCTGCATTGCTCCTTCCTTAAGACCCAGGAAATAAACACACAAGTCTCAGGAGGTTCCTGAATTTAAAAGATTCATGAGCACCCTCCACTGAGGTTATACAGTCAGCCATGATTGCTGGATGGATACTTTCAGACAGGCTGAGCTGTCTGCCATTGTGCTGGGAGCTTCTGAGGTACAGATTTTGTGTGTTGTTGCTCTGCTGAATGATTCAGCTGCCTTGGGGTCATCCATGCTCCTGGAACCCCTTACCTATACTCTGATAAGTAACGCTCAGAAACTCATTTGCCAGACTAGACTTGGGAGGAATTGTTTTCTCTGTTGTTAGTGCCTTATCTAAATGAAGAGTGCTTGTTTACAACTCCTGAGGAAAAAAATCACACAACAGCCACCTGCTGGGCTTTATTCAGAGCTTGTGTATGGGAGGTAACCATGGTACCAAAAGTTACATCCCCAGCCATCCTGGGGGGGTTTTATGTATGTATGTGTATGTATGTATGTATTTATTTATTGAGACAGGGTTTCTCTGTAGCTTTGGAGACCACCCTGGAACTTGCTCTGTAGAGTAGGCTGGTCTTGAATTCACAGAGACCTGCCTTCCTTTGCCTCCCAAGTGTTAGGAATATTTCCTAATGCAAGCTCTCCACCGACGCATAATCCCAATCAAGCAAAATCAAAACAATCCAAATTAAGAGATATCCAGGTTTAATGGGAGTTCTGCGCTCTTGGGTGGCCCCAAGGGGGAACCGGGAAGCCGCACAAACCACTGGGAGGGATAAAAGGAGACCACATGTTCCTCTTTTGGGAGTTCACTTAAATATTCTGTGGGAGTTGTCCTGAGTCCCCCTCCCCCCAGGGAGGGGTCAGGACCTGGCCTGCTGGGATTTGGAGTCCAGAGTGCTAACTCTCAGGGTCAGGGGGCTAGGATAGATGTAAGGGGGCTGGGGCCTAAACTCCTAATTTAACACTGAGTACTGGGATTAAATGTGTGCACCATCACTGCCTGGCTTTGTTGCTTTGTTTTTGATACAGGGTCTCATTATGTAGCCCTGGATGGCCAGGAACTTCTATGCAGATCAGGCTGGCCCTGAACTCACTGAGACCTCCTGGCTCTGCCCCCAGCATACTGGGACGGTAGGTGAGCATCACCATGCCCAGCTCATCCTGGGTACTTGGATGCAGTGACTAGGAACAATTCTGTCACTTAAGAAAACTCTTGGACAGTCAGTGAACTGGAAGGAAAACAGGGAACAGAAACATAAATGGACTTGACCCAGATTCTGGATAGTTTCTTATCTCTGTCAGCCTGGCAGCCACCTGCTGTGGACCTGGTAGGATCTGGCAACTGTATTGGTTAATGCCACAGCCTTCCAAGGCCACAAGGAAGCTGCAGGGTCAATCCAGGATGAGCGGCTGGAATGGAGGAGCCCTTCAATTGTTGATACTGACTCAGCATGGCCACTAGGGGGCAGCGCAACACAGTGGTTGCCAGCACAGACCTTCCTAACTGGAACGAAGTCTTTTTCTGGTGAACTTGGAGGCACAAGCCTGTAATCACAGCTGAGGCAGGACTTTCAAGTCTGATTTTTGTGGCCACGATTAAAAAACAAACAAAACAACAACAAAAGAGTAAAAGCCACACGGGCGAAAGGGCTTTCCTCTTTCTGGTTACTGTCCCATACCTAGGGAAATCACAGGTGCAGGAGACAGTTGCCACATCGAATCCACAGTCAGCTTAGAGGAACGGGTGCACCTGTGCTGCCCGTGGCCCTGTGATTATACAGCCCAGGACCTGGACCTGTCCACAAAGGCTGGGTCAGTTAGCAGTCCAGACAATCACCACACACACACAAGCACACAGGTCAAGTGATCTGGGCAGAGGCTGGGTCAGTTAGCAGTCCAGACAATCACCTCCCCCCCCCCCCCACACACACACGTCAAGTGATCTGGGCAGACCCTCAGTTAAAATTCCCTTCTCAAGTGAGTATTAATTGTGTCAACTACACAGTCCAAACATGCATGAGTAAGGGTCACAAATCAGAGGTCCTGCGTGTGAGCACGGGCCGGTTCCCTGCTTTCCTGGGGAAATCTGCTGGTAGGAGTTTGGTGGCCCAGCACACTTGGCAGTGTGCGGTAGCACAGTAGAGGACCTCAATTTCTATTTTGACTGTTCTTGCCTGTATATAATGTACTCTGTGACCCTACTCTCCAATTGCCTTCTCTTCTCCTCCCCCCGCCGCCTGCTAATCTTCCTCATCCTTCTCCCAGCTGCTCCCAAGTGTGGTCTGTTGCACCTCTGTGTGTGTGTGCTATGTAGTCTGTGTCTCTGTGTTTGTCTGTGTATGTATATGTCTCTCTTTGTGTGTGCTCTGTCCCCCATCTCTCTCCCTCTCTCTCTTTCTGTGTGCACCATGCTATACAGTGTAGAGGTAAGAGGACAGTTTGTGGGGTCTAGTTCTTCCCTTGACCATGTGGGCTGTGCGGCTGACTTAGTTTGTCAGGCTTGTCCCAAGCATCTTTACCCATGGGGACACTGGAGCTCCTCTAGGCACTCTGGAAACACCCAGCAGATGCTCACTGCTTCGTAAGCACAAGGTTAGAACACAGGGGTCTCCCTAGACAGCAAACACCGGCAGCCAGAATCTCCGTAGCAAGCTGATGTCGCCCAGGCGTAACCTTGCTCCGGCTCTTTCATGTTGCCAGAACCCTTGCACAGTGCCTTCCACTCCCAGTTTTTCCTCCAGTGTGGTAGGGAATAAAGACAACCCCTGAACTGGATATAAAGTCAAGTGACTTCTAACACAGCAAAACACAGTCCCTTGCTTAGGGAACATGGAGTCCACTCTCATACCCGGTCATCGCTGCCCAGAAACAATTGTGACTGGGCCCTCGCAGAAGATGGGGAGGCAGATAGTGATGCTGGGCATAGAGCTTGGGGACACACAGGAGCTTTGTGTGAGTGACTGGCAGCCCAGCTGGCATCAGAGTCCTCTATTTACCACCCAAGTCAGAGATCCAAGAGGCAGGGAACCTTTAGGCGAGGCCAGAACTGTGGATGGGTCAGACTTAGGCCTGAAGCAAAGACTGGGGGCAAATGAGGAGAGACTTGCGCTTGTTTCTCCCGGATACGAACAGTCAGTTCATTATCATTGTTACCCCCATAACTACAAAGGCCCGAGAGCTGTTTATAAAACAAAATGCTTGCTTTTCATGTTTATACAGCAAAACATATGTATCAGTGTTGCCTGTATTTTTATCTGTTTCCACCTGATGAGACAGGACTCAATCATGGCAGTACAGTGGTAGACTCCCTTTAAATCATAAGACAACTTTAAAAATTTAAATTACAAGCTGGGTGTGGTGGTGAACACCTTTAACGTCAGCACTCAGGGGGCAGAGGCAGGTGGATCTCTGTGAGTTCCAGGCTAGCCTGGTCTATATGGCACGTTCCAAGGCAGCCAACACTACGTAATGAGACTCTGTCTAAACAGCAAAATTAAATAAATGCAAATTTAAAGATAACAATAAAACCACCAGTATATTATTTATTTATTCTGTGTGTATGTGGGAGGTACCTGTGTCTCTGGTCGCCACATATATAGTAACCTTACCTTGTTCTAGTTAGCTTAGTCGTTTTAATGCAGCCAGGAATCATCTGAGGAGGGAGTCTCAATTGAGGGACAGCCCAGATCAGAATGGCCTGAGGCATATCTGTGGGAGATTTCTTGTGGTTGTTAATTGATATAGGTGGGCCTAGCCACTGTGGGCAGCACCATTCCCTAGGTAGGTGGTTCTGAGCTGTATAAGAAAGTTAGCTGAAGGCCGGGCAGTGGTGGTGCACACCTTTAATCCTAGCACTTGGGAGGCAGAGACAGGGGGATCTCTGTGAGTTCTTGGTCTGCAGAGTGAGTCCCAGGACAGACTCCAAAAGCTACACAGAGAAACCCTGCTAGAAAAATAAAATAAAATAAAAAAGGAAAAAAAAGAAAGCTGAGCATGAGCCTGGCAGTGAGGCAGCAAGCAAGCAGCGTTCCTCTATTATCTTTGCTTCAAATAAATAGACACACCCACCGTGGTAGTTCAAATGTAATGCCCCCTTGCGCTCAGAGGGGTGACTCTACTGGGAGGTGTGGCTTTGTTGGAGTGGGTACGACCTTGGAGGAAGGGTGTCACTGTGGGGGTGGGCTTTCAGATATTCAGACATCTGCACCGCATAGCTGAGACTGGACAGGTGGTGTGTCTGTGCACAGCATCTGTCTCCGTGTTTGCACTCAGACGAACCAGACGCCACAGGTAAAGCGGAGCCACCAGGGTCTCACACAGTGTGGAGTGACTTAGGGCAGGGCACAGCCCGATCTGCACACAAACCACAAACCCCCAACATGGCCCCGTGCCACGGTAAGCATGCTGCCTGGTACAACACAGCTTGTCCCACACGGTCCAGGCCATGTCACAACGAGAGTCACACTTGCCAATTCTTGTCTTTAAACTCTGAGTAGATTCTCTTACACACACACACACACACACACACACACACACACACAGAGGCATCCCTGGCTTTATACACAGGGTTTCAGTTTAATATGTTCCCCAGTGCCACCATCTGCCTGTTCATCATCTGAACATCAATCTATTCACCCATCCTTCCAACTCACCCTCACCTCCATGGTCCCAAGCGTCAGCTGCTCTGCCCTGCAGTTGACTTTCCAGATCTCTGGACGCTCTTCACCTGAAGTCCTTGCTGCGTACCTAACCACCTTGTCCTAGATATCTTTGTCTGGCGATTTGACACAGCCTAGAATCACTTGAGAAGGGAGGTTCAACTGGGGTCCACCTAGATCAGACTGGTCTATGGACATGTCTGTGGAGGATTCCCTCGATTGTTAGTGATGTAGGAGAGAGAGCCTTGCCACTGTGGGCATCACTGTCCCCTACGTAGGTGGCCCTGTGCTCTGTAAGAGAGCTAGCTGGGCATGAACCTAGGACAATCAATAATCTTTTATGATCTCTGCCTCAAGTTCTTGTTTGAGTGTCTACCCTGACTTCCCTCTTGATGGATTATGACCTGGATGTTTAAGCTAAAATCACACCCCCTCCCCACTGCCTTTTTCTCAGAGAGTTCTATTAGCTGTGGAAGGAGACTGGGATACACTATAACAATTCTGTCGTTCTCAGCTTTCCCTAGAGTGGGGCCTCTTTGGCTTGAACCCTTTGGGAGTCATTCTACAACCTGCATAGATACATAGTTTACAGTGTGGTGTGTAGTGTTTGAGCTGAGAGTTAATACTGGTCATTAAATTTGGCATTAAAAAACCCCCGAGATTGCTATGTAGCCGGCTATCAAGGGAAGTCAAGATTACTCAGCAAATTGCAGCCAACAGCACCGATAAAGCATGGCAACGTTTCGTTAAGGCAGTTTGACATTGTGGAAAGATGTGAGCATATCTCTCCGTGGCTCCAGCAGAGTGGGCTCATGGCCGTACTGTGAGATGAGCAGCCGTGTGGTCCGGAGGGACGGGCACGTGGGACCTGCTGTGGGTAGAGCGGTGAGGAGCCAGCCTTGGCGAGGAGGGAGGCTTCGCGTGGGTGTTGACTGTGTGGTGGGATGCTGGAGTGAGCCTGGGCTGCAGGGTGGATGTGGGGTGTGCACAGGCATGCGTGATGTGGCTTTAGCTTTTGTTCAGATTTTTCTTTTATTCTTTGTTGGCCTTTGTCCCTGTCTTTGTTGAGCCTTTGTTTTCTCTCTGTTTAGATCTTTGTTTCAACTTTCTTTAGCTTTTGTTTGGTCTCTCTTTAGGCTTTTGTTTAAACGCTGTGTGGCCTTTGTGCAGCCTTTGTGTGGCTTTTGTTGTAAAGTACAACTTGGCTGAGGACCCATCAAAAACACCTCTGTAATGAAAACCCAGACAGCGCAACCTCTCCCTATATATTCTGCATGTATTGAGGTAGCCCAGTTCTACAAGAGCCGCGTGTCCACGGGATTCTCTCTTATGCAGTAGCCGCTACCTGCAGGTAAGGATTCCCAAAGCTCACGCGGCAAGGGCATACATCCCCAAGGGTTTCAGGGGAAGCCAGCCATGATGGTAGCTGGGGATGGGAGGAGGAAAAAGAACAGAGCTAGCCCAAGAGAGAAAGAACAGCCGTTTACTCTGGCCTGGGCAGAGGCACCTCAGAACCATCCTTCCTAATATCTGGGTTTGCTGCCTCAGGGAAAGATGCTCGGATTTTCTTGTTTGTCATCTTTGCTGTTGCGGAGAGATCAATGGTGCTGGTGGTTTCTCCCCCAGGTCCCATTTCTTGTTTTATTTGTTGTTATGATTTAAAAAAATGAGTTTTCATGGGGCCCCACCCCTCGCTAGGACTTATGTAGTTAATGGCTAATAGGGAAGAGAGACACTGTCCTTAGTCATGTATCCGGCTGGTGCTGGTAAGTTGCTCATGCTCCCATAAGGAGCCCTAATGAAACTCCTCGGATTTTACCCCTCTCCAGGGACAAAAACCAAGGAAGAAGAAGGGGAGGTCACGTGGGAAGAGGGAGTGGCCCTTCAGGAGTGGAAGGGAACGGGGAGGGTGACAAGACCTGGCTGTGACCGAAATAATTACGTACATGTGTGAAAATGTGACAAGACCCATGATTGTGCACAACGAACATATGACAACAAAAACATCTGAAAAGGAGCAGACGGAGTTAAAAGAGGACCATGAGCGACTTTTCCTTCCTTCTCCCTTAAACACACAGCAGGATTTGTAACCGGGGGGCGCAGCAGTGAGGACCAAATTCTCACCCTGACTGGAGCGATGCTGATGCTCTGTCTCATACAAAAATCTCACGGGATCATGGGAACCTTCAGTCTTTGGCTGAGGAAAAAGGAAAGAGATTTGTGCCAGGGGAATAAAGCAATGAACTTGGCTATGGTGTTAGAAAGGAAATAGAGAAAAGGTTTTGAACACCGTGTAAACAGAACAGGCAAGCAGGAAATGGGCTGTAGCCAGATGCATAGATCTGCTGTTTGGGGATTATTTAGGATGCCGGGGGTTACTGGTGAGTGCATCTCAGAATTGCTTCAAATCTACGGAAAAGTTGCAGACTTTTGGAGAACTCCAGCTGTGCCTAGTTCAGGCAAATGCTAACATTCTCCGCATTTGCTGGCTGTTCTCTTTCTGTGCAGACACCTGCACCTTATCCCTGCCCCAACGGAGACTAAGTGCACACACATCATTAATGTCAGGAAACTAACAGCAAGCTTGCCGATCTGTTATATAATCTAGAGTCCCCCGCCCCAGTTCATCCGAGCGTTTAGCAGCCAGTCCAGTCTCACACACTGCTTCTGGCTGTCTTGTCTCTTCAGATTCCCTTAACCTGCAAATGTGGCCAGAGCAACCATTCTCTGACAGTCTTGTTTGTTGTTGTTGGTGGTGGTGATGGTGTGTGTGTGTATTATGGTTGTATGCCTGTGCAGACTTGTGTGCATGTGTGTAGAGGTTAGAAGTCAATGTCATGTGATCTCATCCATCCCTCGCCACCTTAGTTTTTGAGACAGGGTCCCTCACTGAGTCTGGAGCCTGTTCCTAGACTCTCTAGGGGTCTGCCTGTCTCTACCCCAGTGCTGAGGTTACAGAAGACAGAGCCCATGACTGGCTGTTATGTGGGTGCCGGGAATCTGAACTCAGATCCTGCATAGCGAGTATGGTGCCCACTGAGCCCAGTTAAGATGCTGGCCGCTTCTAAGCTGTTGTCAAATGTCCTTCAGCTTGCGGTCTGAATGATGCTAACAGGAAACAGCTTCCAATAGGGTGATATTGGCTAATGCTGTGACCAGGCGCCTGACCAGTGGGTGCACCTTCTCCCATGGTTCCAGCACTTCCGCCCAGCATAGATCCCACCCTTCCTGGGAAAACACAGCATTAGGTCCTGTGACTGCCATAGCTAAGGAGTCACCTGCAGTTTGATGAGTTTTTTGCTGAAAGGATCATGAGGCTGGGAACATAGCTCAGTCAGCAGCTCCCGCCTAGTGCACACAGAGCCCCAGGTTCAGTCACGGATGTTGGGTAAACTGTATAGGCGGCGGCACACACCTGTGATTCCAGCACTCAGGAGGGTCGGATGTTCAAGGTCATCTTCAGCTACAAGGGGAGCTGGAGACCAGTCTGGGTTAAAGATCCCGCCTCAAAACACACAGACAGACAGATTATATATTCCTATGGTGAACTATTTAGCGGTAGACAATGAAGGTGTTAAACCCCTCCTTTTTCTCAGTCAAAACAATTGAGGCTCAGGGTACAGAGGGCTTAGGAGGCAGGGTCTGTGGATGGCACCTGCTTCTGATGATCTAGAATTCTGCGGGGCTGGGCTGGGCCTCGGCTGGTTGCACCTACGGAATCTGATTATGTCAACTTTGAAGTTCTGTTGAAGAGTGACTAGGATTTTCAAGATCTCTGTGTGGAAATCATAAGAAACTCAAACGTTTGCAGCTGGGTTGCCCTTTGATATATGTGAATGCCATAGTGTCTGTCCCGGAGTTCGATTGCCCTTCGATATATGTGAATGCCATAGTTGTGTGTCCCTGAGCTCAGCAGGCTGGAGGTCAGGGATCCCCATGTGTTCCAGAACCCACCCCCAGCATAGACTTCTTCAAGATGTTTCTAAGGCATGCAGGTCTTCTTAATCTCAAAACCTGTGAGGTAGAAAATACACACATCTCCTAGGTGAGAGAACAGAAAGAGGCCACCCTATGATCACACCTGGCGACATCATCCTGGAACAGGGAATCATGGGACAGCACCTGCACTTCAGGGCCTCCAGGGAGGCACTAGCCTCCTGAGGGACAAGTGAAAACCAGGTGTCAGGCCTCTATATTATCATTATTGTTGTTGCTGTTATTATTATTATTACCATCATAGTGCTACATTTTGAATCTTCCCAGGGTCCAAGTCCACTGAAAAAGGAGACTACCTCACTTCACCCTATTGTCCCTGTTTCTTCAAGAAGGTTTAGTCCTTGCATGAGGCGACCACACTCTCACAAGCAAATAACCCACTAAATCATGGACTTTGAGTAAGTTGGGAACTCCAGAGCCTTCCCTATGCTGAGGAGATGAAGAAGTGGTTTTTCTTGATGTCTCAGTTTACCTGTTACCACACGGAGCTTCTCATTGACAGCCGGGTTCCCAGTAGCCACACAAGGATTAGTCTTGGCACTCACCAGTACTATTGCTTACCCGATGTTAGCCAGCCATCAATGTGTACCTAGCTTAGTGTTGAAGCTTGATGTCCCCCAGAGGAAGTTAAAGAATTCTGGGGCTATGCTATGCATGTGGCCACACAGAAAATAATTTAAAAAATATATGAACAATATTTAAAGAATTTTGAATTAACTGGAAATCTACATTTAGGAATTCTTTTGTTGTTGTTGTTGTTGCCTTCATTTTGTTTTTAAAGCTTGTGACATGTTTTATTTTCCATCCATTCATTCATCCACTGAGCTAGTATCTGAGATCAGAGTGTGTGCAAACACAGATTTCACATTTTAGTGGTAACAGTAAAAGAATTGCATCTGAATAATATAAATGCAGAGGAGAAAAAGGCTCAGTAAGGTGTAAAAAGGAACTTCCTAAACACTTCCAGGGAGTTCTTCAGGCCAAACTCACACCTGTACAGTAGCTGCTTGCCTTACCCACGGAGCTGTCTTCCCAGCCCTGACTTAAGGCTTTTTATTTAAATTAACGATGAGTATCATTTTTTTCCCATAGCGATAAGATGATATACAAATTAGCCTGATATTTTACTTCCGTATCCTTTCTCTGTCAGCAGACTTTCTGACAGTGTATAGACCCTTCACAATCCATCTTAGGACTGGGGGAGTGAGCCTCCACGTGAAACACACTTGAAGTGTCTAGATCCATCGCAATCCATTTTAGGACTGGGAGAGCGAGCCTCCGTATGGAACACACTTGACAGTGTCTGGACCCATCATAATCCGTCTGAGGACCGGGAGAGTGACCTCCACGTGAAACACACTTGAAGTGTCTAGATCGATTACAATTTGTCTTAGGACCGGGAGAGTGACCTCCACGTGAAACACACTTGAAGTGTCTAGATCGATTACAATTTGTCTTAGGACCGGGAGAGTGACCTCCACGTGAAACACACTTGAAGTGTCTAGGATTACAATTTGTCTTAGGACCGGGAGAGTGAGCCTCTGTGCCTGTGGCACACATTTGAAGTGTCTAGATCTATCACAATCCGTCTTAGGACCAGGAGAGCGAGCCTCCGTGCATGGGGCTCACACTTGACTGAATTGCGGCCAAGCACAGCACACTAACTGACCGGTGTGTGCTACCACCTCATTCCTAGGGGCAACGAAGAACTAAATGAGAATAAGACGCAGAGATCAGAGTCGCCGCCAGACGCATGTGGATGAAAATACAGGTACAGATCTGCATCTAAATTGTCGCACAAATGATACAGGTATTCAGAATGTCACAGACTAATGTAAAATCGGAAGAGATTAAGTAAAGGTGCCTTCCATGAGGCGCGCTCTCTTCCTCCTTCTCAGCACACCAGTGTATCATCCACCCTGTCTCATCTGTCCATCGCTGCTCTGTGGACCTGTCGGTACCTTACCACCACAGCAACCAGCTGTGCAAGCAGCCAGCTCATTCACAGGTTCCCTTCCTTGCAAACGATTCTGCTATGTATATCATCACAATCATCCTCCCCAGGTGCTTCTAGTCTGCATGGTGCTCGCTGCTCTGTCTGTGAGTCTGTACATCCGGCAATCAATCACTCTTTTCTAGCTTCTGGGTTTTTTTCTCTTTCCATTCCTGATAGATTCTAAATTCTATCGTGGCAGTCTTGCAAATTCACTGGCAGCGCTCAGCCCAGAAAACTGTCTCCTCACATGTAACATGAATGGGGGCAGGACCTATTGTTGTTTTTGTCCCGCCTGGTACCCCACAACTGTTTAGTCCCAAAGAAAATCACACATAGATCTCTATAAGTTATAAAGCTGATTGGCCCATTAGCTCTAGCCTCTCACTGGCTAACTCTCACATCTTGATTAACCCATTTTTCTGATTTATGTTAGCCATGTGGCTCAGTACCTTTTTTCAGTGGGGCAGCTCATATCCTGCTGCTTCCGTGGTCTGGGCAGGAGTGGGAGGAATCAACTTCCTCCTTCCCAGAATTCTCCTGTTCTCATTACATCATTTCTACTTCCTGTCTGGTTTTCCCATGGTATTTCAGGCTACTTCCAGCTGGTTGGGGGTGCTGATAGTCTTATGGGGACCTAAAGAAAATTTAGAGTTATGATCAAGTCCTGACTGAAGTATCCTGTGAGTCTTGATCATCTCAGGCAGCAGCCTTTAATTTGTTCTGGATGAGGAACTCAGACATCTGGGCCATCTATTCCTACCAGAGACTTCTCAGGTGGTCTTCCTTGATCAAAGTTGATTTTTCTTAACTCTGAATAAATCCACAGCCTCTCATTTTCTGTGGAAACAAAAGCAAAATCTCTTCTCCAAAGTAACATAACCTTTTGACTTCAATTTTGAAGCCAAGGTATTTTCAAAATACCTATCTGCAGCGTTTATAAGCAAATATCTTTTAGCAGCTGTTGCTCCTTCCTCAACATTCAAACATTTCAAAGAGAGCATAATAACATACAGTATCAAGATTTTCTGTGTATTTTCCATCTTTACGTGGCTTTATTTTAACTTCTATTTCTTTTATTTTTAGTTTTAACTTTTGGCTTTTTGAGACAGGTTCTCTGTATATCTTTGTCCTGGAATTCCCTCTGTAAACCAGGCTATCTTTGAACTCATAGAGATCTGTCTGTCTCTGCCGCCCAGGCTACTCCCCCCCCCCCCCCCCCCCCCCCCCCCCCCCCCCCCCCCCCCCGCACCACTCACGTACACCTCCTGGCTATTCAGAGCAGCTGGATGCAGGCACAGTGGAGCAGGCTACAATCACTGCCGGGGAGTGGGCAAGGGTTTCCTCTAGATTCTGAGAGCTGCTGCTGGCCTGCTGCCCACATTGCTCCAGAATCTCCTTTACCCACTTTATCCTCAAGCCTTTCTCTTTCTTGCTCTCAGCTGATACTCTGGCTTCCCGTTTCATTGGACAAACGGAACTGAGTGGATGAGAATTTTATCCGGCTCCATTATCCTTTCTCAGTTCATGTAGTACCCTCAGAGGCCAGAAGAGGGCAGAAGATCCCCTGAGTGAGGTCACAGGAGGTTCTGCACCACCCAGTGTGGGTGCTGGGAACTGAAATCCAGTGCTCTCTTCTCAAACAGTTTTGATCCCCGAGTCCCCGAGTGCCTGTTCTGTTTTTCTCCCCTCTTTCTAACAAAGGCCACGCACTTGGCGTCCCCCTACCTGTGTATCTGCATTCTCACACCCCAAGTTTTACCTCAGGGATGTTATTAATATTCTCTGGTGGTTTTACCTTCTCTGTAGATGTTTCCCACAACACATTTGCATAGTCTCACCCCTCTCCTTCACCAACAAACCAATCCACAGTCACCTGACACCAGCACCTCCCGCAAAGGCCTCTGGGAATCTTACACCCTCTAGGAACCATGTCTGTTCTCTTCCTTCTCCAGCTTCCGTTCTGTTGGTCTTATATTTTCTCTGTCCAAATCCTTGGCTGAGATTCCCTCCACAAACCCTCGGGTTCAGCTTTCACGTCAACCACTCCAATGAACAACCCTTGCCGTGGTCACCATAATTCCTATGCTTTTTAGACGACACCTCCCCTCCCCCACCAGCCTTTTCCATTCACTTCTTCACTTACCGGACTACATGGAGTCCCTGTGGCTCAGGCAGAGCCTGTATTAGTTGTTTTTCTCACTGCCGTGACAACATAATTGTC
The DNA here is from genome assembly GCF_037038515.1 of Microtus pennsylvanicus. Classification (NCBI taxonomy): domain Eukaryota; kingdom Metazoa; phylum Chordata; class Mammalia; order Rodentia; family Cricetidae; genus Microtus; species Microtus pennsylvanicus. The sequence continues at coordinate 4,165,057 of NC_134581.1, read as the reverse complement.
AAAAGCAACTTAAGGAAAAAATAGGTTCTTCCGGCTCATGGTTTGGGTGTGCAGTCCACCGTGGCAGGGGAGGTATGGTGGCAGGAGCATGAGGCGGCTGGTCACACCGCAGTGGCAGTGGGAAGCAGACAGAGGTGTCTCTTGGTGCTCAGCTTGCTCTCTTTTTATTAATTTTGAGCTGCTAGTCCAGGGAACAATGCTACCCACATTCAGGCTGGGTCCTTAGTTAAACACCCTGCTGAACACGCCTGTGGGTGGTCTCCTAGGCAGTTCCTAGAGTGGCCATCACGTCGTTTTTCTACATGTAGCCACCGTGTGGCTTTAGTCGTTACCTTCCTACACTTTATCTCCAGCCAAACTTTTCTGAACTAAGAGACGCACCCAACGCATGCCTTCAGACTCCCCTGCTGGAGTCTTCAACTCAGCCGTGAACTCAGAATCTGATGATCTGTTCACTTCAAATCCCAGTGGAGAGTCAGTCCAGTGTCCAGGGCTGGCGAGATGGCTCATCAGTGCAGAACACTGACTGCTCCTGCAGAGGACCTGGGTTTGGTTTCCAGCACCCACAACCACCTATAATTCCAATTCTAAGGGCTCTGACCCCCTCTTCTGGCCTCCACAGGTACTACACACACATAGAGCACACACACACACACACACACACACACACACACACACACACAGACAAAACATTTATACACTTAAAAATAAATCTTAAAATATCCCTGTCCATAAATGATAACACATTCTATAATTTTAGCTCTAAAATGATGTATTGTCTATGTAACATTTAGATTAGCCTACCTCTTGTATGTTTATTTTGCTCCATTATAGTAACTAACGTTCACACCTAAAAATTCTCCCCATGTGTTATCTATGTACTTGAGATGCCAATCTTGGGTTCCACGTGTTCCTCCTCTTAGAGTTGCTAAGTGGCAGAGAGGCTTTGTTCATCAAGAAGTATTCTTCGTGGCCTGTGAGATAGCTGTCTGTGGAGTCTGCGTGGCCTGTGAGATAGCTGTCTGTGGAGTCTGCGTGGCCTGTGAGATAGCTGTCTGTGAGTCTGCGTGGCCTGTGAGATAGCTGTCTGTGGAGTCTGCGTGGCCTGTGAGATAGCTGTCTGTGAGTCTGCGTGGCCTGTGAGATAGCTGTCTGTGGAGTCTGCGTGGCCTGTGAGATAGCTGTCTGTGGAGTCTGCGTGGCCTGTGAGATAGCTGTCTGTGGAGCAGCCCGCACTCTGTTGTCTTTGTTGCCTAAAACAAAGCCGTACAACAAGACATTTAACACAGCTTTGTTTGTGTTCCCAACGGGCGACTCCCTCCAGGATAACTGGAACCTTTTATTCTGTTATGTTTTGCGCAGTCTCCAAATCCCTGTTGGATTTTGGCATCTGGTGGCTGCCTGCGGAAAGGCTCCTCATTCAAAATAAATGTTTGTACGGCCTTGTCCATTACCTGGTGCTGGTTTCTCACCAGTGGTCACCTGTTCAGTTTTCACTGTATTAATGTGTAACACACTCATCATCAAGGGGACACATGGAAAAACGTCCCTAGAGGGCAATGAATTAATAGTTATCCAGCCAGTGTTGGCACCCTACTCCGTGTTTACAGTGTAAATCTACACTCAGGGAAGCATTTGCCTCTGGCTGAGAGCAGATTAGCCAGCATTAGGAGCTGCTGACATTCTCCGAGGGAGTGGTGGATTTATTCTGCCCTGTGATCACTACTGTTTCCACAGCGGAGACACTAGGTGGGTACCAGCCTGTGCACACATTCCTTCTGTGCAAGGAGACGGGCTCTTTGACAGCCCAAGGCTCACAGTCTGAGCGTCTGACTCAGCCCCAGCACATCTCACTGGCTGCCCTCCTCTCCTTTGCTGATGTCACTGCTTCCTTTCCTGTGGGTCGTCAGGATGGATGTGAGCTGACATCTCCTTGCTGTTATTGCGTTTTCTCTGAGTATTACAGAGTTGCACATATCTGTAGATAACTGTCAGCTGGGCCAGCCAGGAAGATGGATTAGCAGGGGAAGGCGCTTGTCGCCAGCCCTAGCAGCCTGACAGTGCTCCTGGGACACAGGTAAGCCGGAGGTAGAGAATCAACTCTGGGAAATTGTCCTCTGACCACACACACTGACCTGTACACCTCTGACCACACACACTGACGTGTACACCTCTGACCACACACACTGACGTGTACACCTCTGATTACACACACACACTGACGTGTACACCTCTGATTACACACACACACTGACATGAACACCTCTGATTACACACACACACTGACGTGAACACCTCTGATTACACACACACACTGACGTGACACCTCTGATTACACACACACACTGACGTGAACACCTCTGATTACACACACACTGACGTGTACACCTCTGATTACACACACACTGACGTGAACACCTCTGATTACACACACACTGACGTGAACACCTCTGATTACACACACACACTGACGTGACACCTCTGATTACACACACACTGACGTGTACACCTCTGATTACACACACACACTGACGTGTACACCTCTGATTACACACACACTGACGTGTACACCTCTGATTACACACACACTGACGTGAACACCTCTGATTACACACACACTGACGTGTACACCTCTGATTACACACACACTGACGTAAACACCTCTGATTACACACACACTGACGTGAACACCTCTGATTACACACACACACACTGACGTGAACACCTCTGATTACACACACACTGACGTAAACACCTCTGATTACACACACACTGACGTGAACACCTCTGATTACACACACACACACTGACGTGTACACCTCTGACCACACACACTGACGTGTACACCTCTGATTACACACACACTGACGTGTACACCTCTGATTACACACACACTGACGTGTACACCTCTGATTACACACACACACTGACGTGAACACCTCTGATTACACACACACACACTGACGTGAACACCTCTGATTACACACACACACACTGACGTGTACACCTCTGACCACACACACTGACGTGTACACCTCTGATTACACACACACACTGACGTGAACACCTCTGATTACACACACACACACTGACGTGTACACCTCTGATTACACACACACTGACGTGTACACCTCTGATTACACACACACACACTGACGTGAACACCTCTGATTACACACACACTGACGTGTACACCTCTGACCACACACACTGACGTGTACACCTCTGATTACACACACACTGACGTGTACACCTCTGATTACACACACACACTGACGTGAACACCTCTGATTACACACACACACTGACGTGACACCTCTGATTACACACACACACTGACGTGTACACCTCTGACCACACACACTGACGTGTACACCTCTGATTACACACACACACTGACGTGAACACCTCTGATTACACACACACTGACGTGTACACCTCTGATTACACACACACACACTGACGTGACACCTCTGATTACACACACACACTGACGTGTACACCTCTGACCACACACACTGACGTGTACACCTCTGATTACACACACACTGACGTGTACACCTCTGATTACACACACACACTGACGTGAACACCTCTGATTACACACACACACTGACGTGACACCTCTGATTACACACACACACTGACGTGAACACCTCTGATTACACACACACTGACGTGAACACCTCTGATTACACACACACACTGACGTGACACCTCTGATTACACACACACACTGACGTGAACACCTCTGACCACACACACTGACGTGAACACCTCTGATTACACACACACACTGACGTGAACACCTCTGATTACACACACACTGACGTGAACACCTCTGATTACACACACACACTGACGTGAACACCTCTGATTACACACACACTGACGTGAACACCTCTGATTACACACACACACTGACGTGAACACCTCTGATTACACACACACACTGACGTGACACCTCTGATTACACACACACACTGACGTGAACACCTCTGATTACACACACACTGACGTGTACACCTCTGATTACACACACACTGACGTGAACACCTCTGATTACACACACACACACTGACGTGTACACCTCTGATTACACACACACTGACGTGAACACCTCTGATTACACACACACACACTGACGTGTACACCTCTGATTACACACACACTGACGTGTACACCTCTGATTACACACACACACTGACGTGTACACCTCTGATTACACACACACTGACGTGAACACTTCTGATTACACACACACACTGACGTGTACACCTCTGATTACACACACACACACTGACGTGTACACCTCTGATTACACACACACTGACGTGTACACCTCTGATTACACACACACACTGACGTGTACACCTCTGATTACACACACACTGACGTAAACACCTCTGATTACACACACTGACGTGAACACTTCTGATTACACACACACACTGACGTGTACACCTCTGATTACACACACACTGATGTGTACACCTCTGATTACACACACACACACTGACGTTTACACCTCTGATTACACACACACACTGACGTGAACACCTCTGATTACACACACACTGACGTGTACACCTCTGATTACACACACACTGACGTGAACACCTCTGATTACACACACACTGACGTGTACACCTCTGATTACACACACTGACGTGTACACCTCTGATTACACACACACACTGACGTGAACACCTCTGATTACACACACACACTGACGTGTACACCTCTGATTACACACACACACTGACGTGACACCTCTGATTACACACACACACTGACGTGAACACCTCTGATTACACACACACACTGACGTGACACCTCTGATTACACACACACACTGACGTGAACACCTCTGATTACACACACACTGACGTGACACCTCTGATTACACACACACACTGACGTGAACACCTCTGACCTTGTACCTTTAATTCATTATGTAACTGAAGGCAGAACCGAGGCATGAAAGAATGGAGGACGATTCTTACCGGCCACAGGCAAGGAGAGTTCTGGAGTAACAGCCAAAGCCGTGCTGTTCTTAAAGAAAGGAATCATGAGGATTTATTCAGATCCATACAGGGAGGGCCCATTGCTGAGCATGCTCAGTCAAGGAACACCCTCTTAAGAATGCTCAGGTTAAGGCTGTGGAGCATATGTCTGAAGATGAAAGGGATAAACAGGAACACCTCTGGGCATGAGCAACATGTACCATAATGTTTTTGCTGAAAAGAAGTGAAGGTTGCTCTGAAGGTGCCTTGATGTGGGAGTCCCCATGGAGGGTGCCTGCTTCCCTTAGTGGGTGACAACACCGTAAAGTGACTTTTCTTGATCCACGAAGCAGTCTTTAGGATTTGTCTTTTTCCTTCTCCTGCCGTTATCTTCCTCCTCTTCTTCTTTTCTGTGTTAGAATGATATCGCGTCAGAGTTAATCTACCCCAGGTTTCCTTGGCTGGGTCCTGGCTTCCCTTTCCCCAATTCTCTGCCCTCAGGTGACTTCTCTGTAGCTCCCATTTGCAAAGTCGAGTGATTGTGATATCACTAGGCCAAGAAAGTGCACACAGCACTCAACAGTGCCCAGCTTGTGCTTCATACCATGTGTTTGCTCTGCTCTCTTGACTGTGAGCATGACGCCACAAATGTCTCAGACAAAGATCCTAGTTTGAACCGTGATCTTTCTTCCTTCCTCCTTCCCTTTCTTTCTCCTTATTTATTTATTTATTTATTTATTTATTTATCAGTCATGTATGCAATATTCTGTCTGCGTGTATTCCTGCAGGCCAGAAGAGGCCACCAGACCTCATTACAGATGGTTGTGAGCCACCATGTGGTTGTCGGGAATTGAACTCAGGACCTTTGGAAGAGCAGGCAATGCTCTTAACCGCTGAGCCTTCTCTCCAGCCCTCTTTCTCCTTTTTTAGACAGGTTCTCACTGTATAGTTCTGGCTGTCCTGGGACTTATTATGTAGAACTGGACACCTCAGAGAGCTCCACCTGCCTCTGCCTCTTGAGTCTGGGATTAAAGGTGTGTGCCACCACTGCCAGACATTTTTCCCTTTCTTATACAGACCATGATCTCCTGCCTAGGGAGTGGTGCTGCCCACAGTGAGTGGGTCTTTCCACAATTATTAACATAATCCCCACAGATGTGCTCACACAGGCAGCAAGATCTAGACAATCCCTCATTGAGACTCTCTTCCCCAGCGTCTCTAGATTGAGTTAAATTGGTGACTAAAGTAACCACCAAGCCACCCACTGATCATTTTAAATGCTCCCTCTGCGACTATGCCACTCTACATACGGGGCTCCCCACTGAATCTCAACCCTGTCTCACTGATCTATCAGTCTTTCCCCGAGCTAATGTGTGCTTAGTACATGTCATAGGGGGGTTGATATTTGGTGCTGTGTGGGTTTCTTATTCAGTATGTGCCACTGTGTGTACATGTCTCTGCTGCAGCTAGTGCAGCCCACAGTGAGTGCTAATATTTGGTATGACGTGGATTCCTCATTCAAAGCTATCTCCGTTATTCTTGGGTCTTCATGCATTCCCAAGAACTATGGGATGAACTATCAGACATGCAAGTCTGATGTTGATTAGAATTACCATGTAGATTTACTTGGTGGTATTAAGCATACTATGGTATTAAATATTTCTTTTTTATGCCTTCAAAATGTTGCATCTTAAAACATTTTAATCTATTTTATGTGCTTGTGTGAGCACCTGCCTGTATGCATGTGCACTACGTGCGTGCTTGGCTCCTGCAGGGACTGGAAGAGAGTGTTGTACTCTGGAACTGGAATTATAGATTGGAAGCTGTGGGTGCTGGTATTTGAACCCACATTCTTTATCAGGCAGGTGTCTTTAATAGCTGAACCATCTCTCCATCCCTGGTTGCATACATTTCTAAAGGAAAGTTCTTTATTTCTTTTGTCTGATATATTTCTACCTGTAGATGTCCAGTGGTCTTATGGTCTGTGTGAATAGTGTCTTTTATATACTATACTATATATCTAGCAATATAATATATAATACATTACAAATATTTGCATTCTTGTATGTTGACCTATGTCAGGGATCTTTTTGAAAATACTTTCAATTTATTTATTATTTTTTATGTGCACGGGCAATTGTCTACACATATGTCTATGTACCATGTTTATGCCTGGTGCCTGCAGAGGTCAGAAGAGGCCACCAGATTCCACAGAGCTGAAGTTGCCACAGAGATTGTTGTGAGCTGCCACATGGGTGCTGGACATCAAGTCTGGGTCCTCTGGAAGGGCAGCCATTATCTTAAATCACTGAGCCATCTCAGTCCCTGTGTTGGGAATTTTGTTGGACTTTCTCTGTCTCTCTTTCTCTGTTTGATTGTTTGTAGAGTGTGACAGTGTGAGAATATTTTGGTATGTGTATGTATGTTACATGATCGTGTGTGTGTGTGTGTGTGTGTGTGTGTAGAGACCAGAGGCCAACCTTGAGTCTCATCCCTCAGGACAGTGTTTGCGCTGTTGTTTGTGACAGTCTCTTCCACATTTACCTGGAACCCACGGAGTATGCCGGGGTGACTGGTCAGCAAGCCCCAAGGAATCTTTGGTTTCCGCTGTCCCACTGCTGCGATTACAGACACACCACTGCGCCTGGCTGCCTTTTTATTTCGTGCTTTTAAAACATGGGTCCTAGGGGATTAATTCGGTCTTTACGTGTGGCTCGTGAACGCTTCACTGACGGGGCTAACTCCTCAACACAATTAAATTAAAGATGTTCGTTTGTAGGATTTCAAACAGTATGTTGGTTGACGGTGGTGGCCAGTGGTGGCCTTCTTCTTCAGGTCTGACTAGGACGTCATGCTTTTTAGACATCACATCCTGTTCTTACCTTAGTGAGAGGTTGGTCAGGAGTGGACACTGAGTTTCACTGAGCAATTCTTTTTAACTTATTTTAGTAGTTAATTTGTATGTGTGTGTATGTCTGTGTGTGAATATGGACACAGGAGTCAGATGACAACTTCACGCGTGGGTATTCATCTTCCACTCTATTTGGGACAGGGTCTTTTTCCTGGTCTCTGATGCCCAGGCTAGCCGGCCCATGGGTCTCCTGGGACTCTCCTGTGCCCACCTCCCATTTTGCTGTAGGAATGCTGGGATTATAGACACACACTGTCTGGGCAGTTCTATGTGGGCTCTGGGGACTGAACTCAGGTCCTTAGGTCCAGCTGAACCACCACCCAGTCCCCCCAGTTGATGCTTCCTTAAAATACCCCTGGCCATATCTTCCCTTTGATTTGTTGATACAGCACATTATGCTTACAGGGTTTGCACATTCAAACCATCCTGAAATTAAATTTTCTTTGTTCAGCCTGTATTACAAAACTCTTCACCTATCAGACTGGCAAAAATGTGAGAGTTTGGGGCTGGAGAGACGGTTCAGTAACCAAGAGCGCTGGAGAGACGGTTCAGTAACCAAGAGCGCTGGAGAGACGGTTCAGTAACCAAGAGCGCTGGAGAGACAGTTCAGTAACCAAGAGCGCTGGAGAGACGGTTCAGTAACCAAGAGCACTGGTTTTGGGGCTGGAGAGATGGTTCAGTAATCAAGAGCGCTAGTTTGGGGGCTGGAGAGACAGTTCAGTAATCAAGAGCGCTGGTTTGGGGCTGGAGAGATGGTTCAGTAACCAAGAGCACTGGAGAGACAGTTCAGTAATCAAGAGCGCTGGTTTTGGGGCTGGAGAGATGGTTCAGTAATCAAGAGCGCTGGTTTTGGGGCTGGAGAGATGGTTCAGTAACCAAGAGCGCTGGAGAGATGGTTCAGTAACCAAGAGCGCTGGAGAGATGGTTCAGTAACCAAGAGCGCTGGAGAGACGGTTCAGTAACCAAGAGCGCTGGAGAGACAGTTCAGTAATCAAGAGCACTGGTTTTGGGGCTGGAGAGATGGTTCAGTAATCAAGAGCACTGGTTTTGGGGCTGGAGAGATGGTTCAGTAATCAAGAGCGCTAGTTTGGGGGCTGGAGAGACAGTTCAGTAATCAAGAGCGCTGGTTTGGGGCTGGAGAGATGGTTCAGTAACCAAGAGCACTGGAGAGACAGTTCAGTAATCAAGAGCGCTGGTTTTGGGGCTGGAGAGATGGTTCAGTAATCAAGAGCGCTGGTTTTGGGGCTGGAGAGATGGTTCAGTAACCAAGAGCGCTGGAGAGATGGTTCAGTAACCAAGAGCGCTGGAGAGATGGTTCAGTAACCAAGAGCGCTGGTTTTGGGGCTGGAGAGACGGTTCAGTAACTGAGAGCACCTCTGTTCCAATGGAGGCTTCCCATTTGATTCCTAGGATCTACACCGTGGGTCACAACCCTCACAATTCCCGTTTCAGGGAATCCGATGCCCGTTCTGGTCTCTGTGGGCACTAGGCATGCACGTGGTGCATACACTTACATGCGGGCAAAATGTCCATGGAGAAATTTTTAAAATTTTCATATATGATGTGTTGTATTGTTCTAATGTTGCTTCTTTTGGCTGCAGTACTGTGTCTTTTGATGGGGAGTAGCTTAATTTTGATCCCTTTAGCCATAACAAGCTGTACTAACTGTGCTAGCTTTCTTTTTTAAAAAATATTTATTTATTTATTTATTTATTTATTTATTTATTTATTATGTAGACAATGTTCTGTCTGTGGTGCAGGCCAGAAGAGAGCACCAGACCTCATTACAGATGGTTGTGAGCCACCATGTGGTTGCTGGGAATTGAACTCAGGACCTTTGGAAGAGTAGGCAATGCTCTTAACCTCTGAGCCATCTCTCCAGCCCCTGTGCTAGCTTTCTTGATGAAGAATCCCTTTCTTCTGATATTGACTTAGGACATCTTTGCCACACACTACATTTTCTTGTGCACGTGGATCTGCTTTGGAGTTTTCATTCCCCCCCCCCCCCCGCATCTGTCTAGTTTTAGGCCATCACTGCACTGTTTCGTGTTTCTTTATTTTATTAGTTAATTTGCTGTAAAATCTGTGGTATTTATTGTAGTATGCTGTAATATGTTGCATGTTACTAAATATGTTGTAAAACATAAAGTAGCGTCATGAGGACTGAGCTGGCCTGGAGCTCGCTATGTAGCCAAGGATGACCTTTAGTGATGACCCCCATGCTGTCCGGTCCGGTCTTGGCATTACAGTGTGTCAGATCATTTTAAACTCTGGCTCTCAGGGCACATTTTGATACATGCATGGTGTGAGAACAATTGTTACTTTTTTTCAGATTTTAAAACAGAATTTATTTCACTTTTAATATTTTTATTTATTTTTTTGAGAAGTTTGTTTTTCTTTTTTTCCAGACAGGGTTTCTCTGTAGCTTTGGAACCTGTCCTGGAACTTGCTCTGTAGACCAGGCTCACCTCAAACTCACAGAGATCCACTTGTTTCTGCCTCCCGAGTGCTGGGGTTAAAGGTGTGCATACAATGTATTTTAATTTATTCATTCCCCTTTACCCACCACCAAAAAAGTGGAATCTAATTTGTGTTGGCCAGCTGCTCCGGAGCGTGAAGCCTGCCTTTAAGCGTGGTGATATAGATGATGTTACACTGTGCTACCTCTCCAGCAGCCACTGAGTGCAAGGAGCTTCTTGGCTGCGGGAGGGACTTTGTCCTCACTTCCCATTCTCCATTATGTGATTTTGGGGTTTAGACTCTTCTCCATGATTCCTTGGCATCTGCTCCTTGTGAGTGCCACATGCTAAGGGGCTACCAGAGAGTCCCTCATCTGCTCTGCTGGTGCAGACGGAACTCTGCATGTAAAGTCTTTGGTGCTAGTGAGAAGAGTGCCCAGCGTGCATGAGTTGTCTTTGGAAACTCTTTTCTTTATGATACAGACAGTTACCGTCTACATACAGCTTTTAATTTATTCATCTTATTATCGCTGCAGCCTTAATTTTCTCCCCATTGAAGCTTATACATTTTATTTTTTTATTCTATTTTATTTTTTTAATTTATTTATTTATTAAGGATTTCTGCCTCCTCCCCGCCACCGCCTCCCATTTCCCTCCCAAGCTTATACATTTTAGTTTTCTCTCTATTTCTGTGTATTTCAGGATTTTGTTGCTGCTGTGGATATGACTCTTTCTGCTATTCTGCTATTTCCCCCTCACACTGCATCTCCCTGGGTGTGCGCATGCTTCTGCCTTTAGATCTTCTAGAATTATATCAGAGGTCAGGCCACAAAGAGGGAGGGGAGAGCCTTACTGATTAGGAAAAGGGAAGGTTCTGGAAAGACTCTGAGAGAAGCCTTCCCTTTGGGCAGGGTCTCACGCAGGCAAGGTGAGCTGTGTAGTGGGAAGGGACCAGGCAGAGGCTATGTGATGAGGTCCAGGGGCTGGGAATGATCCTGTTTCTTGGGAGATGGGAACAGCAGTTTGAGTTGGATCACCTTCTCTGTGAGACTGAACCGTGATCCAAAATAACTACTACACCCAGGACTAAATTGTCCGATTACACTGGTGTGCATTAAAAAAAAATAACCTTTACCATGAGGACTCCTTTTATTCTCTTGCTGTGATAAATCTCTGACTAAGAGCAACTGAGGGAAGAAAAGATTTTATTCAGTATCCAAAAAAAATAGTCTGCCATTGAAGGAAATCGTGGAAAGAGCCTGGGCAGGAATGTGCAGCAGAAGCCATGGACGGATGCTGATTGATGGCTTCCTCTCAGGCTCATGCCTCATGCTCAGCTAGTTTTCTCATACAGCCCAGGACCACTGCCTAGGGAATGGTGCTGCCCACAGTGGCTTTCCTGCAGCAATGAGCAATCAACACAGTCCCCCACAGACATGCCACAGGCAATCTGATCTGAGCAGTCTGTAAGTTGAGACTCCCTTCCTGGAGCCTCTGGGCTGTGTCAAGTTGGCAGTTAAAGCTAATGAGGATACTAGATAATTGCAAACTGTTTCCAGAAACAAGCAATGTTTTAAATCAAATATGGGGCTCTAGCAAATACTTAATACACACTAGGCCAGTATCATGTGGTTACTCTTCTTAGCTAACACATTGACATGAGACATCAATATAACAAAAATATTTTAAGCCGGGCGGTGGTGGCGCACGCCTTTAATCCCAGCACTCCGGAGGCAGAGGCAGGTGGATCTCTGTGAGTTCGAGACCAGCCTGGTCTACAAGAGCTAGTTCCAGGACAGGCTCCAAAACCACAGAGAAACCCTGTCTCGAAAAACCAAAAAAAAAAAAAATATTTTATACATTTGGAAATTTGACAACAGATTAAAAAATCATTGATAAACTTATGTAAGAACAAAGTCTATGACATTAAACTAAAAAGTAATAATGCCCAACTGTAGTGTATAAATTTGAAAAGTAAGGCATTGTCTTCTTTCTCTTTACTGTGTATTTTTTAATTTTTTTAAATTGCTTCTTATGTGTACAGGTGTTTTGCCTGCATGCATGTCTATTTACATGTGTGTACCTGGTTCCTGTAGAAATCAGAAGAAAGCAGCAAATCTGGAACTGGAGTTACAGAGAGCTGTGAGGTGCCATGGGTGCTGGGAATTGAACCTGGGTCCTCTAGAAGAGCAGCCAGTGCTCCTAAGTGCAGAGCCATCCCTCCAGCCTCGAGGGAAAAGGGTTTAGATGTTTATGGTGGCTCACTAGGAAGTGAGAATCTCAGAGTCCATTATTTTCATTCATCCACGTTTTCTAGGTTCCAATATGGATTTTTTTGATGTTCTTTTATTTTCATTGGTGTGTGATTACTGTGCAAAACTTTGGTGTGCTCCGGTACAGCCTTTGCCTTACATACTACAGGTGTGCACCACCGTGCCTGGATGAAAACCTTTTTTGAGACAGACATGCAGGGCAGCCTCTGAAAGTCAGTTCTCTGGACTGTGGTTTCTGGGGATTGAACGCAAGGTCATCAGACTTGCCTGCCCAGCCACCTTACCTGCACAACTACTGTTTTTGTTAGTTTTGTTTTATATTTCAAGACAGGTTCTCTGTTGTTATCTTCACTCTTTTGGCTTTTTTACTCTTTGGGGGGCCTCCACGCAGTTCCCAAATAAACCATACATGGAAGCTTATTCTTAGTTATGAATGCCTGGCCTTAGTTAGGTTGGCCTGTTTCTTGCTAGCTTTTCTTAACTTAAATTATTCTTGGCTTCTTTGCCTCTGAGCTTTTTCCTTTTCTTACTTCTGTGTATCTTACTTTTACTCTGTTTCTGGCTGGGTGGCTGACCCCTGACGTCCTCCTCTCCGTGCTTTCTTGCTCCTTTTTTTCCCCTCGTTTCTTCTTCTATTTAACCTCTCTGCCTGCCAGCCCTGCCTATCCTTTCTCCTCCCTCACTATTGGCCAGTCATCTCTTTATTAGACCACCAGGTGTTTTAGACAGGTGCGGTAACACAGCCTCACACAGTTAAACAAATGCAGCATAAACAAAAGCAACACGTCCTTACATCCTTGAGCAAGTGTTCCCCAGCATAAACAAGTCACACACCTTAAAATAATGTTCTACCACAAGCCTTGAACTTCCTATTTAGTCAAGGATGACCTTGAACTCTCGATTCTTCTTTCTTCACCTCCTGGAGTGCTGGAGGTGTGTGTGTGTGTGTGTGTGTGTGTGTGAGAGAGAGAGAGAGAGAGAGAGAGAGAGAGAGAGAGAGAGAGAGAGAGAGAGAGTTTGAACGTGCTGAGAGCTGGGATGTTCACCACCCGTGCACCTTTGTCAACTCTTGATGAAGTCATCCGAGCTCCCATGTGCTGTGTTAGCACTATTAGTGTTTGTGTCTCTGTGCTATTAGTAGTTAGTGTTTGTGTCTCTGTGCTATTAGTAGTTAGTGTTTGTGTCTCTGTGCTATTAGTAGTTAGTGTTTGTGTCTCTGTGCTATTAGTAGTTAGTGTTTGTGTGTCTGTGCTATTAGTAGTTAGTGTTTGTGCCTCCCAGCGATTAGCACTATTAGTGTTTGTGTCTCCCAGCGATTAGCACTATTCATTTGTGTCTTAGTACTGTGTCCGTCTCCTTCCTTCAAGGAAGGGTTTCAGCCCTGCGAATTCCACATGTAGCCATGCTCCGCTTCCTCACACCGCAGGTCAGTTTCACTTATTTGGGGACCTCATCTAAAGAGAGAGCTGGCATTTTCTTTGTATGTCTGGTTTCTTTTGCTCAGCACTTTGCTTTGAGAGTCAAATCTCTATGTAGCCCTGGCTGTCCTGGAACTCACTTTGTAGACCAGGCTGGCCTTGAACTCACAATTCTTGAGTGCTGGGATGAAAGGCCTGTGCCACCACCGCCCAGAAGGATAGTCTTCCATTGTTGTATTTGTTAATTGTATGAAGGACTGAAGAGATGGCTCAGTGCTTGCTTTATAAGCGTGAAGATCTGAGTTCAGCCCCCAGAACATAGATTTAAAAAACCATGGTATGGTAGGGCATGCTTGTAACTCCAGTGCTGGGGGAGTCAGCGGCAGGCTGATCCCTGGGGCTCACTGGCAGCCCGTCTAGCCTGCTTCATGAGTTCCAGACTAGAAAGAAACTCCGTTTCAAAAATAAGAAAGAAAATTAATTAATTAAATAAAATAGAAAGTAAAGAATGGCTCTTGAGGACCAAACCCGATGTCTCTAGTCCTCCACATGCTTGTGTGCAAGCACCCACATGCACGTGTACATCACCACGATGCGCGCACACGCGCGCGCATACACACACATGCACACACACAAACATTGATTATGGTTCTAACCCTATGATTAATGTTTTAACAACAAACCCATTTTGCTTGTTGGAGGAAAGACCTGTTGTAAATCTAGACTCTGGTCCCCAGGATCCACATACAGACTGGGTGAGCAGGTTTGGCAGCCTGCCTCTAGTTCCAGCACCAGGAGGTAGAGACAGGAGAGCCTTGGAGCAAACTAGCTAGGCAACTTAGTATAACCAGTGGGCCCTGGTTTCAGTGAGAGACCTGCCTTAATCTATGAGGTGGAGTCATATTGAGGACACCTGATGTTAACTTCTGACTTCCACATGCGTGTGCTCACGAATGCACATACGCCTGCACACACAGTATGGCCCAACACACATATGAAACAGCAGCGCACGCACACATCACACACACACACACACACACACACACACACACACACACACACACCCCTTCACCTGAGTTCTGCATATTTGTTCCACAAAGCAGTGTCCAGCGTGGACTTGAAGCAAAAGCGCCCTCCCTGATTGGCTGTTTTGTGTTTCCCCCTTCCCCACATCGATGGTTTCCAGTGAGATGAGTCAGAAAATGGCCAAGGAGGGCCCCAGGCTCTCCAAGAATCAGAAGTTCTCGGAGCACTTCAGCATCCACTGTTGTCCACCCTTCACCTTCCTCAACTCCAAGCGTGAGATCGTGGACCGCAAGTACAGCATCTGCAAGAGCGGCTGCTTCTACCAGAAGAAGGAGGAAGATTGGATCTGCTGCGCTTGCCAGAAGACCAGGTGAGCGTGGGCTCTGGGCCAGGTCTGAGCCACATTCCCCTGCTCCGTGACTGTCAGCTCTCTTAGGAAGGCGCTGGAGGGCAAGCAGAAGGCGGGCGGGAGGGCAAGGCTTTCCTGCTGTTTCTAGCTCCTGCCAGCATCCCTTAAGCAAGGTGCAGAGCCCGGGCCAGCCGCAGCCTCCAGCTTCTTTTGGCCCTCTCTGCACCAGCCGCCGTGCCAGGTCCCCCCAGAAGCCCAAGCTCCAGCCAGCTGCGTCCCCCGTGGTGGTCAGAGCGCCGCCAGCCAAGCCAAAGTCCCCTCCGAGGCCAGCCAAGCCAAGGTCCCCTTCGAGGACTGAGCGCCAGCCGCGACCCCGCCCAGAGGTCCGACCACCACCAGTCAAGCAGAAGCCCCCTCAGAAGTCCAAGCCACCAGCACGCAGCAGCCCCCTCAGAGGGCCAGGCACCAGCCGTGGGGGGTCTCCCACCAGAGCTCCTAGGTTCTGGTAACACCATCTCTTGCCTTTTGTCTCCCCCCTAGCCTGAGGTCAGTAGCTGCTCTCCGCGTGTACTAACCTGGGGGACCTCTCCACAGTACCAAGCCTGTATAATCCACTCCCTCCATTAAACCCCCTCTTGTTTGAAACACCTGGCGTGGCTTCTGTTTTTCCTCCCCGATGTTCTCAGTCCTCACTTCAGATGGCTGTGTCTGTGCCATCCCGCAGGACTGCAGGCCACTAATTTACCAGCGCATAGTATTTGTTGACCACAGTGGCAGGCAAGGAATACGGAGTAGATCCGTGCTGCTGCTTTGTGCCTCAGAGAGAAGGAGAGGAGACTCTGTACCTGGGCATGTGTGGAAGGAGCGAGCCCAGTGCTCCGTTTGCTCACCCTCCTGACACACGTCATCACATATTAGCCCCCGAAGCAATGGCACTCCTTTGTTTGCTCAGTCTGTCACTCAGCAAACCGTACTGGCATCTATAAGGTTTGATATGCTGTACTGGGGAGAGGAATATAACCTGTGATTTCTTTGTATCAAGGAAGAGACCATCTGGTCACGGTACAAACATTGCAATACTGCTTTACTCAGGAGGTCTGTGGACTGTGGGAGCCCCAAACAGAACCGTCCCAGCTCTGCCATGGGAGCCTGAGGCTTCTCAGAAAGTTAGGTTGGAGTGGGCAAATTGGAGAAGGATGGCCAGGGAGGCTCTGTCCTGCTCTACCTCAGAAGGACCCGTTTCTTCTTTTTGAGACATGGTCTCACACCATAGTTCAGGCTAGCCTGGAGCTTACTCTGTAAACTCATTAAGATCCTCCTGTTTTAGATCCAAGAATGCATGGATGCCATGTTTGGTGTTGAACAAACCCTCCTCTTCCTCCTTTTCTCTTCTTCTCTACAGACTTTATTTATTTATTTATTTTTTTGGTACAGTTTTAGGTCTACCACAAAACATAAGGAAGACAAAAACTTCACTGTTCCCTGGCAACAACATTTTAATATTTGGAAATAGATTTGCTTGTTGAGTCAGTGGTGAGCACCAGCTGTGCCTACTTCCTCTCTGCTCTGCTGCTCAGCCCCTGTGCAGCCTTCTAGAACCCTCCTGAGAGCTCATTCACAGGTCACCAGTGAAGTTTGGGGGTGTCTTCATTTTCAGACACAGTAAACAGCCTTTCTTAGATATTCCTAAATAAAGGACCCACATCATCTTTGGCAGCTGCCAGGATTGTGATGTCCCCAAATGAAAGCATTGGCAAGATGCAAGGTCAAGAGTTTCACCTAGCAAAGGGACTAGCTGGCTACGGCTCACTAAAAGCTTAGCGGAGAAGTGAATCCAGGTTGACTGGTCATAAAATCCCTCCAAGAGGTTGCAGTGAGAGGTTGGTTCAGCCAGCTAACTTCTGATACATAGAAGGGGCTGGAAAATCTAGAGCTGAGGCTGTGAGTTTATACAGGAGAGGCAGCCTTTTATGGAAAGTCAGTCCGTGACATTTTAGGTCGTTGGAGTTCAAGCTGGAAAGGAAAGGACACAGAAGACAATGAGGGTAAATTCCATCTCAGACACAGGGTTGTTTGGACCCAGCCTCACTCATTATGGTCACCAGACTCAGAGACATCAGCCAAGGTGTCTCCACAGGCTGTGTGTGTGTCCTACCTCCCTGGGAATCAGGACCAGCTTCCTACTGTCCAAGGCTCTCATGCACCCTCTGAGCCCCGCCCAAGATACTCGTTTTCCCTTCTCTGAACTCAGAGGTCCTAAGGCAGCACAGTAGAATGGGTATTGTTACCTTTATTGATCTGATTGATCTCAAATCAGAGGCGTTAATTAATGGGAACAACTTACACTCAATCAGGGCAGCGAGGCCAGACCTTTAAAAAAGGCTTAAAAGGAGATTTTCTGAAGCTGACACGCTTTCAGAGATGATGCTGATCCTGAGGTATTGTGTGGAGGGGTCAAACAATTTGGACAAAGACCTTTTTAGATCTATGATAAGACTTTTGAATAGCTCTTCTCCAGAAAGCAGAGAATAATCTGATTTTAGAAAAGAGTGGCTTGGTTTCTGGCGTCGCAGTGGAAGGTAGGAGCATCTCTTTCTGGACGGGCGGTGGTCCTGGCATGTCCCTCCAGTTTATTCTTTTCCACGTCTTTAAGATTTGGGACTTAATCTGAAGGTCCCAAGATTACAGAGCTGCCACTGTAAGATACTGTTACTCTATGAGATTAGATCCACAGCCCAGGGAAATCAGGCCACACAATAAAAAGTATCTTTTTATACATTCAGTTTCCTCTGTCCATTAATAACAGTAAAAAATAAGATAATTTATTTTTGTACTTTGATTTATGTATTGTGATTTCACTTATTTTAGCTTTTGCTAGTAGAGCCTGGATTTTATACATCATAATCATGTCTTTCAGTAGAGACAGCTGTGAATTTTCTATTTCAATCTGGATACTTAAGTGTGTATGTTTTGAACTTCTATCTATACTGAAAACATATTTTGAAATATGGCTTAGTGTCTTCAAGGTTTTCTGCCAAGCTAGAGAATGGCCCCAGACGTGCTTCGGGATACTAACAGACATCCTAATCCCTGATAGACTTTCTGTGGCAGCAATTGTTGGTCCTTAGATACTGACATCATCAATTGTTGGTCCTTAGATACTGACATCATCAATTGTTGGTCCTTAGATACTGACATCATCAATTGTTGATCCTTAGATACTGACATCATCAATTGTTGGTCCTTAGATACTGACATCACCAATTGTTGGTCCTTAGATACTGACATCATCAATTGTTGGTCCTTAGATACTGACATCATCAATTGTTGGTCCTTAGATACTGACATCATCAATTGTTGGTCCTTAGATACTGACATCATCAATTGTTGGTCCTTAGATACTGACATCATCAATTGTTGATCCTTAGATACTGACATGACCCTGGTGTTCAGGGAGAAAATACACTGGAGTGCTTGGACTCAGGTTATGGGATGAATTCGACTCTGACAAGCCTTTAGAGCCTGTCTGTTCCTGGAGGGAGCCCACTGCCCTGCTAAATGGAAAATCTTTTTGATTTAAAACTTTCATAGCTACACCAGAGTAAAATGAGAGCATTTTACATGAGGATTGACTCTCATGGGCCACCATCCTCTAATCTTCCTCTTTTGCTTGGTTGGCAAAGATGATTGTCAGGCATCTCCTGCAGGCAGAGCATCCCTCTCTTGCATCTAGGGAGTTGCCGTTATCATCAGTGGTAAGGAGCCCTGGCAGAGCCGTTGGTCTCACGACCGCTCACACTTCCTGCTGAGTAGATGACTGTCCTGTGCTGGGCCTTCTTGACACATTTACCCTTGTGCATGGGTTTGTTTGCCTGTGTCCCCTTGTAGGACTGTGTGTTAATCAGGTTCAGGCCATCTTACACTCACCCTCCAGAGCCCAACTCAGGGTTTGGCTGATGTTAGTGACTCAGACCAAATGCGGCCTCACAGTCTGCCACCTTCAGCATCAGGCTTGAGTTTAAGTTTTTAGATAACCTGTGACCAGGACTTGGCTGGGCCTACATTATTTGTAATCAATTTATTAAATGTTGCTATCAAACTAGGGACAGGTTAACCTGGTCAGAATTTTATAACAGAGTTCACATAGTCTACACGTATGTGAGCATGTTTATGTTTACGGCCGTGACTTCCGTCACTGCTTTCATTGCTGTGACAAGGTATCTGGGGAAGCAGCGTTAGGAAGGCTCGCTTTGACTCACAGTTTGAAGGGACACAGTCCATCCTGTATCACGGTATGGTGGCAAGAGCGTGAGGCGGCTGGTCACATGGTGTCCGCAGTCAGGAAGCAGAGAGAGATGAACATTGGTTCTCAGCTCTCTTTCTCCTTCTTATTTGTCCTAGGGACCCAGCCCATGAGCTGGTGCCCCCCACACTCAGGCTGAGTCTTTTCCTTTAAACCTTTCTGGGGACACCCCCATAGACACGGAGGTTTGTTTCTTTGGTGACTCAAATCCAGGCAAGTTGACAGTGAAGATCAACCATCACAAGCAGTAAAATGCTTTTTGTTTTTGATCTAGGAGTGGAGTGTACTGTAACTGCCTTCTGTCTTGCAAAACTTCTTACGACAAATAACCGGGAAACCAAAAATCATTATGCATAGAAACAGAAGGATTTTAAAAAAACTATTAACTTTCCTAGGCTCAATCCAGAAAAAAAAATCGTGTCTGTTTTGGCCAAAGACGACAAGAGTTGAGAAACCAAGAGAGGGGCTCTAAAGCCGATTTCTGAGGAGAAAAATAGCACCAGAGCCCAGTGGTTAAAAGTCCCTCCTTCTCTTGTAGGACCTGAGTTCAGTCTGCAGCATCCCACATGGTGGCTCAAAATTGTAACTTCTGTTCTGGTGCCCCTTTTGGGATCTGTGGAAACTGCATGCACATGGTGCTCCCACGCGTGTGTGCACGCGCCCTCTCTCTCTTCCACCCACACACAATAAAAATAAATACATCGTTGAGAAAGGTCCATGAAGTCACAGTTGTATTAAATACTGCTCAGGAAGTGGACACCACTTGCCAGTTCATGAAATTTTCTTTTTCTCTTTGTAAATCAGATTGAAAAGGAGGAGCAGGTCAACCCCAAGAAAAAAGTAACTGAGAAGGGATTTCCCGTGAATGGACGGCCTCCGCCTGTGGACTTACTACTTCGCAAGCCATCTGCCCTCAGACAAACTATCTGGTCTCAAGGATGAAGCAGGGTCAGACGCCTGCTGACGTGACAGCTACAGATGCCCTCAGTCCTCACGGTGTGGGAGCCTCAGGGCAGCCTGCCTGGAGGTGAGGGGGGCCCTTTGTACCATAGTCACTGAGACCTGAGAGGACCCTTGGGCTCCAGAGCTCAGGAGAGGGGTCTTTTGGTCTCATCTGCAGCCCTTTGCTCTCTGGCAGGTGCGCGATGCCTCCAGGGTCATTGACAAAGGTCTGCAGAGCTAATCCACACATATTCCTCCGTCTCTTTATTCCGCTGTATCCCTGTATCCTTCAACCTTTCCCTTCCTAACTCTCTGTCTGCCTCCTCCTGTTCCTATGCCATGTGCTTTCTGTTGAACGACCTTACTCAGAGCCAGAGCCAGAGTGGACACTCAGGGCCGGAGCCAGAGTGGACGCTCAGGGCCGGAGCCAGAGTGCACGCTGGTGAAGGTCCGGGTGATTTTCAGATAAGGTACAAATTGTCATGTGATCCTTAAATGCTAAGATGTCTCTAGAGTCATGTTAAGTCAGATGTAGCTAACCTGTATCAGAAACAGAGGAAAGCAGCAACCTCTGCCTCCCTCTGCAGGCCTCTGTCTCCATTCTCACACAGGGCACAGTGAGCATCAACTCCTGCTCAGGTCTGGGTGAGAACACCTTCTTTAAAGCACTGCCTTTGGAATCATGTCACCTGTACAGGTAGCCGTCACCTGGGCTCTGTCACCTGTAGAGTTAGCACTCACCTGGATAGTTCTGTGTCACCTGCATGGCTCTGTCACCAGCACAGCTCCAATTGTTTTCAGATTAGAAAACTTAGAAAGGTCTTATGGCTTCAGCCTCTGCCCTTCCGTGAGGGACCCTGAGCCCAGGTAGATGTCTCTAGACAATTGCACAGGTCTAGAAAGAGTGATCGGAGTTCTGTCTTCCAATCCAAATCTCCAAACTCCTGGGGGGAGAGGAGGCCTGGCACCCCAGGCTTTTCCCTGTCTGGCCCTCCACTTCTAAGTCTGTGGTAAAAACAGATCAAGAAGAACGGGGACAGAACTTGGCCTTCTGCAAAGGAGAGTAAAGAGTGTGTTGGGGAGTAGGGAGCTAGAAATCCAAGACTTCTTCCCTGAGTTCAAGGCCGTTCCCGCATAAGGGGATCTGGGCCCAACTATATAGGGTGAGTAGGGTTGGGGGTTCATTTCCATCTCTTTGCTCTGGTCTGTCCCCAGGATCTGTAGCCTCAGATTTCTGGGAAAGAATGATCCTGAGTATGCACTCTTGTTCTGGACCCCAGAAACCCACCCCACCCCACCCTACTTGCGTGTACCTCACGTCTACACTTGCTGTGAGGACGGAGACAGGGCCAGATGGAAGCACCTCAGATTGCCTTGGACTCTTGTGGACACGTGTGTATGTGTGCGTGTGTGCACGTGTGTGTGTGTGTGTTGGGATTAACTTTGGGGGACTATTGGCCAGTTTTCAGGCCCAGCAAGACCTCACGGTTTCTTCTTTCTGTTTTATCTTGTGTACTCACGAACAAATGTGGCCATCTATCCTCGGTGCCCGTCCTGGGGCTGCAAGCTTCCTGCTCAGACCCTGTCATGCTCTGGCCTATGGCTCATGTGCAGGTGCCCTCAGCTCAAATATCATCTCAGAGATTCTCCCACGTCACCCGGCTCTGCCTCTCTAGGTTTTGATTACATCTTCTGGAATGATCCTGTTCACTTACTTATTGTTGAGTTCTTGCGTCAATGCCTTGCCTAATGTAAACCCCGTGTCTGCCAGAACTGATTTGTGTGGTCTTCAGTTGTCTGGGACTAATATGGATTCAATAAATACTTGTTGACTGGAAGAATGTTTATTTGTTTTTAAAAATAGCCTTAAAGTAATGTTCGAAAGTATGAGTTCTTTTGAGGAATCAGAGGCATCTATTGTAGTCCATAAAGAATTGCTGGTGACCTTGGCAGGGCCCCCTCTGTGTGAAGGAATTGGGAAAGAGGAGCAGGAATTCATGAGTGTAAATGCAGCACCCTCAACTTGGCCTTGAAGGACGTTGAGGGCAGACAGGGCTTGAGTCGGTAACTCGGGAGCTGTTAGACCACACTGAAATGCTCTTGAGGGACCGTGATGGCACACACTTTTAATCCAACACTCGGGAGGCAGAGGCCAGCCTGGTCTACAAGAGCGAGTTCCAGAACAGCTAGGGCTACACAGAGAACCCCTATCTCAAAAAACCATAACCCTTCCTGCCCCTCCCCCCCACTGCTCTGGGGAAGGAGGCTGTAGTGTGTGTGATGAAGAGGCACAGGGCCATTACCTGATGGAGCTAAGAACCCAGGAGGGAGCTTGGGGACACCAGTGAGGGGGACCCCCATCAATCAAGGGGCCCTTTGATTGGAAAGGGGGAAAAAGAGAAGAGAACTGTAGATTACAGCTAGTTCTTGAGTTCAATGGTGGGGTGTGGGTGGCCCTTGTCTGAAGCATCAGTTTCCTGTGTGCCTTATGTAGGACCCAAGGCAGCCAGTTCACACTGGGGTGGTGGGGAGGTGGTGGCATTGGGGACAGGAGGAATGAAGGCAGAAGGGAGGACTACAGAGATGTCACTCCAATCACCTCTACAAAGCTTATCCTAATCTCCCCTCTCACTTTTGAATGAATTTGTATTTTCTCTTCCTCCCTCCCTCCTCCTCCTCCTCCTCCTCCTCCTCCTCCTCCTCCTCCTCCTTCTCTCTCTCTCTCTCTCTCTCTTTGAGACAGGGTTTCTCTGTATAGTTTTGGAGCCTATCCTGGAATTTGCTCTATAGACCAGGCTGGTCTTGAACTGGGATTAAAGATGTATTCCACTACCGCCTGGCCCAGGGCAGTAATCTTATATGACTAAAAACAAAATCAGACTTGTTTGTATGATTTTATTCATAAATATATAATTTAGTTGTCTCAAGATGTCAGCCCCTGCTGGGCGGTGGTGGCGCACGCCTTTAATTTCAGCACTTGGGAGGCAGAGGCAGGCGGATCTCTGTGAGTTCGAGGCCAGCCTGGTCTACAAGAGCTAGTTCCAGGACAGGAACCAAAAGCTACGGAGAAACCCTGTCTCGAAAAAAAAAAAAAGATGTCAGCCCCTTATTTAAAGTCTTGTAGGGGTGAAAGAATTTCTGTTTTTCACTCATAGTTTACAGGAGCCCATCTACCTTGGAATCCAGAAACCTAAACACTGTTATACTATATCTAAAAGACAGAAACAGAAGCGTCGGCCCTCAAGTTCATAGCCAGTCTACTCATTACCATGTCATGGTCAATGGGGCTCGTATTGGCCGATGAAACAATAATGTAAATGTACCGATGATTGTCAACTTGACATGAAGAGTCTCAGTGAGGGATTGTCTAGATCAGGTTGGGTTGTGAGGCTATTGGAGGGGGCTGCCTTGACATGCAGTCTCAATGAGGGGTTGTCTAGATCAGGTTGGGCTGTGAGCATGTCTGAGGGGAGGCTGCCTTGATTTCATTAATTGATGAGGGAAGACCCAGCCTGTAAGTGGCTGGCCCTACTCCTGGATTTGGGGCTCTGGATGCTATCAGAGGGGGTTGGAGAGATGGTTCAGTGGTTAAGAGCACTGCCTGCTATCCCAAAGATCTTGAGTTCAATTCCCAGCAACGATATGGTGGCTCACAACCATATGTAATGAGATCTGGTGCCCTGTTGAGGAAGAGACCCGGTCAGCCATCCTCATCAACCTAGACCATGAACTTGTCCAACATGGACAAGATCAACAGAACCGCCATATATGGGCTGCCCATGCATGCTAATAAAATAATGCTACCAGAGTGGAGAAAGCTGGCTGAGAAGAAATATGCCTGAGTTCATTTCTCTCTGCTCCTCCTGACTTGGCATTTGGTGTGACCAGCTGTCTCCAGCTCCTGCAGTGATGGACTATCTCCTGGAATTGTGAGCAAAATAAACCTTTTCTTCCCCAAAGTTTCCTCCTTCCTTCCTTCCTTCCTTCCTTCCTTCCTTCCTTCCTTCCTTCCTTCCTTCCTTCCTTCCTCTTTAAATCAAGATACGCTATCACATTAGCAGAAATGAAACCGGGATACAGCAGGACTTTGTACGAGGCTTTTAACCCCTCACTTTCTTAACTGGTAGAAGGAAATTGTGATAATTGTCTTGCCTTCCCACAGTGCTGTTGTGTAGACCAAGAAAGAGCTTAGAGTCTAATGGTGTAGCATATCCAAATGCTGACTGACTTTCCAAGGGACATCATGGAGGTTGTGATGTTGTGTCATGGGGAAGTGGGGATGACTTTGGAGTTAGTGGGTTCAGGTTTTCCCTAAATCTGACACTAAGCAGTGAGGTCATCCCATCAGCTCAGCCTGTGACCTTGGCACTAAGCAGTGAGGTCATCCCATCAGCTCAGCCTGTGGCCTTGGCACTAAGCAGTGAGGTCATCCCATCAGCTCAGCCTGTGGCCTTGGCACTAAGCAGTGAGGTCATCCCATCAGCTCAGCCTGTGGCCTTGGCACTAAGCAGTGACGTCATCCCATCAGCTCAGCCTGTGGCCTTGGCACTAAGCAGTGAGGTCATCCCATCAGCTCAGCCTGTGGCCTTTGAGTCATTTACACGCTCAGTGAAGAACCCAGATTACAGGACCTTCCAGAAACTGCCCAGCCCTGTGGTTCTGTCATTATCATGGACCGTGTTGTTTCTTCATCCCAATAGAGCATACATATGCAAGACAAGACATGGGGGTCTGTGCGGTTCTGTGCTTAAGGAGGGAATGCACACAGAGAAACTGAGTTCCTCTGTTTCCTGGGTGGGAAAGTTGCTGGCAAGTAGGTTATCAGATTCATTCTCTGGGGAGCAATGCTTTGGTCTGTTGTGCTTTTGTGGCTGCGTCTACCAAGTCTACAGCTACAGTCAGTAAACCAAAACAGTGTTTCTAATCTAGCTGGAACTTGGATTTAGTGTGTGTTTGTGCGTGCATGTATGTGTGCGTGTTGTGTGCATGCACACGTGTGCATGTGTATGCGAAGGTCAGGTAACAAATTTTAGGAGTCAGTTTTCTCATTCTATCACAGGGGACCCAAGATCAAACTCTGCTTGACAGACTTGGTAGCAAGCCCCTTTACCCTCTGAGCCATCTTGCCAGCTGTCTATAACCCCTTATGTTATACTATTTTCTCTGAGTCTTATTTGACATATCTTCTTTTGTTTAAATCTCAGAAATGTTCTTCTCAGGAAGCTCAGATATAAGAACCAGAAACAAACAAACTACATCTCCAAGGCTTGGCGGGAGCCGGTTGAGCTGGTTTCTGGGATATGGGTGTCCACAGGTCTTGTCCCTCATACTGACCTCCCTACCCTTGGGATCGATTGAATGACCAAAGGCCACAGGGTTCAGGGGTTCGCCTTCTTCCTTCACAGTCATGCCCATCCCTTTCATGAGAGTGGGGTACCCACTTCTGAAGAATGCAGGCAGCCCATGGGAAATGCAGAGGTGCAGCCACCAGGAGAAAACTGGGGGCTCAACGCCCCCATTTAGAACTCTATTGACAGTTTCTCTCTCCCCTCAGCACTTTGACCATACCACCCCACCGCCTCCCTCTATAACTGCCGATGAGAGGTCTGCCATCAATCTTCTCGACTCATGGTGAGACTCTGCTTTTCCTTTGTTTATTTTAAAATGATTTTCCTTTTCGCCCCTGCTGTTCTGAACATACGATGACTGCGATGTCACTAAGTACGGATTTATGTCTGCTTATTCTGCCCAGGACTCAGGTACCTCTAGCTGAAGATTCGTGTGTCTTCAGGGATGTGCAAAACAAGTTCGTGTTGCACAGCTATCCAAATGGCAAATATAAAAGAGAAACTGTCCAGTGTTGGCATTAATGTGAAGAAAGTCCCAGAAGCTACTGATGGAATTTATACGTTGTCATAACACATGCCATAATACCACTGCACTCCAGGACACTAGCAAGGCAGGGTATCTTAAAACCTCTAACCAAGTAACTATAATTTTAGGCATCCATCCTGGAGAAAACTTACACACTTTTAGAGAAGAGAGAAATGCACAAATTTGTTTAAAAGATCAAGGTTTGTAGTTAAGAGAGGAACATAGAATGTACTAACCAAAACGTCTACCCACAGGGGAATGAGAGAATCAGTTTTGGGATATCTGCAAATAATGTCCTAACCAGCAGTTAAAAGTCAATCCGTCAGATAGACCCTGTCAAGCAGGAAAATCCAGAAACCACAGCCAGGACTATGCAAAGCAAGCATCAGGCAGTAAGCCCAGTATGACATCCTATGCATAAATATTGACAGCCCACAGTTTTATATTAGTTATTGCTCAACAAGGAGAAGTCATAAGACCTCATACTTTTTCTATAATGCCACAGGATTTAAAAATGACAGCAAAATACAAAGATATTAAAAACAAATCCTCTCAGAAATAAAAGTATAAGAAATAATTCCTGGCTTGAAGAAATAACCCAGCCTAAAAGTTACACAGGAATGGTTTAACACCACCTGCTGGACAAACATTTGTTTGGAGAGAGTAAATGGGAAATTTGTCAGCAGCTGGGAAGCTTCCATGGTTGGTTATATAAATCTTAAACACCAAAAACATTTGTTTTGAATCTGTTTTGGGTCTGGGCTAGAGTCCTTGGCTTGTGATGGCTCCTGACATGGGAGAAAAGGGAGCCAGTTGGAACACAGCTCTCAAATTTCCCTTTCGGAACAGGTAGATAGGAAGGGGAAATAGGATGTTGGTGAATGTGGAGGGATGTAAAACGGACAGTGTTATGGTGGAGGGAAACGTGATGTAGGAACTAGAGGAGCATCAGGAATGACCTTGTGCTGGGAGCTGGTTGGCCAAGCACGGGCAGATGCCTGAAGACCCCACAGGCCGCCATTGCATTCTCACAGCCAGAGCTGGCAAGGTTCAGACTCAAGTGCAAGGAGGGGGGCCCGTGTTCAAGGTGTGGATCTGGAGTGGCAGGAAGACAGCAAGGAGGAAGGAAGAGATGGCTGAGGATGCTGTGCCCCAGCAAGAAGAAGCAGGCCAAATACTGTCCCAGGGTACCCAAAGGGTCCCAGCGTCCTAACAGGAGGGCACTGTGGGCCCGTGGGAGCTCCAATGTGGCCCCGTGGAAGCTCCAATGTGGCCCCGAGGACGCTCCAGTGTAACCCCGTGGAAGCTCCAATGAGAAGGCAAGGAATTTAACTGCATAACAACTCATGCAGAACCTCGGGTGCTAAATGAACATCTAAGGTGATAACGTCTCTGAGGAACAGGTTCTAACGGTGAGCTGCCCACGGCCATCACCTTCCTGAGTAACTGGGCTGGGAAGAACGGGAATGGGATAGGAGCACACAGTAGCCCTGTGGTGAGCCTTGCCCCAACCCATTCAGGAAACCATCTTGATTTTAGCAAAGCGAGACTCCATCCCCAGGGCTCGCTGTTTCACCCTCCCCTCCACGCCACCCCCAAGACCTGGAGTGTGTGTTAACCCATGCCCAGCACTGGATGTTAGCCTGTTAATGTGAATAACCAGAAACTGCTAAATTTTGTCTGCCTTCTGTAGAAATAAAATCTGGGGATGGATCAAACCTACCTGGAGATTGCTTGAAGCTGGTGGGGGTCGACTGAGCGTCTTGTGCCTTGGGCATCAAAACTGAAACACAGTGTGATAGTTATGTAATGTTTTTCTGTGTAACATTGATTCTGAGGAACACTTCCCATTAAATACTAGCGACATATAAAACTCCAAAAGCTGCTCTTCATCAGTTTCTTGAGTAGGCATCCATAGCCACAATGGCTGACACATGGTAGCTTATCCCGGATGCTCATTAAGCTTACGTTCTGGGAGAAACTGAGGCATGTGCCTGGAGCTGTTGGGGTCTCCAGATAGGAAGCCCTGGGTTATAGCATTTGCTAATTCGCATAATGGAAATATTCCCATGACACGGTTTCACAGTGTGAACGGCGGGAAGAGGTGACCTGGCCGGCTCTCACTTAGAGGTTACTGCTCTCCAGTGCCCCACACTTTACTATCATTTAACTGTGAACCAGCACAGGCTACTGACCTGTGGACAGCTAGGAAAGCGGAATATAGTACACAGAGTCATAGGCTGGAGAGATGGCTCAGTGGTTAGAGCACTGGCTGCCCTTCCAGAGGACCTGGGTTCAGTTCCCAGCACCCACACGGTGGCTCACAACCATGCAGAAGTCCAGGTCCTGGGTGTCTGACGTCCCTTTCTGGCCTCCACGGACACTCTACAGACAGGGTGTACATACATGTGTAGACAAAACACTTGTACACATAAAATAAATTATTTCATACATAATGTCACTACCAAAAAAAGCTACTTGGGATATATAAGATAAATTCACTTTTTTGAGCTTCAGTGGAGAAATTCGACACAGGTTAAAGAGTTGTTATTATTGATAGGGTCTCACTATGGAGCCCTGGCTGGCCCAGGGCTCCCTGTATAGACCAGGTTGGCCTCCAGCTCACAGATACCTGCCTGACTCAGCACAGGATTTTCCTTTTAAACTTGGAAAATGATATTTGTTTCTAGTTTCTAGTTTACTATTGTTATGCTTTTGTTTTATTCTTTATTTTTTGCCTCTATAGCTTTTTAATATAGAGTAATGAGATGGTTTCATGCATGTGTGAGACACAGCACGTAACTTACACTCTGTTCTTATTTGCTCCCGGCCCTCCTGCTCCTTTCCTCTCCACCTCACGCCAGTTTCCTTCCCCATGGCCAACAGTCCCTCCTTCTGCTCTCCTACAGTGGTCACCTATGGTTCCACCTTTACTGTCATCGTTATTAGTCAAGAAGCCAGCCCTCCATCATGCTCAAGGTTCTGAGCTCTTGAAGTTATTAAATACTGTGTGTGTGTGTGTGTGTGTGTGTGAGTGTTTCAGTGTGAACATGAACATATATACGTGTGTGTGTGTGTGTGGATGTGTGTGAGTGTTGCAGTGTGAACATGAATATGTATGAGTGTGTCTGGGCTCATGTGTGTGTGTGTGTATGTGTGCATGCGCGCACGCACGCACGCACACGCAGCAGCAAGGGAACAACTTGCAGGAGTTGCTTCCCTATGAGTCCTGGGGATGGAGCTCAGGTTATTTGGCTTGGCAGCTGGTACTTTACCCCCTGAACCATCTCTTCAGTCCTGAGCTCTTGGCTTTTGGAGAGATTGCCTAAGAATCTGAGCTTTTTTCCTTTCTGGTATTGGTGTTAAAGGGACAGAGACCTAAAGATTGGTAGAACCTGGGTGTGGTGGAGCTGGTTTCAGGATAGCTGAGCACAGATGTTATGAGCTGTGGGTGGGATGGGGCAGCTGGCAACACTGAAATGTGCACCTGTGCTTTGGAAGGATGACAGACAGCGTTTTGTGGTCCTTAACAATTGAGAAAATGAGAAAAAAAAGTAGCTCAGAAGTTGAAAAATTAGGTTAGTAAACTTCTTTACTAAAGTTGAGGCAAAGGGACTGAAACAGATGGAGTGGAATGCCCAGTAGGATCCAGGAACCTCTTATTTTTCCTTTTGAGCCAAAATATGATAAATAGTCTAGGTTGGCTTTGAACTCATGACACTTCCTGCCTCATCCTCCTGAGCTCTGGGATGACAGACACACACTTCTAACTCAGACCCATGGATGTGTTTTTAGAGGTTTTATCTACTCCATCCCTACAATATTGTGTATTTTTGCACAATTCTATTTGGAATATGGGCCACCGATGTTTGCGGACTCCACACCTCTGGATTCTAAAGTGATTCTCTCTGTGAGGAACAGCTGAGTCCTTATCTCAGGGCAGGGGAGAGAATCAGAATCAACCTGTAATCCCAGATGCTGGAAGAAGGCAAGGTTGGTTAGGGTACCAGAGAATGGAAAGTCTGTGATGTGGGAAAAGTCAGCACAATGGGGGTTTCCCCCAAAGCACTCGTGGTCCTCAAACCATCCGCTGGAAAGTCTGTGGAGTCACGAGCCCACGAGGAGCGGTGTGCTCTGAAGAGTTTTTAATACTCAACTGTTTACAAATGCAGTCGTATTATTCTGATAAAGCAACGTCGTCAGAAGGTGGCAGGCATCTTAGGACCAACTTGATCCCAGAGATGGCTATGAGGTGTGGCTTGTTTGCTGGAAAGGAAGATGGGTGTGACGGAGAGAACTGGGATTCTGCAGCCATCCTGGAGATGTTCTGTAGGAGCAGGGTCTCTTCTCGCCCTTCCCGAGTGTCTCCCGCTAGGAACCAGGGAGTTTTATAAATGGCTAGGATTTCCTTGTATAATCTGGGATAGATGCCCACAGTGCCTAAGACTCCAGCCCGTGGTGACAGCGCAGAGGGACTGAATACCTACTTCCAGGAGGCACAGCCGGTCATGGCTTCATGTGACTTGGGGATCCTAAGAAGGATGATGCTAACTGAGGATGGTTGCCACAAGCAAACACCTGGAGTGAGGATGAGGCTTCCTGCAGCTGAGGGCGTCTCCCTTGGGACAACAGGATCAGTGAAGTGTGATGTGCACCCAAAGGGAGGGAGGGCTCTAAATAGAGAACACTTGTGCATGGGCTTGTTATTATTTATGTTTTCTGAGACAGGGTTTCTCTGTAGCTTTGGAGCCTATCCTGGCACTAGCTCTTGTAGACTAGGCTGGACCTGAACTCACAGAGATCTGCCTGCCTCTGCCTCCTGAGTGCTGGGATTAAAGTTGTGCGCCATCACGGCCCAGCTGTGCATGGGCTCTTAAACGTATTTTACTTGCTGGAACCAATTGCTCTCTTCCCCCATAGGACATCATGTAGTGTTTAATTAAAACCAAGAACGCTTCTGTAGAATAAACTGAGTATTTCCCGTGCTCAGCCCAGCTACAGAACCCCTCAGCACAGAGAGCACTGACACCATTTCCCCCTTCCACTGACTTGTCTCCGAGGTTTATTGGTACACCCAATTATTATTTCATTATAGGCCATGTTGTCTTATTTAGTCATGATGCAATTCTTTTCAATTTGTTTTTAAAGATTATTTTATATGTATGAGAGATTGCCTACATAGATGTCTGCATCACTTGTGTGCACTGCCCATGGATGCCAGAAGAGGGCGTCAGATGCCCTAGAAGCAGACTTAGAGACAGTTGTGAGCTACCATGTGGGTGCTGGGGATCACACCCACGAACCCTGGAAGGGCAGCCAGTGCTCTTAACCACTGAGCCATCTCTCCAGTCCCAAGTCTTGAAGTCTTCTATGGAAGGCAGCAGGAGAGCAAGAAGGCAAATAATACAATCAGCAACAATAGCTACGGAACTGGCGCTGTGCCTTTGCCACACAGGTAGAAGGAGCAGCCGGTTGTTCTTTTTAAGAAAGGATACACATTTGAGCGAGATGTACGCTACAACAACTTACAGGTTGAAAGTTTCACCTTGGATATTGTTCACTGCTGCATGAATGTTCCTTTGGGAGTGAGGTGACATCCTTCTTGTGGTTAGACACCCTGCAGGTGTCTGTATCAGGGATTAATTGGCATGCATGCTTGCTGGAACTTGAGCCTGTATGGCTTTTCCTGGAGACAGAGAAAAAGAAACCCAGGGCATTGACAAACATACCAAATAATTGGAAATTAAATGCAGCGTCTTTGATTTACCTTTAATTGCTATTCGTCACCAATGCATGTATTCTGTGCTGTCTTCAGACTTGAATAAAGATTTTTGCCTGGAGGTTCATGAATAAACCTGGTGAAGTTACTGGCAATCACACCAATGTAAAATACTTGGTGTTTGGAGAAGAAAATGAAAACTTGGTTGATACTGAGTAACCTCTGAGCTGCATAAGGAGGAAAGCAGATCCAGGGAGACCTAGAGGTTGTGGAATTCTAGTTTAAAAGGCAGATTCTGGCCCACATCCAGGGCAATGCCTAGCCATTTCTAACGATGGGCCTGGTGCAGGTGGCAGATGTGTGTTATTTTCAATACCTGGTAGAAATAAAGCCATCTTTTTATGAGAACTATGTAATTGTGTATCAAACCTAAGGGTTTCTGGGAAAGAACACATCTATAATTATGAGGCAAATATTTTTTTCTGAGACAAAAATCTTTTTCCCCCTCTCTGTATGGCATAAGAAATAAGTGTATGAGGGAAATCTGTTAAATGCCATTTTAGGGAAACAAGATACAGGTTAGGATCTATGTTTTAAAAAACCTGCCATAGCAATTAAAATAAGCCCAGAAGTTCCTGGGGTGGGGCGGGGCATGAGCGAAAAGGTGGACCCCAGCAGTGGCTTGTGGAAACAGTCCCCCTGAGGAGAACTGCTCGGAGTGGCAAGCAGGCAGAATGCCAGCATTTGTCAGGAGCTGAGGGGATGACAGGGACGGGGCCGACCTTGCTGGGACTGGGACTTCCCTGGACACCATCATTTTCAGTTTAGTCTCTCTGTCCCGGCGCTGCCTCCTCCTCTTCCTCCTCCTCCTCCTCCTCCTCCTCCTCCTCCTCCTCCTCCTCCTCCTCCTCCTCCTCCTCCTCCTCCTCCTCCTCTTTCCTCGAGCTAGGGTTTCTCTGTGTAGCCCTCGTTGTTCTGAAATTCACTCTGTAGACCAGGCTGGCCTTGGACTCATAGAGACCCACCTGCCTCTGCCTCCTGAGTGCTGGGATTAAAGGCGTGCGCCACCACCTCCTAGCTTTCATTCTTTTTAAATTTGTTTTTATACAATATATTTTATCAGGCTTTTCCCTCCCTAACTCCTTGCAGATTCTCCCCACCTCCCTATCCACCCTGTTTTTTCCCTCTTTCTTAAAAAATACAAAACCAGCCGGGCGGTGGTGGCACACGCCTTTAATCCCAGCACTCGGGAGGCAGAGACAGGCGGATCTCTGTGAGTTCGAGGCCAGCCTGGTCTACAAGAGCTAGTTCCAGGACAGGCTCCAAAGCCACAGAGAAACCCTGTCTCGAAAAACCAAAAAAAAAAAAAAAAAAGAAAGAAAGAAAGAAAAGAAAAGAAAAGAAAAAAAAACCCACAAAAACAAAATTAAAAAAATTGACACACAAAACAAAAATCAAACAAAAGACCAACCAAAACAAAAAGTCCACAAACCACCGATGAGTGTGCTCTGTGTTGGCCAGCTGACTACTCCTGGTAAGACCTGCCCTACAGTATGGTGCACAGACCCAGTGACACTCCCCTGGAGGAAATAGCTTTTCCCTGTTACACCAGATGTCAACTGCAGAGAGCTTCCTGGTTAGGAGAGGGACCCCATGTCCACTTTCCCTTGAACCTGTGCAAGTCTTGGGCATGCTGCCACAGCCTCTGTGAGTTTATATCTGCATCAATCCTTCTGTATCTGGAAGTCACTGCTTTCTTGGAGTCATGTGTCACCTCTGGCTCTGACAATCTTTCCACTTTCTCCTTCACACAGCTTCTGGAGCCTTAAGAAGACATCCCATTTAGGACCGAGTGCTCCAAAATATCTCTCTCTCTCTCTCTCTCTCTCTCTCTCTCTCTCTCTCTCTCTCTCCCTCTCTCTCTCTCTCTCTGTTTCCATCTACTTTGAGAAGAAACACCTCTGACGTGGCCAGTACTCTGATCTATGGGTATAATAGTGTGAGATGAAGAGTCATTTATCCCTGTGTTCCTTTAGCAGAATAACAGTAGGTCACGGGGGTGGGACAAACCTACTCTCAGGTTCCTGGTCACTTTATGGGTATCAGGTATGAGTTCCTTCTCTTGGAGTGGGCCTTACATCCAATTATACAAAGCGGTCGGTTACTCCCATGATGTTTGTGCCACCATTGTACCAGGTGGTCATTTACAGTCTGGTCACTTGTAGCTGGGTGACCCTGATGCCTGTCTTTCCCCTCTGGTAGAGTATCTTCCAGCACTGTGAATGTTACGCAGTAGGGATGAAGCTCCTACTGGCGGGTACCAGCTCAGCTTCTCTGTGTTCAGTGACATAAATACTGGTATCCATCAACCAACATCTTACCCCATGTGGGTCTCTGTATTAATCACCATCTACTGTCAAAGAAGCTTCTCTGAAGAGGCTTGAGAGAGGTGCTGATCTATGGGTCTGAGTCAATGGGAGCTGGTTCAGTCCTAGGACCATTTAGCACTGCCCACTCCCCACCCTTCTTCACAGCCTTTCTGGATTTCAAGCCCATTTCCTAAAGACCTTGGCACCTGAATAAACAGCCACTAGAGGGAGCACTGGTTGCAGCTTCGCATTAAAGGTCATTTGCCCCCCCCCCCCCCCCCCATCCCTCTCCACCACCAGTTGAAGATGCTAACTTGGAAGGCCAAGTTTCTTTGATTGGAGAGAGGCACATGATATCCAAGTCCTAGAAACACTGAGTCGTATATGCCTCTCACAACACCCTTTGTGAAGCTGGCTGAGGTCAGGTTTACTCCACGATGCAACAGATGAACGTTGGGAAGATTGAGCTGTCTGTCTGGATGGGACCTCCAGTTACGTCTTCAGTAGTTAGGTCCTTTGAGCCAGTTGCTTCCCCTGCCTCCCCCTGCCCCTGCCAGTCTACTCTCGAACAACGACAGTGGCAGAGATGATCACATCGGAGCCTTCAGACATTTCCTAGGAGATTGGAAAATCTTAGAATTAAAAAAAAATTCCAAACCTGTTCTCCCTCTCCACAAAGGGCAACCATCTTGAAAATATTACCTAGTGGTCATGAAAGATTACTGGAGCCAGGACAGGCCAGGAACCGGTCTACTTCTAGGGCAGAGACAGGTCGAGGGCCCTTCTGCTCAGATGGCAGAGACAGGCCAATGGGAGGGGATCGCCCAGTGATTCGCAATCCCAATCCCTTTGAAGCCTACCCAGAGTTCACTTGGCACAGCTTCGGAGTCCTCACTCCGTGGTCTCAGCATTCTTCCAGCTTCTGCGTGAGCCCTAAAACCTGAGGTCAGCAGAAGAGGCCTGTAGAGCGGTTCATCCTCTCACAGAGCCTGTGGATGGATTGCCTTATGCTAACTCGGCACTCCAGTCTTTCTTGCCAAAGCCCGTGTCTCTGTGGATGCAGCTGGAGGTGTTTTGCAGGCAAATGCAGCTTTGAGCTCTTTTGTGAGCCTGGCTCCAACTCCAGGAGGTCTTGATGCACTGGAAAATGGGAAGGAGAGAAGATACATGAGGTGGTGAGGGATTAGGCAGAAAGAGTGAACCCTCCTGCCTGGAGAGTGAAAGGAGAGGATGCCATAGGGGCCATGGCATTCGGGGGCCATGGCATTCGGGGGCCACGGTACTCAGGGGCCATGGTACTCAGGGGCCACGGTACTCAGGGGCTACGGCACACAGGGGCTACAGACCTTCTTCCCTTCTGTGGTTACATTTTAGGAAGAAAGAGCCTCTCTGTCTCCACTATTTTATTCTTCCCCATAAAATCTCCCAAGCATACATACTGCATATATACATATATATGTGCACACATGCATGGATGTATGTACTTGGAGGCAACAGCTCATGCATGGAGATGTGGGGGTCAAATGATAACTTTTATTGTTTTTTGTCTGAAATAGCGGTTCTGCCTTGGGCCTCCAGAGTTTTGTGCAGATGGGTGCAGACTGCTTGATCAAGTAGATCAAGGATTCTTATCATGTCCTCTCCGTTTAGACTGAGCTTGAAGAGGAAACCAAGGATCATAGGTTGGCTGTTCCTTGAGGTCCAGGCTGACCTCACCCGCTGGGCTTATGCTTGTTTGCTTTGTCTGAGCACAGTTCTTGCAAGAGAGTCAGCTCAGAGCTTCCTTACAGGGCAAGAAGTCCCCACTTCCAGCCTGGTGTGGTGGCCGAGGCCTGTGAACCTAGTGCTCAGAAAGTGAGGCAGGAGGATCAGGAGTTCAAGGCTGCCCTTGATCACACAGTGAGTTTAAAGCAAGCCTGGGCTACGTGAACCGTGTCAAAGCAGAAACAAAGGAAAAAGGGCTGGGAGTACAGCTCAGCGGTAGCGTGGGAGCCCGAGGTCAAATTTCCCAGCACCACAAAACACAAACAAAACAAAAACCTCTTAGCATTTTCTTTAGATTCTCTACTCAAATATACTTGCATGTATTTATATGTCTGTGTAATATCTATTTTTAATTCCCAAGGGATCATGATAACTTATGCATGAGTTCATGGAACTCAAGTTTAAATTATCTAACTTTCTACATTAACTAAAAGGGGAAAAAAGAACACAGAGCTACCTATAAAAAAATTTAAGTTTTTTTTTTGAAACAGGGTTTTATGTAGCTTAGGCTGGCCTCACATTTATGATGTAGTGGAGGAGGATACCTTGAACTTCTGATCCTCCTCCCTCTACCTCCTAAGTCCTGTGCCACCGCACCCTGCTTCATGTATGCAGTGCTGTGGGATTCATACATGACATGGAAGGATTCCACCCTGAGTCAGGTCTTCAGCTCTCTAGAGTCTGGAGTGTCTTATCGGCATCTTTAGGGTTGGGTTACATTGCCCTCAGCTGAATAATTTGTACTGGAAATCTACTAGCGTAGGAAACACCAGTCAATTCTTGGGTGTTCGTGTGTAAACGCGAGTGCAGGTGAGCACACGCGTTAGCAGAGGCCACGGGTCACCGCAGGTGGTGCTCCTCGGAAGTCATCTACTTATTGAGATAAGACCCGACTAGACTGGCTGGCTGTAGAGCCCCAGGGCTGGCCGGAGCACCCCAGGGCTGCTCCTGTCTCGATAGCTCCTGCGCAGGGATTACACGCACACCCCACCACACCTAGCTGTTTGTTTGGTGCTGGGAACTGAACTCAGGTCCTCATTCTTTTGCAGCAAGCACTTTACTGAGCAGACCCCGACTCCATAGCCCAGACTGGCCTCAACTTCACGGCAATTCTGTCCGCACCTTTGCCTTAGTCCAAGCTACTCTTAAACATGTGGTCACAAATGGTGGTTTTGTCACCTGAGGCCTCTGAGAAGCTGGCACAACAGACATGACTTAGATCTCTCAAAATGTTGGCACATCTCTCACCTAAACTAGCCAGTTTCAATGACTTTCTGTGGCCAAACCTGAATGTGGGTGGTGCCATCCCATAGGCGGGACCTGGCCTGAATAGAAAGGAGGAAGCCAGCTGAGGACCAGCATCCACGTCTCTGGTCCCTGCCTGCAGGAATGGGAACAGTTGCCCGATGCTCCTCCGGCAACGCTTTCTCTGCCATGTTGGATGGCACCCTCAAGCCATGAACCCTTCCTCACGGTGCTCTGGTCAGGCATCTTGTCATAGAGAAACAACCAGGACAGAGTCTGAGTGACTTTTCTCAGGGTTACAAGGTATTGAGGAAGAGTGGCTTGGCACAGGTCAAACCCAGACGAGCTGGCCAACTTAGGCTCCGTATCCAGTGGAGTGGACTTATTCCATGCCCAGTGAGAAGCTCATCCTTCAGAAAGGAGTTTTAGCAAAGGGCACCGCAGGACGTTAGTGTTAGGAATATTTCCTAACTGAGCCTCTCCGCTGACACAAAATAATCCCAATCAAGCCAAATCAGACCAGATTAAAAATTATCTAGGTTTAATTAGACATCTGCACTCCCAGGTGGCCCCGAGGGGAACTGGAAGCCGCCAATGTGACCACCAAAGAGGAAGAGAGAAAACCACAGGTTTATTTTCTGGGGAGCCATATAAATAGCCCGTGGGAATGGTCTTGACCTTTCCTGGGGAGAGGTCAAGGTTAGAGGGGCACAGGGGAGGGGCCTCCAAAAATGGAGGCTGAGTCTGGGATTACAGTTGGAGCCGAACGCAAACCTCCAAGCTTCCTCCTCAGAGTCGGAGGAGCCTAGAAGAAGGGGAACAAGGAAGGCCTGTGCTGTGCATCAAGAACATGGGGCTCTAGGTCCTCCCCCCTCCGTCCATATCTAGGAAGGTGAACATCCAAACTGGCTAGGCTCCCACCAAGCCAGCAGATTGCGTAGGATCAAAACTGCGTGCCATTGTCCTTGGCGTCTCATCAGCCCTCATTGTTCGTCATGATCAGAGAGTTCAGTTTTATGGGAACCCTGACTGCTCTTTGGACTGGAGAGGGAGGGGGAGAGGAGTGGGGGGAAGGGGAGAGGGGTGGGAGGAGGGGGAGAAGAGTGGGGGGAGGGGGAGAAGAGTGGGAGGAGGGGGAGGGAAAGGGGAGGCTGGGAGGAGGTGGAAATTTGTTTTTTTTTTCTTTATTCTTCTTTTATCAATAAAAAAAAATGAAAAAAAAAAAAGAACATGGGGCTCCTCCTGGTCTCACTGCTCCCTGTAGTCATGGCCGCTTCCTGCGGAGTGGAGCGCGGTAGTGGGTGAGAAGTGCTCTCTGGGCTCTGTCCCTGGTTGACTTTCTGCAAATGAAAACCGCTAGAGTTGCAGAAACAGTGGCTGAGATCCACTCGGTCCTGGCAGAAAATTTAGAATTGTGAGCAATTGCAGGAAGCAGAAGAAGAATGCTGTAGTCAGCGCCAAGGCTGTGGGCTGAGGATGTGCAGCCAGCCTGGGGTGAGTGGATGGGGGTGGGGCCTGAGCCGTCCAGTCTCCCTCGCCTCCTCCCTCAGTCAGCCTTGAGAACCAGCACTGAGGAGGCCATGAAGACGCCTCAGAATCCTAGTCAGCTTTCTGTGTCTGTAACAAAATATCCGAGCTGGGATCACTTATAAGAACAGGGGCTTGTTGTGTAGCAAATGCCTTGGAAGCCAAAAGCTCCTCTCAGGAGGGAGGATGGGGCCCTCTGAGAATTAAGTAAACAAGTTCCCAAGTTCAAGAAAGATAAAAAGAATTTCACCAGACCCCTCCCCAATGATATGGAAGCCCAAGCTCTGGATGGAAGAGCTACTAGCCTGAGGCTCTCTGATCTAACTCGTCAGGCAGTGAGCTCCCCGCTTCCAGCTCTCACGGGTCACCACTCACGCTGGGGTTCAGTGATATCAAGTAGTTGTTAAGTGACCCCTCCCACCTGTACTCCTGTGTGTAACCCCAGTGTGCCATTGCTCACCACATGGACTGTGGTGTGTTCATCGCTTTGGTCTGTTGTGGGCCCTGGTCTTCATTGCTTTTCTGTTGCTGTGATAAACACTGTGACCTGTGCACAGTGGAGGCAAAAGTCTTTAATCCCAGCACTCTAGAGGCAGAGGGAGGGGGATCCCTATGAGTTCAAGGCCAGTCTGAAATACCGGAGTACCAGGACAGCCAAGGCTACACAGAGAAACCCAGTCTCGAAAAACAAAACAAAACAAACAACAACAACCCACCGTACTGGCTGGTTGTGTGTCAACTTGACACAAGCTAGAGTCATCAGAGAGGAAGGAGTCCCAGCTGAGGAAATGCCTCCCTGAGATCCAGCTGTAAGGCATTTTCTCAATTAGTGATCAATGGGGGAGGCCCAGCCCACGGCGGTTGATGCCATTCCTGGGCTGGTGTGGCAGGAACAGAGGAGTAAGCCTGTGGAACAAGGCACGCCACCGTGTGTGGCAAAGCAGAAAGGCCTTCATGAGGCCGGCAGCAATGGCAGCTATGCCTTTTAGACTCCCCAGCCTCTGAACTGTAGAAAACAAACATCTGCTTGCTTCACCACCTGGGAACTAAGGTCTCATTAATACCAGACTGAGCCTGCGAGGGCCGTTCTTGTTCAAATACTGGACTGAGCCTGCGAGGGGCATTCTCATTCAAACCACCACAGTCTATGCGGAACGAGTAGACATTTGTGCCTTTCTCTGCAAGAACAGCATTGCTCAACAGTCAGCAAAGAGCAGGAGAACGCATGTACAAAATCTAGCAGTCGTGTTGCATGCTGGGAATCCTGGCTCTGGGGAGGTGGAGACAGACATGCTCCTGAGGCTCACACGGCAGCTAGTCTACTCGCTGAGTGCTAGCAGGTGAGAGACCCTGCTTATAAAACAAAACAAGATGGATGCTATGCTGAGGAGCAAGGATGACCTCAGGCCCATATCCACATGATACATACATACACATGCATGCACACACACATGTACACACACACTCACACATACACACATGTATACATACATGTACATGCATGCATATATGCACACACACATACACATTGGGAGAGGGAAGAAAATGTTTCCCTTTTGAGAAAAACTTTTAAAGCAGGGCTCGTCCATGATACGTGGGGTCACCACTTCTGACTACCCCAAAGATTTGTCTGATTTACTGAGTACAGCTGTTTACCTGATTTTCATAATTGGTTACTTGTCTGTTTCTGGCTTCTCTGAGTTGTTTCTAGGGTTGGGGACTATTGACAGACTAGATTTCTGCACAAAGGGAATTGCCAGTCCAGTGGCATGTCCTCGTCTGTGGCTGCCATGTCAACCCCGGGACCACAGAGACAAAGGACGGTGTGTTCTGGCTTCTCTGCCCAGGACTAGACAAGTGAAGTGTATCAGATACAGCCTTGGTTGCTTGAGATTCGATTAAATGAGACCATTTCACGGAAAGGGCTCTCAGAGACATCACTATTCAGCTGGTGACATTCTAGTGTCTGGGACTATTGGGTTAACTGTTGGAATCCCAGAGACAGGACAAGTTGGATATTTATAATTATGAGTCAGGCTGTCTCATGCGATGCGAAAAATAAAATGTTAAAGTCAAATGTTTGCCCGCAGGTCTTAGGGCAACAGCTTTGGTGGAATTTGCTCTCCCGGCTCTCTTTCCGTTTCAGCGTGTGAGACACTGGGGATCCAGTCCAAGGAGCCTGGCAAGCCAATCTTCCCCTCCTTTGAGCTCATATCGTTAGCTGTAAAGCAGGTGCGGTGTCAGGACTGAAGGCTTAACAGAGGAAAATTTGTCAGCAAATGTTTATTTGCTTTCAAAGTCTTGGTCTTTCATCTTGGGTCTTTCTCCATCTTTGATGCCTCAGTCTTTGAAGCTTGCGTCTCTTTCCAGGGGAGCGTTTTGTAGTTGACTTGGGAGCCCCAACACCAGATGTTTCTTTATGAGGAGACGGTTGATCCTTAGTACCTCGCATTGACGTCTTTTAAATAGTTTCTGATTTGGCAAAAGAGACAGCAGGTCATTCAAATATCTTACATACAGGTCAGGAACATTTACCCTCCATGTGATCCCGCATTCTCTGTGCAC
The DNA here is from genome assembly GCF_037038515.1 of Microtus pennsylvanicus. Taxonomy (NCBI): domain Eukaryota; kingdom Metazoa; phylum Chordata; class Mammalia; order Rodentia; family Cricetidae; genus Microtus; species Microtus pennsylvanicus. Next base: position 4,123,307 of record NC_134581.1, on the reverse strand, counting down.
ACACGTGGGCTAGGAGGACAGCTCATATGTGCTGGTTTTCTCCTTCCCCTGTGTGTGTCCTACAGACGGATCTGAAGTCATCAGTCTTGGTGGTAAGCACCCTCACTCACAGGGCCATCTTGCCAGACCTATCTTAGTTTTTGAGGCAGGGTCTCTCACTGAACCTGGGGATGACCTTTTGGCTATATCATCTGGTCAGTGAGTTCCAGGGTCCCTAGTTCCAGTTCCCAGTGCTGAGGTTACAGGCATGCAAGGTCATGTCCAGCTTTTTATGTAGGTGCGGGGGACCTGAACTTAGGCCCTCACATTTCTGGAGCAAGCGCCTTACTTATATCTCCCTAGACCTGTGAAATGGGACTCTCCAATCTCCTCCTGTGCGCACACTTATTTACCCTCTCATTTACTTCACTTGACCCTGGACCAGTTTCAGGGGTTGGTTCTCTCCATTGTGTCCTGGGGTTGAACTAAGGTGTTAGGTTTGAGGACAGATGTCTTCACCTGCTGAGCCAGCAGGACAGCCCCTTTTCGTTCCTGTGTGGGGTTGAGGGAAACTGAGGCCCACCAGGCAGGATAGTGTCTCACCTGTGGAGGGTTAGGCTCTCTAGAACTGGACAGGGCCTTTTCCCCTTGAGGGGAAGGGACCAATCAAGTGCTGTCTTTAATAAATAGTTCCACGTGGTTCGGTGTGACCCTCTTCTGTAGGGACACTCAAAACAGCACGGGTGGATTAGGTGTTGCAGTGCAACACGCCACGCACATGTGTTACCTCCCTTTTAAATCAATTCACAATATGCAGCCAATAACGATTTCCCTGCAGTTTGATTAGAGACGCTATCAGAATCCCTTCTACCTGTAGCTACTGAATACTTGGGAACACTTTATTCTAAGCCCTTTGGAAGACTTCAGACTTTCTTAGTGTAATGTGAATTAAATAGGACTAATTAAAATGGCGACTGTCACATGGTAATAACTCTCAGCTGCAAATGTATGTTTCAGAACTTATATATGTCCTTTGAATGTTATTATATATTAATGACAAATGTAAACATGCCATTAATCCAGCCTTGAAATCAAAAGTAGCTAGTCGATTTACCCTACACAAGTTCATAACCCAATGCCACAGACTAACATAAAGTAATCTGGGCTCTGAGTTGATTCTCAGACTCATAACTTCAGCCCCAGGGATCTGATGCCACCTTCTGGCTTCTGTGGGTACTACATGCATGTGGCACAAGAGTAGTAGGCAAACCACTTATACACATACAAATGAATACAATGTAAAAAAAAGGAGAATTGACTTACGGTTTCCTTACTGGTGTTGAATGTAAATGTTATCAGGACATCATTAGCATTTCCCAAAGGAGAATACACTCTAAGAATATGAAGCAGATCCATTGTGTTCAAACAAGCATGAAAAGTTTTCCCAGTAGTGGGGGAGAATGCAATTGAGTCCTGTCTTTGGGTTTCCCTCTAGACTGCTGTCTGGCAACAAGGAGAGAGCACATCAAATGCCTGCAGCCCACGGAACCCTCTGTGGGAGTGGGCGTGCCCCTCTGCCAACAGGCACGGAAGATGGAATCTTCCTGCCGAGCAGTAAACTCTGTGGGGAGCAGAAGGATATGGGCTTTCGATGATGTTTGCAGATAACAGAATCTCGAACAATGCATGTCACAGGAATCCAAGCTAAGCTCTAAGAATCTGATTACTCCTGTGTTTTGTTGTGTTGAGAGATGAGCCATTTTTGCACATTTATCTCAGAAACAAAATGTACAATTTTTCCCCACAAGGTTCCTAAAGTATTTAGTTATTAATTTGAAAAAATACAAGATAGTGACAATTCATTCAACAACAACTATGCTTCATTAATATAATATATAAGTCGCATGTGCCCAATTTGATCTCAAACTCACTTTGTTGCAGAGGATGACCTGAGACTTCGGTCTTTCGGCATTCAGCTCCTAAGTCTGGTACCAAAGGTGTGCTCCACCGCTGAACCCAGGGCTTCTTGCATGCTAGGGGAGCACTCTACCAGCTGAGATGCATGCCCAGGCCCCAGATATAAATGCACAAACACAGAGGTTCATCTCCATTGTCAGGTTGGCTGGATCTGGAGTCACCTAGGAGATACACCTCCTGGTGTGCCCGTGAGGGTGTTTCCTGAAAGGTTTAGCTGGGGAGGAAACATCCACCCTGGGTGTGGGTGACATGTCCCATGAGCTAGGGTCATGGGCTGAACACAAAGGAGGAAGCTAGCTGAGAACTAGTGTTTATCTCTCTCTCTGCTTCATGATGACAGATGTGATGTGGTCAGGTGTGTTACAGTTCTGCCAACATGCCTTCTCCACCGCGACTGACTGTAGCTATTCAAACCTTGAGCTAAAATCAAACCTCCCTTCATGAATTTGCTTCTGCCTGGTATTTTGTTATAACAAAAGTAACCCTTGCACAAATCATTGTGTGCAGTATATACAACCTATACACACAACAATTGTATACAGTATATACCACCCATACACACAATGATTGTGTACAGTATATATAACCCATACACACAATGATCGTGTACAATATATACAACCCATACACACAATGATTGTGTACAGTATATATAACCCATACACACAATGATTGTGTACAGTATATACAACCCATACACACAATGATTGTGTACAGTATATACAGCTCATACACACAATGATTGTGTACAGTATATACAACCCATACACACAATGATTGTGTACAGTATATACAGCTCATACACACAATGATCGTGTACAGTATATACAACCCATACACACAATGATTGTGTACAGTATATACAGCTCATACACACAATGATTGTGTACAGTATATACAACCCATACACACAATGATCGTGTACAGTATATACAGCTCATACACACAATGATTGTGTACAGTATATACAGCTCATACACACAATGATTGTGTACAGTATATACAACCCATACACACAATGATTGTGTACAGTATATACAGCTCATACACACAATGATTGTGTACAGTATATACAACCCATACACACAATGATTGTGTACAGTATATACAGCTCATACACACAATGATTGTGTACAGTATATACAACCCATACACACAATGATTGTGTACAGTGTATACAGCTCATACACACAATGATTGTGTGCATTATATACAAGTTTGCAAGTGCATTTGAGGGTGTGTGAGTGAATGTATGTATTTGTGAAGCCAGCATCAATTATTCTCCTTGATGGTTCTCTATCATATTTTTTGAGCAGTAAATCTCACTGAACCTGGAGCTCATTGATTCAGCTAGGCTGACTAGATAGCAAACTCTAGGGATGTGCTAATTCCCTAATTCTCCTCCCTGCCAGTGCTGGGTTGCAGGTACCTGCTGCTGTGCCCAGCTTTTCCATGGGTTCTTGGGGTCCAATCTCAGGTACTTGTGTTTGTGTGACAGGAGCCTCATGGACTGATCCACACAGCGAATTTTTTGTCCCATTGCTAAGTCATGTGGAAATTCCTCTGAAGTTAGTCTCAGTGTATTGTAGGTCTGACAATGCATACAGCTCAGTCAAAGTGACATTACGGACAGCCATGGATGAGTTTCCTAATGAGACTTTAGTGATCTTGTTTGTCTGGCAGTGACCGTCACATGTTCTGATATTCACAACTGTTGCGCTGTGAAAGAGTATGTTCAAGTCAATGAGATAAATGGATTAATTTCTAACAGTGTTACATTCCTTTCATGAGCACATTCTACTGCAGCATTGCTGATTATAGCAGCCTTGTCGCACCATTATCCATGTGTGTCTGCATCCCTATGTGTGCTCATGATACTATGTGTTTGTGCCTGACCTCTGTGTGTGCCTCCATCCCTGAGTGTGCTTGCACCCCTGTGTGTTCCTCTATCCCTGTGTGTGCCTCCATCCCTGAGTGTGACTCCATCCCTGTGTGTGCCTCCATCCCTGTGTGCACCTTCATCCCTGTGTGCATCTCCATCCCTGTGTGCATCTCCATCCTTGTGTGTACCTCCATCCCTGTATGTGCCTCCATCCCTGTGTGTGCCTCCATCCCTGTGTGTGCCTCCATCCCTGTGTGCCTGCATCCCTGTGTGTGCCTCCATCCCTGCGTGTACCTCCATCCCTGTGTGCCTGCATCCCTGTGTGTGCCTCCATCCCTGTGTGCCTCCATCCCTGTGTGCCTGCATCCCTGTGTGTGCCTCCATTCCTGTGTGCCTGCATCCCTGTGTGTACCTCCATCCTTGTGTGCCTGCATCCCTGTGTGTGCCTCCATCCCTGTGTGCCTCCATCCCTGTGTGTGCCTCCATCCCTGTGTGTGCCTCCATCCCTGCGTGTACCTCCATCCCTGCGTGTACCTCCATCCCTGTGTGTGCCTCAATCCCTGTGTGTGCCTCCATCCCTGTGTGTACCTCCATCCCTGTGTGCCTGCATCCCTGTGTGTGCCTCCATCCCTGTGTGCCTCCATCCCTGTGTGTGCCTCCATCCCTGTGTGTGCCTCCATTCCTGTGTGTGCCTCCATCCCTGTGTGTGCCTCCATTCCTGTGTGCCTCCATCCCTGTGTGTACCTCCATCCCTGTGTGTGCCCCCATCCCTGCGTGTACCTCCATCCCTGTGTGCCTGCATCCCTGTGTGTGCCTCCATTCCTGTGTGCCTCCATCCCTGTGTGTGCCTCCATCCCTGTGTGTGCCTCCATCCCTGTGTGTGCCTCCATCCCTGTGTGCCTCCAACCCTGTGTGTGCCTCCAACCCTGTGTGTGCCTCCATCCCTGTGTGTGCCTCCATCCCTGTGTGCCTCCATCCCTGTGTGTGCCTCCATCCCTGTGTGCCTCCATCCCTGTGTGCCTCCATCCCTGTGTGCCTCCATCCCTGTGCACCTCCATTCCTGTGTGTGCCTCCATCCCCATGTATACCTCCATTCCTGTATCCTGTACCTCTGTGTGTCCCCATCCCCATGTGTGTCTGTATTCGTGTCTCAGGGATGCAGTATCGGTTCAGGAGAATTCTGGGAAGAGGAAAGAGTCAGTCTGCAGTCATCACCCAGATGCAGAGGAAGCAAGATGTGACTGCCTCGCTGACGAAAATACCAAGCCACATGGTTAACATAGACAAGAACGATGGGCTAATTTAAGATGTAAGAATTAATTAATAAGAAGCCTGAGCTACTAGGCCAACCAGTTTATGATTAATGTAGACCTCTGTGTGTTTCTTTGGGACTGAACAGTTGTGGGACCAGGCAGGTCAGAAATCTCAGTCAACAAAAGTCTTTTTAAAATTATGTGTGTGTGTGTATGTGGTATATGTGAGATCAGAGGCATCAGATCTTCCTGGAGTTGGAGCTAGAGGTGTCCATGAGTCACCTGATATGGGTTCTAGCAACCGAACTCAGGACCTTTGGAAGAGTGGTGCAGTTAAGTTAGCCATCTATCTGGCTCCCCAAGGGGCTCTTTAAGTTAGTACATTTTCATGGTGAGCCATATCACAAACGAAGTCAACCATGTCTTAGAAAACCTGTCTCATGTGGCACCTGTAATGAACAAAGGCAGGTATTGGAGAGTAAATCGGATTCTAGCCTTACGGTCTATTGTAGACCAATGGCATGACCTTGGTTAGAGTCCTGACTGTGTCTGCACTTCAACCTCCCTCCCCCTGTGTAAAGCGTGGTGTGGCGTGTGGCCTGTTGCCAAGCTGGCAGGATCCCTGCGTACAGAAAGAGCAGCACTAGAGAGACAAAGATGCCGCACCGTTATCAGCACTTCCAGTGTATCCTGGCCGAGAGCCTGGCACGTCACAACACTTCTGCAGCAGCTATGCAAGGTGTTCTCTGCCCAAACCATTCTGTATTGACAGCACATTTTGCTGTTGGCAGAGACGGGAAGAACCTGGCCAGCTGTCTTTGGTCCCACAGATGAAACAGTCACATGTTTTCTGCCTGCATGTAAGTGTGCCGGTGTGCTCAGGTAGGCTCCCAAGTCACAGTCATCTTTCAGATGCTTTCCTGCTGGGGTTCCATGGTTAGAAACATGCAAACACCATGAAACACATACGTACACACACCACATATACATGGAAGTGGAGGGTTAAAAACCCACTGATAAGCACATGCACAGCACACACACACACACACACACACACACACACACACACACACACACACACACCACAAACACACACACAAATGGGGAAGGGTAAAAACCCACCGGTAAGCACATACACAGCATACACACATGGAAATAGGGGTTAAAATCCCACAAAAACACATGCACAGCACACACACACACACCACAGCACACACACACACACAAATGGGCGAGTAAAAACCCACCGATAAGCACATACACAGCACATACACATGCATGGAAATGACATGGGGTGGGGTAAAGAGAGAAGAGTCTTTGCAACTCATTTTGGTGAATAGTGTCTAGCATGTTTTATGAGGGGTTCAGCACAGGATAAATCTGATACAAGGTCAAGCTCTGAGAGCCACTGTCGGTGTTGGGTTGGGCAAGAACGCCAGGGCGCCTGTGGAGAGGGTGACTGGGAAGAGAAGAAAGACCACGTGGAAAAGCCCGAGTGTCTTAGGTAGTTCCCCCCTTGAGTGCCCCTCTTCCCAAGTCTACTCTTCTCCAGGAGTGAGCGTGGCATTCTCTCCGATCTTGGTGGTCCTCCTTGGAATGCCCTTCCGGAGACGGCTCAGCAGCCAGCGTTACATTTTTAAACAGTTTATTGATTTTTCCACCTCTTGACCAGCAGAGTCCTCGGGGTTCTGTTGACACAGCAGGGCGCTTGCGCTGTTGTTTTTCTCTGAGCTCTCTTTGTGTGCAGTGCACAGCTCTTCACCTTGGGTGGGAGAATGGAGGAGGTCTGCAGAGGACCTGTCCCTCCCTCGCCAACATGCGTGAGTTATGCCGGGTAGGAGCTGACTCGGGGCCAGGACTGGAGACTTTCAGAGGCTCCCTAGGATGCTAGAGAAAGGCGTTCTTCTGCTAAGACAAAACACAGGAATTCGCATGCAGAACCTCAGTGCTTGTGACTCAGCAGGAGCCCACCCAGGTAGAGAGGGACAGCGTGGCTGGTGGCAGTGTGATTGTGTCTGTGCACAGATGGAATTCCAGCATTGCCCCCCCCCAACAGAAATCCCTGCCCCCCCCAAACTGTCCTGTCTTCTTCCCTCTACTTCAAACCCATCTCCACTCCCCAGGCATCTCTAAGAATACGAATGTGGCTATCTCAATTAAGGAGAATAAATGAGTGTTTATTCACACTTGGAAGAGTTCTAGCTGGCTCTATTAGTGTGTATGTGTGTACACGAGTCCTTTCTCTTCTTTTAATGCTTGTCAATAAATCTCTGTGTGTGTGTGTGTGTGTGTGTGTGTGTGTGTGTGTATGTGTGTGTGTGTCTATGGGCGGGCGTGCATGTCAGTTTGTACACATGTGAGTGTGCGCATGTGGGGGCCTGAGGACAGTTTTGTGTATCAGCTTCAGGAACAGCGCTGACCTTCTTTGAGGTAGGGGCTCTCATTGGCCTCGAATTAATTATTTTGTTGCTGTGATAAAACACTGTGGCCAAAGCCAGATTCAGGAAGAGAACATTTATCTTGGTTTATGGTTCCAGAGGGAGAAGACTACTTGATGCTGGAACAGAGGTGTGGCCACAGGCGGCAGGCATGGTGGCTGGAGCAGAGGCTGAGAGCTCACATCTGTGTTTGCTTGCTTGCATGCTTATTTATTTATTATATATAGTGTTCTGACTGCACATATCCCTGCAGGCCAGAAGAGGGCGCCAGATCTCATTACAGATGGTCATGAGCTGCCTTTTGGTTGGGGGGGGGGGCGGGGGGAATTAAACTCAGGACCTCTGGAAGGGCAGCCAGTGCGCTTAACCTCTGAGCCATCTCTCCATCTCACATCTTTAACCACAAGCACGAAGTAGAAAGGGTGAACTGGAACCATAAAGTCTATAAACCCTCAAAGCCTGCCTCTGGTGACACACTTCCTCCTGGAAAGTCACACCTTCTAAACCTAAACAAAAAGCACCACCAGGGGAACCAAGTGTCCAACCATCCGAGCCCATTTGCATTTAAACTGCTACAGGCCTAGAGATCAGCAACTGGGCTATGCTGCCTGGCCAGGAGTCCCAGGGAGCCCCTGTCTCTAACTCCCAGAGCTGGGGTTACACTCATGTTCCACATGCCCAACATAGGCTCTGGAGATCCAACTTAGGCCTTAACGCTCACAAGGCAAGCCATTTACCACTGAGCCAACCCTCCAGCCCCCAGTTCAGATGTAAGACCCTCACACATTGTAAACTGTGGTGTTTCGACAGAACATAAACAGGTTTCTGCTTTAATAGGAATGCAATGGTTCAATTATGGGAAATAAGAATTTTACATCCATTCCAGTGCCGTTCCTTAGCATGTGAGCACCAATCAAATCAGTGTATCTTTGGGTCCTACTGTGTCCAAATGTTTGTTTTTCAGAATTGTCGTTTCGGTTGCTGACTTGGGTTTCGTTAACAACCATCCAGGGTGCTTTGGCTTGGATAGGGGTCAGGATAGCATTTTCTACCATTTTTGAAATGTTCCTGCCTCCCCCGTGCTGGGGTTACGAGCATGCACTGCCACCCCCACCACCCACCTCACTTCCCCAGCCAGTTGGTTGGCGTTGTCTGGTGTGATGGCATGCCCAGGACAAAGAGGACATGTGTGTTCACATCCAAGGCTGTAGTGATAGCACGTGACACAGCACAGGCTGGTGTTGCCAGGGAGAACACAGATTCATCATGCATTGGACCTTGCATTCATGTTTGTTTATTGCATGTTCACAAACATTTATCATCGCCAAATTCTTATGACCCCCATAATTCAGTTGTGTGACCTCTCTCAAGGGGTTGTGTGCTAGATTTATTTTTTTGTCAACTTGACTTGAACTCGGATCATCTGAGATGAAGATACCTCAATTAGGAGATTGTCTCCACCAGATTAACCTGCAATCTGTGGGGGCATTTTCTTAATTAATGATTGATGTGGGAAGGCCTATCTCACTGTGAGCAGTGCCCGCCCTGGGCAGATGGTCATGGGTTGTATAAGAAAGCTGAGCAAGCCATGGGGAGCAAGCCAGGAAGCAGCGTTCCTCCATGGCCTCTGCTTCAGTGTTTGCCTCTAAGTTCCGGCCTTGAGTTCCTCCCTGGCGTCCCTCAGTGATAGATGTCACCCGAGAACTGCAAGCTGAAATAAACCCTTTCCTCCCCATGTTCACAGCAATAGAAGCCAAACTAAGACAGCTTGGGAGCCACAGTTTGTTATTTTTTTTATTATATTTTTGTGTGTACATGCATGATGCAATGCCCTGGTGGAGGTCAGAGGACAACCTGTGGGAGTCAGTTCTCTCCTTCCACCGCTTGGACCCCAAGGATCAACCTCAGGTTCTTGGACTCTACCTGCTGAGCAAGCCCCCAGCCCCATGGCCCACTATTTAACAAACTTGTCAGTGATGTCTGTCTTTTTTTTTTTTTTGAATTTAAATGCACTTTATTTTTAGACAACCTACATGACATGTTTTTTCTTTAAAGAAAAAAAAGGAAAAAAGAAAAAAAACAATGTCTCCACTCCAGATAAATCATGGTCAAAATAAGAGCTCAAGGTGGCATCAGTCCCATTTGTCCTAAGTCCTGGTGTTGTATGGATGGGAAGCAGCAGACGGTTATGGTGACAGGTGATAGATCCAATTTGTTAACATTTCTCCATCTCTAAGCCATCCTTGAAGAAAATCATGTATGGAGTCACGCCATCTTCACGGTAGTCCAGGAGAGCAACCATGCCATCTGGATTCATGTTCTCACCAATAAAAAACTGGTAGTTATTGAAATTAGCAAGGATGTGCTTAATTTGCTCTGCAGCCCCAGTCATAAAAGGCTTTACTCTTTCTGGTTTCTGTTCTTCAAGTTTGCCTTTGAGTGATTTCATGTAATCTTTGATGTACTTTTTGTAGGCCTCTTTTGTGAAGCTGGTTTCTTGTAAGTGGTGGTTCATGACAATGTCAACACCAGTGACTACTGTGCTTTCGGTACCTTCGCCCTCTGGGCCTTCGGCGGAAGCATTCCCACCAATGAGAGAGTCATCGATGTTACCCTCTGTTCTACTGACCATCTTGCCCTCCACCTCCAGGCACAGCCCGTCCGCGATCTCCCGGATCTTGTAGATGTCGGAGAACAGCTCGTCATGGCTGATGATGTCCCGGTAGATGATCATGGTGGCGTTTGGGGACGGCGGCGCTAGCCTGACAGCGCGGAGCGAGCGCGGTGCAGCCGGAGCGGCGCTCGGGGGGAGGGGGGAGCGGGCGGAAAAGCGATGTCTGTCTTTTTAAGGTTTATGGAGGGAAGCGCGCTGGTGACATACATCTTCCAGGGCCATTCTGGAAGGCTCTCACCTTGGCTCTCAGAAGGGGTCAGGGAACAGGAGAGGTGATCTGAACAGAAGGAGCTGGCGGGAGGTTGTGATCTTCTCCCGAAAGAGTCATGGAAAGAGAACGCGGGGAGTCACGGAGCCAGCTGGCTCAGCTCTGCCCGGGACAGTTTCTACCCCAGGAACATGAGAGACTCCAGCTGACAAAGCAACCCAGTGCTGCTGGCTTTTCTTAGACGAGCACAGCGGGACCTGATTTGCATCCACATCCCCTTTGTGGCAAGTTTATTTTGGGTGCACGCATTCTGCGTGTGGAACCACTCAGCTGCTTCCTCAGAACGTGTTCTCAGCTCAGACTTTTCCAGGGCCCAGAACAGTTTCTCATATTTGATGACCCCATGGTTTTGCCAAAACTTTAAAAGCCAGAGGGGTGGATCAGAATCATTCTGGGAACAGTGTCAAAATGTTTATAGTGGGTAGATACTAATCTACATCAAGTAGGCCAGTGGATCCCTCAGAACATTTTGATCAAGCTCATTATCAAATATCTATAGATAAAAATCATTCATTCAATGAAGTCCCAGTTTCCTTCAGGGTTGGGGGCAGAATGAGGAATGACATAGGCAGCCCTTGTCCTTCAAAAGACCTTACATTTTGATGGGCCAGGCAGGAAATAGAAAATACCCCCTCCCACTTGGCTGGCTCTCCCTCTGCCTGTAACTATGGATACTGATAAATATTTCACTCACTGTAGTATTTAGAGAAGGTTTACAGAAGATTGACATAAAGAGGTGAAATTCTAACTTAGGTTGTTCACCGTGATAGTCTCCAGTCATAAAGTGGCTATTTTAATATACATTCAAGGGGCTGGAGAGATGGCTCAGTGGTTAAGAGCACTGGCTGCTCTTGTAGAGAGGTTGGTTCAGTTCCTCGCACATACACTGTGGCTCACAACCACCTGCAACTCCAGTTTCAGGGGATCTGATGTCTCTTCTGACCTCTGCTGGCTCTTGGCACAGACATGGTGCAAATATACACACCCAATATACACACAAGCATATACATTCAAATAATAAAAATTTAATATATGTTTAAACTGAAATAAAAATTTAAAAATAACCTTAGTTTATCAACTTTACTAGGTAAAAATTTAATATATGTTTAAACTGAGATAAAAATTTAAAAATAACCTTAGTTTGCTAGGTATTACTAGGTATTTAAATTGTTTAGTCATCTATGACTAGTGGCTACCCAACTGAACAATATAAATATAATACACTTCTACAATCCCAGAAAGTCTACTGAATAACACAGCTCTCTGAAATGCTTGAGTCCATTCTCCTTTAATATTAAATCTCTATAACAATACTGTTACAACGTTATATTTCATGTATGCATATTTATCATTAGGAAATGGGTCACATGACTATGGAGCATGACAAGTGTCCATGTCCAAAGACGAGTCAGCAAGCTAGCTATCTAGGAGAGATAATTACGTAGTTGTGTGATGCAGAAGTTACAAAATAAATCCCACACTAGTTCAGAATTATGTATAATAAAGGAATATTTATTTAGGGGAGACTCACAGATCACTGTCCTAGATCACAGTCCTCTGCACAAATGGGGAACAGGAACAGTCTAGCAGCCAGAAGCAAGAACCAGAAGCAAGAGAACAAACACACACTTTACAGCTGCATTTACAGTATAAGAGACCATGCCTACTAAGTGGGCTGGTGTCTTAAAGGCTATTGGCTGAAGGAGCTGAAGGAGCTCCCATGGCACCTCCCCATTTTGTTTAAATAAGAGAGTTCCAAACCTAATACAAAACTATATACACTAGGAACAGATATCAAGTATAAGATTAGAATTACAACCGACATAATATTAAGCAAGGAACATATGCTAAATGTTTTAATAAACATTTTATCCTAAGGAGTCTAAATCTTGCATTGGAAATGGCTTGGCTAGATCATAAGAGGACAGTAACTATGACTATCTAATCTTCAACTCCAGCAAAGGCCTGAGAAGGGAGATAATATTACTTGAGTAGGCAGGAAGTGCAATCAAGCAGCTTCCAAATTGTGCAGTAGATGACAGAGACAACTGGCTGCCTGAGCAATCACCCAAAGTCTCATTTGCAGTGTTGAAGCAACCAACTTTGGCTAAAGCCTAGACTAACTGACAGACCATTTTCAGAGTCAGGAAAAATTTCAAAACTGTCTTAACCCTATCTTGGCAAGGTTTGGCAGTATTTTTTCTTGTATCCTGCTTGTCCAGTCTGGACATCATGCACTTTGTCAGTTTTCGAGGCATGGGCAGTTCCTTGCCCTAAGTAAGGAACATGACCCTAGGTTGTGTCAAGTTGACTACAAACAAACAAACAAAAACAAACAAATATTACCCAGGACAGGGGGTGACTGAGACAATGCAGATGGGAAGGAAGGCAGATTCTGGGGTAAGGCCCTGCACCTCTGTAAGAACTTGCTGGACTGGGCTTCCTGATGGAAACTTGTCTAGCAAACCTGGCCCTGGGTTTGGTACACAGCCTCATATAAACTAGGCACACCTGTAATCCCAGGGCTCTGGACATGGAGGCCGGAGGATCATCATCTTGCTAGAGATCAATCCTGCTCCGTGACCTGGAACTAAATCCAGAGAGCTCGTATGTAAACAGATGTAGTGGCTCTGTGGTTGGTCACACAGGAATTTCAGTGAAGATTTCAATGTATGTTCCCAAATCTGAAATGGTCTATTTGTTGTTTATGTTCTTAGCTAGTAAATTCCCTTGTTCCCCACGCTCTCCATCCTCCAGTTCTTAAAATTAAATTTAGGATGTCTTGGCAAATCTGTCCTTTCTTCCCTTCTTCCTCCCTCCCTCCCTCCCTCCCTCCCTCCCTCCCTCCCTCCTTCTACTCCCTCCCTCCCTCCCTCTCCTCCCTCCCTCTCCTCCCTCCCTCCCTCCCTCCCTCCCTCTCCTCCCTCCCTCTCTTCCTCTCTCCCTTCCTTTGACAGGATCTACTGTTTCCTGGGCTAACTCCCAATTCTTTGTAGTTGAGAATGGCTTTGATCTCCTGATCCTCTGACTTTACATCCGAATGGTAGGATTACAGGCATAAGCCATCATACATAAATTCATTAATCGATTTACATACAGGATTTCATGCAGTCCAGACTAGTCTCAAACTCAATAAATAGCTGAGAATCTTTGATTCCTACCTGATCTGATCTGAATGCTGGGATCACAGGCATGTGCATCTATGACCATGATGCTGTGGACCAAATCCAGGCCTTTGTGCACGCTAGGCAAGCTCTATCAGCTGAACCATGTGCAATTCTGGAGTTGTCTTTTAATCAGAGAATGTGGGAGACATCTTTATAAAACTCTTTTGGGATGTACTTCTTGTTGCTGTTGTTGTTTGGTGGGCTGGGATTGAACCCAGAACCTTGTGCAGGTTAGACAAGCACCCTACCACTGTGCTGCAGAAGCAGCAGGAGGATCAGTCTGTCCGATGTGAGCTTGTGTGTGGAGTGAGGGACCTGAAGTCATTGGAGTCTTATCATTGCAAATCAGTTCTTCGCACTGCAGCGTTTGGAAATCTGGGACTCTTCTTTCCTAGGAGAATAATGTGGGGATTCTAATTGAGTTGGAGGGAGCCAGAGGCGGGGACATTTCATAAGCACTTGCCGTGTGTGTGCCATGCACATCAGTCTATTTACACTTGAGTGCTCCTGGGAACTGCCGTCGGCAGGCACTGAGGAAATGAGACTGCCTGGCTTAGTGCTCAGCAGAGTGCCATCGAGCCGTGCATGGGCCCTGACTCCAGGCAGGAAGGGATTCCTCTTGTCATCTCACAAACACAGCTTGGGGGAGTGAAAATGGGAACAGCTTTGCTAGAGCATAATTCAGCAGTCTTATGCAAATTTTCCCAGGCTGTCTGCAGGGCGTGGATGTGAAAACATACAGCAACAAGCATCTTCTATTGCTACCATTAACTACTAATTATTAGCAATCATTTTATTATCGTGTGAGTGCGTGTTTGCGGTTCTACATGCACAGGTTCTCATGTGTGGAAGACGAGAAGCAGGCACACATAGGGAGTTGTTTTGTAAGCTGGGAGTCTGCTTGGTTGAGTCCTCTTTTCCTAATGCATTTGGCAGCCTCGCTCCTTTGCCTGCGTGTGCCACACACACACCCGCTCCTGGCAGTGCACCTAGCAACCCCAGGCAACTTCATGGGAGCAGTTTCTCTTTCCCATAGTGACTACCAAACTTGGACAGTTTCTGTTTAAAATATTTTAGAGTATTTATTTTATGTGCCTGAGTGTTTTTCCTACATTTATGAATGTGTGCTGTGTCCTTTTACAAATGAGCCATTTCCCCAGCTCAGGCAGTCTATTTAAACGTATTCCCAATGACTGCATGCTGGTCTGAGGGGAGAAGGGCCAGTATGGCCTGAACTGTTCTGGGGTCTACGTGTATGCTGGTTAGTTTTATTGTCAACTAGACACATATGGAAGAAAAGAGCACCTCCTTCGAAGAGTTAAGTCTGGACCAGAGGGACCTGAGAGCAGTGTGCGATCCTTTCTTGCTTGCTAATTGCTGTAGGAAGGCCCAGCCCACTGTGGGTGGTGCCACCCCATGCTGGTGAGCCTGGGCTGTAAGGTAACTAAATGGTTATGAGCCTTGGAGCCAGCCAGTGGGTTCCCCCATGGCTTCTGCGTCCAGCCTTGAGTTCTTGCCCTGGCTTCCCTCATGATGAACTGTAACCGGTAAGCTGAAATGAACCCTTTCCTAGCCAAGTTGCCTATGGTCATGGTACTTATCCCAGCAACAGAAGCAAACTTGGGACCTGGAGAAAGGGGTCGCTGGCTATTCTTCCAGAGGATGGGTTTGGTCCCCCACACCCACTCGTAGTTTGTCACTCCAGGTCCAGGGGACCCACACCCTCTTCTTGCTCTGTAGGTACCAGTCACCCACATGGTATACACATATACATACATGCAGGCAAAACACCCCGCACACACAGCAATTAAAAAAAATTAAAGAAGCCAGTGAACAGGAACAATATGCAACAAAGCAGAACTGTCCTCAGGTGACTTTCTGGGGAGAACCCCATCTGTCATTTCATGCCTGTGCAGACAAGATAACTGGTCATGCATATGATTAAAATCAGAGGCGTTATGGAGACACGTCCATTACAGAAATGATGATATGAGGTCATCTATCAATCAGGTCAGAGGGCCAGCGCTGGAGAGCTGGCTCAGCAGTTATGGGCACGGGCTGCTCTTGTGGAGACATCCATGCTGCTGGTCAGGGTCGGGCATTTCCAGGTTCTTGGCTTCTTATCGCGGAACTGAAATAAAAGCCCACACAGATTTGCACAAATGCCTCACTCTCCTTCACACTTACAACCTCAGGATTGCCCCTTGTAGGAAGCCCTGCAGTCAGCTCTCTTCCTCCATTTTATTTGCTCAAGTCTTTGCAGTGAATTATTATTTAGCTAAAGCTCCATTGATTGATTAGCAGATAATTGAGAGAGGTAATTAAGAGCTAGCCATTTACGACAAGTCGAGTTTTCAGATCGTTGACCCAGGCTGGGCTGACAGCCAGCTGTTTGCTGTTGTTGTTGGTGTTTTACCAGATGGCGGTTGATTGACGCACATACCCCGAATCATGGGAGGACTCAGTACGTTTAAACTAGAAAACGAACCCTCTTCTTGATCTTGGGGTTCTGTGTGCAGGGAGCAGGCAGGCAGATATGGCAGCTGTCCAATTATCTATTTTAACAATTGCATCTGAGGGCCTGATCTACTGGTAGTAGGGCCAGTAGCGAATTTTATTTTGAGTTGGGACTGGACCGACAGAATCCTCCTTGTGTAGCAGACAGAATGGGGCTGACTTTGCTCCCTCCCTCTGTCCTCGTGTCTGAAGTGTACGCACAACAACCCTCAAGCTTTTTTTCTCTCTGCTGACCTCATCTTCATACCACTCTGCATCTCAGTGTGCTTTCTCCTCCTAGCAGACACTGGAGACAGACATTAACTCAGAAAGACGAGAAATTGATATGGGCTCCTCATTGTGGAGGTGTAAGTCCACAGTTGATTGATTCTGCCTCTCTGGGGACAGCAGCATATCACAGTGGGAGCAGGGACAAAGCAAGACTTGCCTCACAGAGAGAAAGTAAGGAGGGCTGATGGAAGGGCCCGAGTTTCGCTGTTCCTTCCTGCAGGCACTCCCCCCCACCCCACCCCACTTGCGGTAAACATCATGTTCTACAACAGGGAGGACAGAAACCAGGCAGGACAGAAAACCCCAACAAGCAGGTCCTCATGTTACAATGAGAAGCCATGTAGCCCACAGGAGACAGACGTTGCTGGTAAGCCACAGCCACATGACGATACACAGATTAATGGAGATGGGTTAATTTAAGGTATAAGAGTAAGCCAGAAATATGCTTAAGCTATTGGGCAAACAGTATTGCAAATAATATGGTTTCTGAGTGATTATTTCTGGGCTGAGCAGCCAGGAACGAACTAACAGCCTACTACACTTTCCCCGGGTTGCTTTTTAAATGGATAGTCTATCAAGCAACAGTAAAATAACCATCTTTCTGACTGTTTCCTAATGCTCTTCTCTTAGAGGGCAACCCATAGCTATGGCCATCAGTGGCTCCCTCTGCTCCTTTACCATAAAACTGCTGATTCATTAGGGCCAAGTACACAGCACGGGCCAAGTAACTGAGTTTAAGGAACAAACACAAAGAGTAACCCATTAGCCACTTAGAAAAAGACTTTCTTTAAATTAGGTGTGTGTTCAGGTGCACACAGAGGCTAGAACAGGAACTGATAGACTAGAGCTGGAGTTGCAGGAGGTTCTGAGCCACCAAATATGGGTGCTAGGACAAACTCGGGTCTGCTACAGAAGCGGCACTTGCTCTTGGTCACTGAGCTGACTCTCGAATCCCCACATCACCAACACCTTTGGTCCTGGAGGACTGGATGATTCGGCCCTCAGTTAAGAGCAGAGACCCAAATAAAGGGAAAATTCTGTCAGGTAGAAGAGCTAGCAAGGTATTGAGAAGACCCTGGGGCCGTATGGGTTGACACACCGAACACATTTCATGAGGTAAATTGAGCTTTGATGCATAGATCACATGTATATATTATAAGAAAGAGTGAAAGCAAACTTCACTCTTCAATAAAGACATAAATATCTGGTATTTGGATATTTATCCAAATCCACCAGTAAAGCCCATCAGCCAAATGTTATCCTAGGGATGCATGGTTAATTTAATTAAATTTAATTTCTAACAATGAACCCTTCAACATTAACGAAACACAGCTGAATAAATCATCTGACTATCTCACGAGATTCAGAAACTTATTTACTTATCCCCCCCACCTGCGTGGTGTGCCTGTGGAAGTCAGAGGACAGTCTCAGGAATTGGTTTTCTTCTGTCACCTTGTGGGACCTGGAGGTAAAAGGTCATCAGGCCTGCATGTAGGCTCCTGTACCCACAGAGCCACTTTGCTGGCCCCAGAAGCATATAAAAATATAATTCACTTAAACATTTACTTGCGTGTGTATGTATGTGAGTATATGTGTATGAATGTGAATGTATGTGTGGAGGCTAAAGGAGAACATTGGGTCTTTTCCCTTCACCCTCTACCTTGTCCTCATAAACAGCGTCTCTTACTGAACCTGAGCTACCCACTTATCTGAGTAGGCTGGTAGCCAGCAAGCCCTAGCCATTCTCCTGTCTTGCTCCCCACACCCCCATCACTCCAACTGTGGCATAACAGGGACATGCAGTCATGGCTGGGGACTAAGCTCGGGCCTTCAAGCTTACGCAGCCAGCACTTGGGCCATGGAGCCATCCCCAGAGCCTTTAACTTCTGTAGAAGAACCTGGGGAACTGGGAGCTGAGCAAAGGCTCTATACTGGGTTGGAGGATGCCTCCCAGAGGGGCTCTCTCACCGCACAGCAAGGCAAAGATGCCCATCATCATTGATTCTGCTCAGTTTGTTATGGAGGTCCTTATCAAGGATACAGGCCTCAGAAAGGTACAGAGATGTGATAGGATTAAGCAAAACTACTATCATCCACCAGTGATATAATTTATAAAAAATTAATCAGACCCTAAGAGTCCAGAATAAATGCTCTATGCTCATTTCTTTTTCCTCCTAGCAAAAGATCACAGACCAAGCATTGTAACAACTTTTATTACCTCACTGGGTCAGGAGTCCAGGCGAGGCTCACAAGGCCACATGCTGGGTGGACCTGCGGTATCAACCAAGGTCACCTCTCAAGTTTAGGTAGTAAATTAATTTTCTTATAGCTGTGAAATGAAAGAGCAGGTTGTGTGTGTGTGTGTGTGTGTGTGTGTGTGTGTGTGTGTAGTCAGAGGACACAGAGGACAGCATAGTTCCTCACTATCCTTTCTCTTTTTGTTTGAGGTCAAGTGGTCTGGTTACTTTTCTGTGGCTGTGATGGCTCCCAATGTAGGAAGGAAAAGTCTTATCTGGCTTGTACTTCCAGGTCACAGTCCATCATGGAGGGAAGTCAGGCAGGAAGTCAAGCAGGAGCTGGAAGCAGAAACCATGGAGGAAAGCTGCTGGCTGGCTCCCTCACAGACTCATGCTTGGCTGGCACCTGCCCAGGGAATGGTGCTGCCCACAGTGGACAGGACATATCAACTGATCAGCAATCTCCCGCAGACACGGGTCTGACCTAGGCAGTTCCTCAGGTGACTCTCCTGTTGGGTGACTGCTGTAGGCGTGACAAGTTGGCAAAGCCAGCAGGACACAGGGTTTCTCACAGGAGAGCGGCCCAGAGATTGTGGGGCCCTTCTTGTTTCTCCCATCTCACCACTCCTGAGATTCTGAGCTCAGTCACCACACCCAGCCTTTTACATGTGTTCTGGGAACTGGACTCAGGTCCTCTTGAGCATGAGGCAGGCACTTCGCCATCGGAGCCATTCCCAGTCCCAGTTTCTCCCTCTCTGATTCTGAACTCAGGGAAGGACTCCAGCCCGCCTTTTAAATGGTTCCCTTCATAAGGATTATCCTTTCTATTAAAGTCAATTGATTAGGAACGACATGCACATGTGATTTATAATGCACAATGCCCCACTTCCAGGTTTGTATCTTTAAACACTTGGCCTCCAGCTGGCGTTGATGATTTGGAAGACTGCAGAACTTTGGAGAAGAGGGACCTAGGTGGAGGAAGGGGGTCTTTGGGACGGCCTGGAGGGTTGTAGGATGGCCTCGTCTTCGCTCATAGTCTAGGCTCCTTTCTCTGTTAGGATGTGAGCAGGCTATGCCCGCAGCATCCACCGACACAAGCCCCGCCACGCCTTCCACACCATGAAACTATGAACTAAAATATAATTTCCCTCTTGTCATGTGATGAGAAAAATGACTAACAATGAAAATGCACACCAAGACTAAGGGCATTGCTGTTGCTCTGAGAAACTTGGCCCCGTTGTTCTTAGACCCATGCATCAGCTTTGTGGGAGAGCTGTGGAAGAGGATGGGCTGTTTGGCTAGACACAGGAGGCTGCTGGGGCTGGCGAAAGAGGTGCAGGCTACGCCTCAAGCCAGCGTGGGGACTTGGTCGTAGTGCCCACACAGGGTTACAAGCACATAAAGTGTAAGCGTTTTGGGGTCAACGAGACTTGTGATAACATTTCTTTTTTATGTATTTATTTTGTTTTATCTAAATAACATTTTTCATTTATTTTACATACTAACTGCAGTTTCCCCTCCTTTCTTTCCTCCTGGTCCCCTCCACCGCTTCCCATCTCCCCTTCCACTCCTCTTCTGCCTCCAATCAGATGGAGCAGACCTCCCATGGGCTTGAACAAATCATGGCGCATCGAGTTGAGGCAGGACTGGGCTCCTCTCCTCCAGGCAAGGCTGGGCTAGGTAATCCAGCATGGGGAACAGGTTCCTAGAAACCAGCTAAGTGCCAGGTCCTGACCTCACTGCTAGGAGCCTTACAAAGAGACAAAGCCACACAACTGTCACACACATGCAGAGGGCCTAGGGTAGTACCATGAGGCTCCCTAACTGTTGGTCCAGAGTCCATGAGCTCCCAGGAGCGCCTGTCAGATGTCTCTGTGGGTTCTCCCACATGATCCCCCGGCTCGTACAATCCCTCCTCCCTTTCTTCAGCAGAAATTTGCCATGTGTCCAAGCAATGCATCGTGTAGTTGATTTCTGAATGGAGCTCCTGAGTTGTCTGTGTACAAAGCTGTACAAGTGGAACAAAGTTACAGTGCACACGCTAGGAACTGGAGACAGCAGGACCTGTGTTACAGTGCACACGCTAGGAACTGGAGACACCAGGACCTGTGTTACAGTGCACACCACAGACACTGGAGACACCAGACCTGTGTTACAGTGCACACCACGGACACTGGAGACACCAGGACCCATGTTACAGTGCACACCACAGACACTGGAGACACCAGGACCTGTGTTACAGTGCACACGCTAGGAACTGGAGACACCAGGACCTGTGTTACAGTGCACACCACAGACACTGGAGACACCAGGACCTGTGTTACAGTGCACACCACGGACACTGGAGACACCAGGACCCATGTTACAGTGCACACGCTAGGAACTGGAGACACCAGGACCCATGTTACAGTGCACACGCTAGGAACTGGAGACACCAGGACCCATGTTACAGTGCACACGCTAGGAACTGGAGACACCAGGACCTGTGTTATAGTGCACACCACAGACACTGGAGACACCAGGACCCGTGTTACAGTGCACACCACAGACACTGGAGACACCAGGACCCGTGTTACAGTGCACACGCTAGGAACTGGAGACACCAGGACCTGTGTTACAGTGCACACGCTAGGAACTGGAGACACCAGGACCTGTGTTACAGTGCACACGCTAGGAACTGGAGACACCAGGACCTGTGTTACAGTGCACACCACAGACACTGGAGACACCAGGACCCATGTTACAGTGCACACGCTAGGAACTGGAGACACCAGGACCTGTGTTATAGTGCACACCACAGACACTGGAGACACCAGGACCTGTGTTACAGTGCACACCACGGACACTGGAGACACCAGGACCTGTGTTACAGTGCACACCACAGACACTGGAGACACCAGGACCTGTGTTACAGTGCACACGCTAGGAACTGGAGACACCAGGACCTGTGTTATAGTGCACACCACAGACACTGGAGACACCAGGACCTGTGTTACAGTGCACACGCTAGGAACTGGAGACACCAGGACCTGTGTTACAGTGCACACCACGGATACTGGAGACACCAGGACCTGTGTTACAGTGCACACGCTAGGAACTGGAGACACCAGGACCTGTGTTACAGTGCACACGCTAGGAACTGGAGACACCAGGATCTGTGTTACAGTGCACACGCTAGGAACTGGAGACACCAGGACCTGTGTTACAGTGCACACGCTAGGAACTGGAGACACCAGGACCTGTGTTACAGTGCACACCACAGACACTGGAGACACCAGGACCTGTGTTACAGTGCACACCACAGACACTGGAGACACCAGGACCCGTGTTACAGTGCACACGCTAGGAACTGGAGACACCAGGACCTGTGTTACAGTGCACACCACAGACACTGGAGACACCAGGACCTGTGTTACAGTGCACACGCTAGGAACTGGAGACACCAGGACCTGTGTTACAGTGCACACGCTAGGAACTGGAGACACCAGGACCTGTGTTACAGTGCACACCACAGACACTGGAGACACCAGGACCCGTGTTACAGTGCACACCACAGACACTGGAGACACCAGGACCCGTGTTACAGTGCACACCACAGACACTGGAGACACCAGGACCTGTGTTACAGTGCACACGCTAGGAACTGGAGACACCAGGACCTGTGTTACAGTGCACACCACAGACACTGGAGACACCAGGACCCGTGTTACAGTGCACACGCTAGGAACTGGAGACACCAGGACCTGTGTTACAGTGCACACGCTAGGAACTGGAGACACCAGGACCTGTGTTACAGTGCACACCACAGACACTGGAGACACCAGGACCTGTGTTACAGTGCACACGCTAGGAACTGGAGACACCAGGACCTGTGTTATAGTGCACACCACAGACACTGGAGACACCAGGACCTGTGTTACAGTGCACACGCTAGGAACTGGAGACACCAGGACCTGTGTTACAGTGCACACCACGGATACTGGAGACACCAGGACCTGTGTTACAGTGCACACGCTAGGAACTGGAGACACCAGGACCTGTGTTACAGTGCACACGCTAGGAACTGGAGACACCAGGATCTGTGTTACAGTGCACACGCTAGGAACTGGAGACACCAGGACCTGTGTTACAGTGCACACGCTAGGAACTGGAGACACCAGGACCTGTGTTACAGTGCACACCACAGACACTGGAGACACCAGGACCTGTGTTACAGTGCACACCACAGACACTGGAGACACCAGGACCCGTGTTACAGTGCACACCACAGATACTGGAGACACCAGGACCTGTGTTACAGTGCACACGCTAGGAACTGGAGACACCAGGACCTGTGTTACAGTGCACACGCTAGGAACTGGAGACACCAGGACCTGTGTTACAGTGCACACCACAGACACTGGAGACACCAGGACCCGTGTTACAGTGCACACCACAGACACTGGAGACACCAGGACCCGTGTTACAGTACACACCACAGACACTGGAGACACCAGGACCTGTGTTACAGTGCACACGCTAGGAACTGGAGACACCAGGACCTGTGTTACAGTGCACACCACAGACACTGGAGACACCAGGACCCGTGTTACAGTGCACACGCTAGGAACTGGAGACACCAGGACCTGTGTTACAGTGCACACGCTAGGAACTGGAGACACCAGGACCTGTGTTACAGTGCACACCACAGACACTGGAGACACCAGGACCTGTGTTACAGTGCACACCACGGACACTGGAGACACCAGGACCTGTGTTACAGTGCACACCACGGACACTGGAGACACCAGGACCTGTGTTACAGTTCACACCACAGACACTGGAGACACCAGGACCCATGTTACAGTGCACACGCTAGGAACTGGAGACACCAGGACCTGTGTTACAGTGCACACGCTAGGAACTGGAGACACCAGGACCCGTGTTACAGTGCACACGCTAGGAACTGGAGACACCAGGACCTGTGTTACAGTGCACACGCTAGGAACTGGAGACACCAGGACCTGTGTTACAGTGCACACCACAGACACTGGAGACACCAGGACCTGTGTTACAGTGCACACCACGGACACTGGAGACACCAGGACCTGTGTTACAGTGCACACCACGGACACTGGAGACACCAGGACCTGTGTTACAGTGCACACCACAGACACTGGAGACACCAGGACCTGTGTTACAGTGCACACCACAGACACTGGAGACACCAGGACCTGTGTTACAGTGCACACCACAGACACTGGAGACACCAGGACCTGTGTTACAGTGCACACCACAGACACTGGAGACACCAGGACCCGTGTTACAGTGCACACCACAGACACTGGAGACACCAGGACCTGTGTTACAGTGCACACCACAGACACTGGAGACACCAGGACCTGTGTTACAGTGCACACCACAGACACTGGAGACACCAGGACCCATGTTACAGTGCACACGCTAGGAACTGGAGACACCAGGACCTGTGTTACAGTGCACACCACAGACACTGGAGACTTCAGGACCCATGTTACAGTGCACACCACAGACACTGGAGACACCAGGACCCGTGTTACAGTGCACACCACAGACACTGGAGACTTCAGGACCCATGTTACAGTGCACACCACGGATAGTGGAGACACCAGGACCCGTGTTACAGTGCACACCACAGACACTGGAGACACCAGGACCTGTGTTACAGTGCACACGCTAGGAACTGGAGACACCAGGACCTGTGTTACAGTGCACACCACGGACACTGGAGACACCAGGACCCATGTTACAGTGCACACCACGGATACTGGAGACACCAGGATTTGAGATGTCCAATAAGAAATACTGCTACCACCTAGTGGAGCTATATAAAGAAAGGCCATACGTGCTTCTGGCAACCTATTTGGTGGCATGTCCTACACATGCCTGTTGGAGCCCAGATGTGGCCACCTTGGTATTAGATATGGAGCTTCAAGGTTTGCTGTCTGCCCTTCTGGATTTCTGTCTTGCTCTGGTGTGACTTTTCCTTGGTGTCCTTCCACTCACCCCCACTGCAATAGGAAGCTTTATCCTGTGCCAGCGTGTGTGAGAAGCACACAGTGTGTTTCTTGACGTTGTCTCCTGTGCCCGCGTATGTGGGAAGCACACAGTAGGTTTCTTGACTTGTTTGCCAGCGTATGTGGGAAGCACACAGTGTGTTTCTTGACATTGTCTCCTGTGCCCGCGTGTGTAGGAAGCACACAGTAGGTTTCTTGACGTTGTCTCCTGTGCCAGCGTGTGTGGGAAGCACACAGTGTGTTTCTTGACATTGTCTCCTGTGCCCGCGTGTGTAGGAAGCACACAGTAGGTTTCTTGATGTTGTCTCCTGTGCCAGCGTGTGTGGGAAGCACACAGTGTGTTTCTTGACATTGTCTCCTGTGCCCGCGTGTGTGGGAAGCACACAGTAGGTTTCTTGATGTTGTCTCCTGTGCCAGCGTGTGTGGGAAGCACACAGTGTGTTTCTTGACATTGTCTCCTGTGCCAGCGTGTGTGGGAAGCACACAGTGTATTTCTTGATGTTGTTTCCTGTGCCAGCGTGTGTGAGAAGCACACAGCGTGTCTCTTGACTTCTTTGCCAGCGTATGTGCTGGAAGGACACAGTGTGTTTCTTGACGTTGCCGAGGGCTCACAGTTAGGAGTGTTTGGGTTCTCAGAAGTGAATCTGGATG
This sequence comes from Microtus pennsylvanicus, assembly GCF_037038515.1. NCBI lineage: Eukaryota > Metazoa > Chordata > Mammalia > Rodentia > Cricetidae > Microtus > Microtus pennsylvanicus. The sequence continues at coordinate 4,097,959 of NC_134581.1, read as the reverse complement.
TTTGCACAGTACTGAAACTATAAAATCTGGAGTTCTAGGTGTGAACAACTTGAGTTACAAGCTCCTGCCTGGGGGCCATGATGCTGATGGGTGCTACCCCCTGGATTGTGAGCCCAAACCGTCCGACGTGTGGCATTTCTCAACTGAGGCTTCTTCTCTCAGATGATGACGGGCTGTGTCAAGGCATAAATTAAAGCCAACAAGGAAAGCCAGTGTCCTTAACAGCACGCTAGTCCTAGTGGACAAGAGCTGGAAGAAGCACAAATATCTACCAACAGTAAAATGACAGATAATGTATGCGTTAACCATGTACTCAAACACGGCAGAACAATGATTCTGAACGAGAGACAACAATACGATAAATCTCACGAATGACATATTGAACCAAAAAAGCTGAACACGAGGGGATGCTCACATGATATTTGTTGAAGTTTTTTTCTAGGAGACAGAAAATCTATGTTGTTTGGAGGAGAATGCTCAGATGGTTAACGACATAAAAACAGCGATAACCTAGGGCACAAGTTGGCATTGGGAAGGCCATTTTAACTCCATTTTTTGTTGCTGGGACTGAAGACCTTGATGCAGACAGCAGATGGAAGAAAGGGCTTATTTTAGCTCCCAATTCAGGTGATGGCTCATTAATGCAGGACCTTGAAGCAACTGATCCCATCCACAGTCAAGAGCAGAGAGAGAGAGAAGGTGCATGTCTGCCTGCTTGTGATCAGATGTACATATACAGAATGCAGCACCCAAACTCAGGGCCTGGTCTATCAATTAGCAATCCAGATGACCCCCTTCCCACCAACAGACATGACTACAGACCGACCTGACCCAGCCAAACTCTCATCACAGAACTCTGGGAAATCAGGGAGGGGCAAGGACTGGGAGAGATCAAGGAGGCAGCTGGCACCTTCGTAACATTCTGCCTCCTGACGAATATGACGATTGCATGTATTCCCCATGACAGAATGGTGTTTTACATGGCTCTTCCATATGATGATGCATGTATTCCCCATGACAGAATGGTGTTTACATGGCTCTTCCATATTTCAAGCTACCAAGCAGTAAATCAAAAAAAAAAAAAAAACTCAAGTGAATGAGTGATCAAACTCTCCAGAGTTCTCGGAGTCTAAGGGAACTAACTTCTCTTACACATTTCTGGGCAAAAGCGACAGGACAGATCTCTCTCCTGTCTCTGTGACCTCGTCCTCCAGACAAGGTCGCACCAAAGCACAGCCATGCACTTTCCCTGGGCGAGAGGGACAGGACAGATCTCCCCTCCCTCTGTGGCTTTCCCTTCCTGTATCTTGTCCATCACTCAGTCGTCCCATTATCTGCCCCCTCCTCCATCTTGCACTGAGTGTCCGGTGACCCTGCAGGACACTTGGGTGGCCTCTTTGCATCACTCCCAGCAGATCATGGTGTGCTAGTCGGGCAATTTTTAGAAAACATGATGGGAGAGGTGACATCCGGTCAGAGGGCTGGTGCTGATGCTCACAGTCTGTCTCCGGGCTGAGCTGTCATCTTCTAAGTGGCTGGACTCCGACTGAGTCACAGCACTGAGGTGAGGCTCAGCCTCTGGATTTCTGGGCATCGTCTCAGCAGGAGATGACAGCAGCCACCTGGCCTCTCCAGGCAGAGTACGTGTGGCCAACAAGGTAGGTCTGAGAGACAAAACAAATGAACCGGAGCCGGGTGCCATCTGTCTGCCTTTCCCTAGCACCATAAAGAGCCCATGAGCATCTCCAGTTCTGACTCTGCGCATTTCACATGCTGGCTACGAAGGGACCAGTCCTCTGCAAATGTCCTGCCGCCTTTGCTTCAATTCTAACAGGACGCGAACAGGCTCTCCATGAGAAGAGAGCTTGGCCGAAAGCAGGGCAAGCACTCCTCTCTGTCAACAGAGCCTGGAGGACTCTGCTCATCTAAGGGAAGGGACAAAAATCAATATGGCTGTTTAGAATCGCAATGCTAGCCACTGAGTGTATCAGAAAAGGCGTTCCAAGGAGGACTGCCGAGGCCCCAAGTGAGCAGGAGGGGGATTCTAAGCTTTGGCATTTTACTTCCTGATAGCCTTCTTCCAGAACGTCTCCACTTCCTGCTCTCACCCTTCAATAACTGCTATAGCTGCTCTCTCTCAAGAGCTGCAAATGCACCCGGATCTGTGCACAGACTCGGTAGCAGTATTAACTCTTCCTAAGGATGTTGCTATCAACGCTGCAGCTGCTTGGTAACCTCTCCCTCGCTGTCTCTTCCTCTCTCTCTCCCTCTCTAGTATTTTGGTAGAGATTTCTAGAAATGGCTTGCTTGGTCAAAGAATGACAGGACAGTTGGGACAAAGACGCTAGAGGCAGAGCCCTGTTTGCCATCCCACTGTGGCGGCAGGACACATGGAGGCTGATGGAGGGCTGGAGTGGGGTCAAGCTGGGAAGCCTCAGTTTCATTTTTTGGGGCAGATGTGCCCGTGATGTCTCAGCTTCACCTCCAAATGACCTCTACTGTCACTCCAGAACTGGGTGTGGTGGTGTGTGCTTTTGATTCCAGGACTGAGTGTGGTGGTGTGTGCTTTTGACTCCAGGACTGAATGTGGTGCTGTGTGCTTTTGACCCCAGCAGCCCTCACCAACAGAACTGGTATTAAAAAGATCCAGATCCAGAAGAGATGCCCATCATCCCTTCCTCCAGATGAGGTCATACCAAAGCACAGCCATTTCCAGGCAACAGGAATCCCCAATCCCCTGAAGTAAACCACCGACATTCAGAGGGTTATCTGTTACACCCTTACTGATCCTTTCTTATGTATCCATCTTTAACACCCCAGTTCAGAGTTCATGAAATAAGGTAAGTTAGATCCACACAGCTAGTGAGATACTGATGACCAATCTATGCCTCGCCATTACTGGATCAAATTTCTGAGTTGCCTGCGGCCCTGACAAGGGAAGGAAGCTCGCTCATCCCACAAGCTGGCCCATTTGGCAAACTAGCCTCCAGCTCGCTGGCCCAGTGTGTGGCCATTGCACGTGATTCTCTGTAGTTTGTGGGCAGGCAGGAACTAAGTGTTCAACTGCAGTGGATTTCCAAGTGGTGGAGGGCCCGATGAAGCTGGCACACCGCAGCTGGCCCTGTTCCACCTCCAGGAAAAGGACGACTCTATTTTGTGATTCAGTCAGAGTCTAGGAATGAGTCGCTGGAGCCGGCGGGCTGTGTATGTTTCTCCTTCAAACAGCCTTTGGAGATTAGATTTCCCATCTGTACCACAGTGTTGGTTGCCAGGGTTACGATGCTATCCTCGAACAGAAAAATCAAAGAGCCTCCTGAAACCTGCAGGTAGAGGTCACGCGAGGCACAGCACACTTCCTTTCTAGTGTACACAAAGGGGAAGATGTGGCCGGAGGGCAATGAGTCTTCCTCTGGCTCCAGGCTGGTGAGGAGGAGGTGGCAGACTCCAGTGAGATCTTGATAACAATCCCCACAGGGCCATGGAAGTAATTTGGGGGCACTAGACAGCACATTGTCTTCTGGGGGTGACTCCCATGAGACACCCTGCGGTCTCCACTCACTCCAAATCCCTGACTTCACCTCTAGAGTCTGTTTGGTGGGAAAGCAGAAAACTCACAGAAATAATTACTATAAAAGCAATAACTGTCAAAAGAAATGTGTTGGGGCTGGAGAGATGGCTCAGCGGTTAAGAGCACTGGCTGCTCTTCCAGAGGACCCGGGTTCAGTTCCTAGCACCTACATGGCAGTTCACAACTGTCTATAACTCCTGTTCCAGGGGATCTGACACCCTCACATAGACATACATGTAGGCAAAACACCAATGCATTTAAAAAAACAAATCTTGGGTTAAAAAAAGGAAATAAAACTTAAAATTAAAAAAAAAATGTGTTTTCTAGACCCTACCAGGAACTTCGGCAATAGTTTGCTCTTCTGCATTTCTGGGCCACAGGCAGATTTAGGGGTGGCGGAGCTGGGGAGTGGGTATTCTCCAGCCAGATGATTTAATTCTTCAGGCATTCCTGTCAGGAAGTAGGGAAGTGACCAGCATCTCCAACCCTTAGGAAAACAGGAAGAGAATCTCCACCTGCCTGTGCAGTTGCTCTTGGTTCTTGCAGGCGGTTCTGGAGCTGCCTCTTGTAACGACATGGCTGCCACTGCAGATTCTGCTGCCATTAGGACTTATGGGCACTGGCTCTCATTACATACTTGGCAGTAAAGGTGTTAGGAAAGTAATATATGCAGGCGGTACAAATATAACTGAACAAAACCCAGAAAACGAGGCTCCCTCCTTCCAACCCTAGACGCCCAGACCCGCTCTGCAGAAGAAGCCAATCTAAAGTGTCACTTCAGACACTTCGTGCTTCTGTGGATACATAAATACATCTTAACAGATGCAGGATATATATATGTATATATATGTCATTACGCAACGTATTTTTATTACTTAAGACCATGTCTCTTGAACATATTTCCTGATTAGCACCTTTAAATGCTCTATATATGGAGAAACACATTTGGTAGCATGGCTTGTTGGGGATCTGGGCTGAAGTTAAAGCTATGAGAAAAGATTTGGCTTAAAGAATTCAATAACAGGGACTAGAGAGGTAGCTCGGTGCTGCGCTTGCAGAGGATCCAAGTTCTGTTTCTATCATCCATGTTAGTGGTTCACAAACGCATGTAACGGGGGTTCCAGCACCCCCTCTGGCCTCTGTAGGCACAGCATGCACATGCATGCATGAACATGCACACGCACACACACATACACATGCACACACGTACACACACAGGCACACACACCACCTTCAAGAATACAATCCCACTCTGCTCAGTAGTGACACTTGTCATAACCTCAATGTTCAGTAAGATAAAATCAAGGAATCCCTTGATGGTTCATAGTTGAATGGGACATTAAGGAGGAAGTAAGTCACATCTCATGTTCCGCCTCTTCCTGTCACTCTCCACTTCCTGGATGCCATGGGGTGAGCAACCCTACTACACAACAGTCTCTGCTTCTTCACCGCCTGGAAAGGAGGGAGCCAGCCATTCCGAAAATGATGTGTCCGAAGCAAATGATTCCTTCTTTTCTCTTTTCTGTTCTTCTTCTTCTTCTTCTCTCCCCGCCCTCGCCAAGATAGGGTTTCTCTGTGTAGTCCTGGCTGTCCTGGAACTCACTCTATAGACCAGGCTGGTCTAGAACTCAGAGATCCACCTCCCTCTGCCTCCTGACTGTGCCACCACACCCAGGTCAAACAGGTCCTTCTTTTGAGTCATTTTCCCCAAGTATCTTTAGCACTGCAACAAAAATGACTAAGATGAGAAGTTTCATGAGGGGGCAGTGGAAACAACGCCGGAGGTGCAGCACAACACATAGCATCTTTTAGAAAGGGTCACGCGGGAGCCACCCACGTGCTCCGCTCTCAGAGTGCCTCTTGCTTCACCCTGTTTCTAGAGTGGATGGAGTCTATAAGCCTGAAGAACTGAGAAAATACAAACTCAATTAGCATGAACATAAACTTTTCCTAGACCCCAGGGACTGGCGCAGACCTTGGTTTTTGTGAGGAGATCATTTTCCCTTCCTTCTCAGAGAAAACTTTGCTACAGAATGGAATCAAGGCGGAAATCCTCCCAAGTTCCTTTCTGAGGAAAAGGGAGTCAAAAGGGTCCAACCTGCCGCAATGGGAGCACAAATTGGATTCAGCTTCTGCTATCGAGTTGCCTCCCCCCTCCTCACAGACACAGCGTCTCCTCTACAAAGTATTTATAGCAATAGGAACCCAGTGGTGTGTGATCCAAGCTCCCTTATGAAGCAAACATCAAGGCCGAGCTCTGGCTTGCAGGTTTGACACTCCCTGCCTTTGGAGAATGAGGACGTTGAGCCCAACTTCGTCTCTGAGTGGTGTGGCTCTAGTGCAGAAGAGAGGGGCAGCATTCATCTCCAGCACCAATGTATTTAACAGATCCTGGAGAAACCTTCCGAAAACCACGGTGTTAACCAAAGACAGGAGCCAAGGGCATTTGGTCTGTGGCTAGAGTCTGTGGGCCCTCGCTGTACAGAAACCACACACCAGGAACAGAGAGAGAATTTTAGATTTTTGCGAGGCAAAGACTGCATCCTGAGAACTTCTAGTTTTAGTAAAATGTCTAAATAGTTCAGACTGACCTCTCACCAAGAAACCAGAGAACAGAACAAAGCATCATTAGAGAACCTGGGGACATCGGAGATCTAATAAGAAGGTGTTCTAGTTTTGTTTTTGATCTGTAACCAACACCCCGACAAAAGAAGCAGACAGAGAAGGGTTCGTGTGGCTTAGGACTCCAGGTTAGAGTCGGTTCGTTCAGGTAAGCTCAAGAGCTTGAGTGAGCTGGTCACACGACCTCCATAGTGAAAAGCAGAGAACTAACGCATGGATAGTGTTCGCTTGCTCTCAGCCAGCTTTCTCCCCTCATACACTGTTCCCGTCCTCTTGTCTAGGGAATGGTACCACCCACAATGGGCTGGTCTTCCTCTATCAATTACCATGCAAGACGATCCCCGGCCAGGTCCAGCTAAATGTTTGAAACATTTTTCCTGTAAAAGAAGAAATGAATGAATATCTCAAGCCATAGCTAAGCCTCCGAGTCTTCAGATGTTTTAAAGAGATTTTAATAAGAGCTTAAACTTAATTATTCCCCAAAGACACACTGTCTCTGAAAACTTGAGTTCCTGTCATGGTTGAAAACCTCCCCAAATAAAAACTTCTTGCTGTAGACCGGTGCTCTCAGCTGCAGCCACACCACCTGTGCCAGCACAGCTAAGATGCCACAGAAGCAAGTGGCATTAGCGGGATGCAGAATGCCTGGCCCTAACCGACAGATGCTATTTCTGAAAGCCGTAGACCTGTGAGTCACGGGGTGGGAGAGGAATTACATTATATTTCAGCACAGCATTTTTTCATAACTAAGTGTTTTAGAAGTTCCTATTTTTTATTGATTTCCCAGGTTCTTAGATTTTTCTTAAAAATATCCTGGTTGGGGCTGGAGACTTGACTGAGGAGTTTAGAGTACTGGATGCTCCTGCAGCTGACCTGGGTTCAGTTTCCAGCATCCACATATAGCTCACAACAGCCTGTAACTCCAGCTCCAGAGAACCTGACACCCTCTTCTGGCCTCCTCTGGTATGGCATGCACACAGTGCACATAACACACACAGGACAATACTCATACACATGAAATAAAAACAAATCTTAAAAATAAGCTCATTGAAGCCTTGTGAGATGGATCAGTGGGTCAAAGTGTTACTGGTGAGGCGATACCCTGTGTTTGATCCTTGGAATCTAAGTGGCAGAGGGAGAGAACCAACTCCTGAAAATTGTCCCCTGGCCTGCACAACCCCTCATACACATATGCACATAAATAAACAAATAACAAATAAACACATATATAAGTAAATAGATAAATGAGGCTTAATATTAATTACAAATGGTTTGGTCTATTAGCTCAGCTTATTAACTAGCTCTTACAATTAAATTAACCCACTTCTATTAGTCTGTATTTTACAGCGAAGCCCATGGCTTGTTACTTCACATCTTGCTTCTCTGGTGCTGCTGGCATCTCCCCGACTCCACCTTCTTTTTTCCTGTCTCTCTGCTTGAATTTCCCACCTGGTTCTATTTTGTCAGGCTATTGGCCAAATTGGCTTCTTTATTAACCAATGGTAATAAAACATATTCACAGCATACAGAGACATCCCACATTATAAATGTAATAATAAATTTCAAAACAACCTACTTTGAAGGAAAGCTACACATAAACATGTATGTATATACATGGAGAATTTACTTCTTCCAGAATGATCCTAATGCAAATTTTGATGAGGGGTTGGTTAACAGATTTTCCTGTGAACTGCAGAACACTGAATAACACTGGACCACTTCATGGCAGTGGTGCTGACTTTCCCTCACTGAAATGGGTTTCTGTTCGGAGAATGGATTTCCCCTCTCTCAGAACCAGCTGGACCAGCTCCGGATTTACCAGATGCCCCATAGCCACCACAGCACCTTTATGACACAGCTCCCAGCCGAGGAGGAGCTGGTTTAATATGGTTGTGATGTTAGGGAGGAGATGAAAACCATCGAGGAAGCATGGGTATTGCCCCTGGAGAGTGTTGCACCATCAGGTGGTCATCACCAGTTGGCACACAGGGAACCAAGGGAGGGAGCGGGAGTCTCTTCTGTTTATGGTTACTCTTTACAGAAGAAACCCACTGGCAAAGCTTCCTCCCTAGTCCCCAGCCTTGACTTTACGTAACTGCCTTGTTGTTAGGGACAGAGCATGTAATGGATGGCCCCATTATACGGAAGACAGAGGCTGGCCAGGCACACCGGGCAAAGGGATGGGTACTGCCTGGGGCGGAGGATCCTCAGGATGAGGGGAAATTGGGTTTTTGTTTCTGCTGAGGCTGGCTTCCGAGTTTCCTTGAGATTTCCTATTAGCGTCTCCTGTAATTTTCCCATCTCCTGTGTTGTCTGTTTCTCAAATTAAATTCCTTTTAACTCCTTGGAGTGATTCCCATCAGACTCTGATTGATGAAGTTTGGGATCAGGAGTGACTGGTCACAGAGAAGGTCATTTAAAGGTGGGATTCTAGGGTAGGGTTGTCACCAGTTAGAGCACAGTTTCAGAGGTGTCACAGTTAAGAGGTGAAATGTGGAAGGTCACCCTGTTGGTACAACTGCAGACTAGCTTCCAGAATACCTGGAGCGCAGGCAGGCCTGGCTTCCCTGGTAAGGCCATGCCACAGTTCAAGCTGATGGTGCCCACACAGATGTGTAGTCTCTCGGAGGCATCCTTGAAGAGACCACCCCTCCTTCCCCTTCCTTCTTCCTGGTGCTTGGAATATGGATTTAAACACTGGAACTCCTGCACATTCTCGGGTTACTGCTTAGGACCACAGAGGAGGACTCCTTAAGGAACCTTGTCTCTGGTAAAGAGCGTCCTTACAGCCCAAAGACCGATGAACCACCAGTGGAAGCCAGGTGGTCTTATGGTAGACAATCTGGATCCAACTGTCCAGCCAGAAAGCACATGAAGGCCTGGGGTAGAAAGTACAATTCACATGTTTATAATTGTTATACCTCCCCATCAATCCTTTTATCATTTCATAGCCTTTGTCTCTAGGACAAATTTTGGATTATAATCTTTCCTTCCTCCCTCCCTCCCTCCCTCCCTCCCTCCCTCCCTCCCTCCCTCCCTCCCTCCCTTCCTTCCTTTCTTACCCAGGCTGGCCTTGAACTCGCCTACCCTCTCGCATCAGCCTCTTGCATTGGCCTCCTGTGTGCTGGTAGCCTGGCTCAGGGGTGACGTCACAAATACTTGAGAAATTGGAACTTTAAGGAGACTCGATGCAAAGCTAGAGTGGAAAGTCCATGTGTTCTCATGCAGAAAGCGACAGAGCCATGCAGCTCCCACCAGGGTCGAGGGCCATGTTTATCAGCTTGTCACCAGCTCAGATCATCTGAGAAGAGGGAACCTCAGCTGATTGTCTGTTATCAAAAAGTAAATCCAAGAGGCCACACGCCATTCTGACCTTGAGGACTCGGGCAACGGATCCTTTCTTCTTGAGTCTCTCACATGGCCAGAGCTGTTCCCCTTCCTCCCAGTTAGGGCCTTCATCAGCACCTAAAACATACCAGCCAAGATGCTAAGCCAACAGGAGCCCAGTTTCTCTTGTCAGCTCCTTCAAAAGACCTGCCTTTGCTGAGGACTTCCCCAGCTCCAGCACAAGCTGTGAACCACCTGCACTCATCCTGAAGCCTACCCGACCACAGCAACACGATCTGCGCTGGAAACCGGCTCTGTCATAACTTCAGCTGAGCTTGCTGAGTCGGGGATCTGCTCCCTGCCCACTTCCTTTCAGCTTTAGTTTGATTAAGTCAAATAAATCCCTTGCATAGATTTCAAGGTCCTGGAGACAGGGTCTTTCTGCCTGCTTCCCGAGTCATGTGCTTATAACCACTGGAGTTCTGATGAGACAGTGTGATGGTTGACTTCACTGTCAGCTTGATGGGGTTTAGAATCACCATGGAAACATCTCTGGGCATGTCTGGGAGGGAGTTCTAGCTTAGGCTGGAAGACCCACCCTGAATATGGGCTGGAGTCCTGGACTGAGTAAAATGAGAAGGTAAGTTGAGCACTAGCGTGCATCGCTCTCTGTTCTCTCGGACCGGACCGCAGACTCGGCGTGACCGGTTGGCGCACCACCATGCTTCTCCCGCCGTCGAGGACTGCGCCCTGCAGCAGTGAGTCAGAAGTAATCCTTCCTTCTTCAAGTCACTTTCATCAGGAGTTTAGCACAGCGATGAGGGCAGTGGCTGACACACAGGGATGAAGCCTGGGACCCGCACTCCTGTGCTATCGTCTCTGGCGCTCAGTCCCGTAACACTGGGCGGGGCCCTTCTGGCCTTGCTAGGAAAATGCCCCGGGCACCTGGGGTGAAGCCTCAATGGCTAGCTCCTATTTGCTCTGCATCTGAATTGTCCACGAATCCTTCTCTTCCGCTTCAGCCCACAGACTCCACCCCCCTCTGACCTCAGCCCACCCCAGTGTTCTGGGGTCCCGTGGTCCCCGATTATTCTTCTCCTGTCGTCACTCTCAAAAGCTGGAGCTTTCCCAGGTGACCATCTACCCTCTGCCTTCAAAGCTTGTGGACATGGCAATCTGCTGTCTGTCTAAGCTCCTTTTGCTCTTAAGAATTAAAGGACTTTTTTTTTTATCATTTAAAGCTCATTTTAACTAGGTTCCTGGGGTATCCTTAGACTCAACCCTGCTGTGCCATTCTGGCTCAGTCTTTTCAGGTTTTTTTCTATTTATTATTTTGAGAGTCTAAGGTGGGCTACAGAAAAGATATGATGTTTAAAATTCTCCTCAAGCCCAGCCCTGGAGAGAACAGGAGGAGAATCTGGAATGAGGAGATGCATACTACTTCCCTTGCGGCCCTGCCCAGCCTGGCATCTCTCCCTGGAGCTGAGGACACAGCCCAGGCTGGCAGTGGCCCACTTCCTGGTGCTGGGAACCTGGCTAAATCTGGACACTCCCCACCCTGGGCCCACAAGATGGGAATTTCCACCATTGTGAATTTTCTTGTTTCAGTCAGGCTGTGAAAAGGGCTTTGCTACTTTGTGCAGCGGGAATTGTGGACACCATTTTTCCACTACCTACAGACTCAATGTTTTCTTAGAAGAGAGATCATCTGCCATTTGTGTGTGTGTCTGTCTCTTTGTTTGTGTCTGTGTGTGTCTGTGTGAGCATGTGTGTGTTTGTGTGTGTCTGTCTGTGTGTGTCTGTGTTTGTGTATGTGTGTGTCTGTGTTTGTGTATGCGTGTGTCTATGTGTGTGTCTGCGTGTGTATTTGTGTATGCGTGTGTGTCTCTGTGTGTCTGTGTATGTGTGTTGTATGTGTGTGTCTGTGTATGTGTGTTGTATGTGTGTGTCTGTGTGTTGTCTGTGTGTGTCTCTGTCTGTGTTTGTGTATGCGCGTGTGTCCGTGTGTGTCTCTGTGTGTGTGGGAGAGAGAGAGACAAAGAGACAGAGAGGGAGAAAGAGAGAGTATGTGTGTGTGTGTGTGTGTGAGAGAGAGAGAGAGAGTATGTGTGTAAGAGAGGAGAGTGTGTGAATGTATATGTGAGAGCATGTGTGTGTGTGTGTGTATGAGTGTGTGTGTGTGTGTGTGTGTGTGAGAGAGAGAGAGAGAGAGAGAGAGAGAGAGAGAGAGAGAGAGAGAGAGAGAACAGTGGGGAGTGCTTTGACTTTGACTCTGCCTGGGTCCATAGTCCAGATTACAATTTTTCTTAAACATACGATCCTATTTCCAATTCAGTTAATTCTACGTTCTCCTTCCTTTCCTGTCTTTTGTCTCTCCCTTCTTCCTCTCTCTCCTCTTCTTTTGTTGGGAGCAGTGAGACCCCGACCCTGAATTTCTTGTAATCTCCTGATCTGAGTGCCTACCGCTGCTCTGAGCACGAGACCTTCAGGAGTTCCTGATGGCTGGAGAGTGGTTTCTGGTGGGTTTGGCTGGGGCGTGGCTATCTCTATATAATCTGCCCCTGAACACAATAAAGGGGGCATTCATGGGGAATTCAAGGATGACCCGTGTCGCTGTCTCTCTCTGTCTGTGTGTGTCTGTGTGTTTTAACCTCCAGCCCCTTGCTCGAAGCTCGGGAACTGGGTGCCAGCGCACAGAGCTCAGACACGGGGGCGCGGTGCGCAGCATTCTTTATTTTTTCAATGCTATGAGCTAAACTCAGTCTCAAGCAGTCCAACCAGCCCCGCCTTTGTTTTTGCATAGTGTAAGTTCAAGCATGATCACTAGGGGGCGCAGGAACTGTATCACCAAGGGTCCCTCAGGGGCCGCCACTGGGGTATTCACAACATTTAATGGACAAAGTGGACGTTTTTCTTATAAGTTTTAGAAAACCTTACAAACCAGCAGACACTAAAATTTCTATATTGATGAACAAATTCAGTCCAATAAAAAAAAGGAGAGGGGCACTTATGAAACGCCCAGATAGCTAGCTGGTCTGCTTCAACATGCAACCAATACATCTATCAATTCAACAAGTATTAAGTACCTACTGTATGCTTCCTAAATGCTCTGATTGTCTGAATTCAGTCAGGTATCTCACATGTGGCACCAGGATGGTTTAGAATCGCCAGCTAAGGAGAGCAGGACCCGTTCTTGTTAGGTAAGAAACCAACAGATTTCCTTAAAAGAGCCCTATGAAGAAGGTTTAGGACTTTAGAGACATCTAGTACAAGCAGCTTTAGAGGAAATTCCATATTTTTCTACTCAGATTCCATTGGATAAAAATTTCAGGCTAGCTCCTGTTTACTGTAAGGTAAGACATTCATTTTTAATTGTTCCTATGCATTGAGATTGGCACCATCCTACCCCCAGTGCGAGAAGGTTCACTCACCACATAGCAACTCTGGAACAAACTGGCCACTCCTCCCTCAAAGTACCCATAACGTGTGATATGCTAGATAAAGAATCGTAATGCCAAGTTCCAGCATCTCCCCTTCATTTGAAGCCTTTGCAGAGGGGAAAGGACAAACCACGCTGAGGGACCAGAAGTGGGGAATTCGGACCCTGGAGGACTTGCTGTTTCCAGGACCGAGGAAATCTGAACACAAGGTACAGAAGGTCAAGAAGTCGGCTGCACCCAAAAGGGAAGCATACTTGGGGCTGGAGCATGTCCAGTGGGGATGCGGCGGGTGCATCTCCCTCCCTCCCTCCCTCCCTCCCTCCCTCCCTCCCTCCCTCCCTCCCTCCCTTCCTCCCTCCCCCTCTCTCTTCCTTACTTTTTTGAGACAGGGTTTCTCTGTAGCTTTGGAGGCTGCCCTGGAACTAGCTCCATAGACCAGGTTGGCCTCAAACTCACAGAGATCCGCCTGCCTCTGCCTCCCGAGGACTGGGATTAAAGGCGTGCGCCACCACCACCTGGTCCATTCTTTCTGTCAACAGGGAGAAGGTGTTTTGCACTTAGTCCCAGGACAAATACAACTGCAAGTGTGGAGGAGGAAGGGAAGAGAAAAGATGGGGGAGGGGGAGAGATGGGAGAGAGTGCGGATGGGAGGGGGAGAAGTGATAAAAGGGGAGAAGAAAAGCTTGGCTTGAATTAGATGCTAGACTTGGAATAAATGATCGTGAACAGAGGGTAGATGGATGGGTGGAAGGACGGGTGGACAGAGGGATAGAGAGAATGATGAGTGGACAGATGGATAGGTGGAAGGATGGGTGGACGGAGGGATAGACAGAACGATGGACAGATGGATGGATGGGTGGAAGGATGGATGGGTGGACGGAGGGATAGACAGAACGATGGACAGGTGGATGGGTGGGGACCGATGTCACAGATATAGGAGGAATTGGCACAAAGGTCACATTTGGAGGCCATGTGCAGGCTTGAAGACAGAGCAGCAGGTGCCCACAGTGGACACTGCTCCTTGTTGCTATAGAACCCATTCTGGCTTTGACCACCTGGTTGTTTTATATATGATGTAGATAGGGAAAATGTTTGAGCTTGGTTTCTATTTCAGAGAAATCTTTCAAGCATGGACACTACTTAAAACCACACTGAGACATCTCTGAACCACTTCAGAAGGTTCATGATCACAACATCAAACGCTGTCAACTATTGATGATTCCAGAACTTCTGGGAGAGCTTTCACTCCACACAACAAAGCTCGGCACAGCTCACATTTTCCTCTGACCCCATGACAAATCTCATTTCTCATGTCCGTAAGTTCTCAGTTTGATGTCTCAGGGCGCGAGAGCACCCACAGAGCCAGGATTTATTTTTGATCGTCTCATCTCTAGAAAGAAGCTGACCTCTAGAGAAACACGGGCTGGATGGGCCTGGATTTAGCACCGTTGAATCATCAGAGGCAAACAGCAGGACCTACATCCTGCAGGAGAAAGGGGCTCTGGTACAAATTAGAGCTTGGTTCTCGGAACCCCAAAAAGTCCACTGTAAAACTCCAGGAGAGGCATGAGAACATCAAGTAGATGGTTTGCCTAAAGCAATCATTGCTCAGTTTTGAAGAAAAGATTTATCTTTTGATTAACAAGGGTAAATTTTAAACATTTTCACTTCCCAGTCAAAATTAAATTACATTCTTTTGATTTGTATTTCCACATATTAGAATTGTTCTCAAGGATTGGTATGTAATACTTTATCAGGAAGCATATTTTGGTGACGGTTTAGAATGTATTTTGAATATGGCTCTCCACATATGTGTGTTTCTATGTGCACAAGGCCTTCAGGACCTTAGCTCCTGTATGCTAATTCCTTCTCTGCTCATGCCTGCCGTGTGTGTGTGTGTGTGTGTGTGTGTGTGTGTGTGTGGCCAGACAACCCCAGTTCCAGTCTTGTCTCTCACCAGGTTTGGGGCAAGGTCTCTTTGTTGTTTGCTTCAGTTTATTCCAGGACAGCTGGCCTACTAACTTCGGGGCTGTCCTGTTTCCATCTCCCTCTCACCAAAGGGACAATGCTATTTCAGATGCATGCTTCCATGCCCCACATGCTTCCGTGCCCCGCATGCTTCCGTGCCCCACATGCTTCCGTGCCCCGCATGCTTCTGTGCCCCACATGCTCCCGTGTCATGCATGCCCCTATGTCTGGCTTCATATGGGCTATAGAGCTCCAAACTCACACCCTCATGGTTGTGCAGTGAGCTCTTTATCCACTGAGCCAATACCCAAATATCATGGCCACTGGATTTTCACAAAAGTGCAGTAATTTGGTCTATCCTGACTTCATGTCTGGTTTTTTTGGTTCAGTATCATTGTTTCTTCTGTCTCATCATTCAATGTGATCTTATTGTGTGGCTATTCCGAATCTAAACCACCTTTCTCTTGTTTGTTGGGAGATGTCTGAGTCCATTTATCTTACATCCTTCCCTAGGAGAACTGTTGAGTCATGGACAGGCAGAGATCTGGCTTTAACACACAGCTCACCATTCTCTAGGCAGGGATCCTGAATTGTAATAAAAGTAAAGAAATTGAGCTGATTACAGACAAGCGAGTGAGCATGCATCCTCATCTCTTGACTGCGGATGTGATGGGGCCAGCTGGTCCAAACTCCTGCCTTGACTTCCCCACAGCAATGGACCTGGATCGTGAGCTCCTTTCTTCTCTAAGCTGGTTTTTGTCATCGTATTTTATCACAGCGACGGAAACAAAACTAGGAATCATTTCAGAATTGTCTCTATCTGCGGCTAGGACAACTGGGAAGACAGCAAGCCACACAGAATAACATTCCTGGACTGGACTATGTTCAAATAAGTGTTCTCAGAAATGAACAAATACCAATCTAAGGCAGCAGCTTTCGAGTGTCAGAGAGTGGGGTAGCCTCATTCCTTCGAAGCACATTTATGTTGCCATCCTCACGTACTAAGCCGCCTCTCACAGCAGAGGAAGTAGGAAGGCGGTACAGAGAAAGCGGTTGGTAGGCAGAAGCCTGGGAGCTGTCAATCACACCGTAAGTAGGGTCACTGCCAGGGCATTGCTGGAACTGCTGCCAGGCGCAGGGGGGCAGAGGGGAACCCCGTGTATTGAGATAATCAAATGAGTTTCTACTGACTTCACTTTCGGGGTTTCTGCCCACACTAGACAACATTTGCAAAATATTTGGACAGAAGTAGACCGCATTTGTCAGACATGTGCCGCCAGTTGACGCTCCGCGGTCGCTGCAAGGAAGGCAGTCTTCGGGGCAGGGCTACTGGGAGATGGGTTAGTATAGGCCGTGCATGGGGAAGAATTCTGAGGACTTGTTGGGGGCTGACTCTCCTTGAAAAGACTCCCTGCTCCTCAGGTTCTCATTTCTGAGTCACTGATTATGGAGTGAATAGAAAATCCTAGGCTGGGGTTGCTACTGAATTGGGAGTGTGTTTGCTTTGCATGCCTGAAGTCCCGGTTTACTCTGCGTACTCTGGGCTTGGCGGTGCCTGTCTCCTAGCTCTGAGAGGAGGAGGAGTCAGGAAGATCCAAGGTGATGTTGAAGACCAACCTCAGCTACTAGTGAATTGGAGCCTGGCTGGCCTGGGATACTCGAGGTCCTATCTTAAAAACAATATGTTCATGTTTTTTTTTTTTCCTTCAAACTGCCAGACTTGAGCCCTAGTGCTGACTGGTCTCCTCAAGCCTGGGAGAACTGTTCCTGTTCCTGCCGTCACCTTCCTTGCTGCGGCAGCCAAGCCTTTCCTGCTTGAGGCCTGAAGCTTGTTTCTATGCTTCAGAAAACTTGGCAAGTGAGATTTTTCTTTTCCGTAGTAAAAGTACAGGAACAAAGGAACCATGTTTGCTCAAGGCCTGTGAGTCACTTGGGCATCTTTTTGTGAACTGTGTTCTGAACTTTCTCAGGTGCTGCAGCGCTCACCGGAAGTCTTAGCAGGGCCCTGCGCTGCTGTGTTCAGACAGGAGAGCTGGGCCAGAAAGCCATGCTCTATGATGTAATCTCCCCATAGCCGCCTCCCAGTTCCTGCTCCCCATGGTGCCCCAATCACCCCTTCTCCATCCCATAAGACAAATTTCAAGGTTAAAAATCTTTTTTTTTTCCGAGTCAGTGAAGGCTTTGAGGAGTAAGATACACCTTCTTGCTTTAGACTCCTAAACTCCAGCCGAGGCCAGGCGATGACATCAGGGCAAATAGGAAAGAGAAGTGCGGGCTTGCTTTCCCACACTTCACATTCCAGGGATCTGCTTCTGAATGCAGCCAGCATGATCCCACTCCCGGTCATAGTACAGGGAGTAAACTTGAGCCCACCACAGCCAACGTGTTGAAAAGGACCCCACCCCCATCCAATAGGATGGCGCCGAGCTTGAAGTAAGTTACGTAGATCCCTCTACAGCAACTCCCCATTGTGGCCACATGTAGTGTACATGCCTGTGGTGCCAGCATTCTGGAGACGGGCAGGAGGGTCAAGAGTTCAAGGCAAGCCCGGGCACATCATATACTGTCTAAAATAATGCTATAATACATATGTATAAACACACACATATGCATACAACACATACATACATACATAAAACTAAAACATTTTCCTACAATGGTCTGTGCTTATAAAATAGAGAGGTGGGTTTTTTTCTCCTTGCTACAGATATTGTTGGCTTGACCCTTGTAATAGGATCAGTCCATGCCCCTGGTTGGTCTGGAACACACAGAGACCCGCCTGCCTCTGTCCCCAAGTGTTGGGATTAAAGGCGTGGGCTACCATGTCCCACTAACAGTGTTTTATTGCAATAGCATTCTACACGGGAGGGACTAATAGACCCATTGCCGTATCCCCACCAGAGGAAGACGTTTTTCTGTAGATAACATAAAAAGTGACTGTCCCCTACCAAATGAGCCAGTGTCCACTTCTTCAACCTGGAATCTGGATACAGACAATTGTCACAGTCAGCGTCAGGGGTCAAGGGAACACAAGCCTAGAGCCACCTGGGAAGAAGGAAACTCAGCTGAAGTGTTGCCCAGATCGTACTGGCTTTGAGCACACTGGTGGGGCATCTTACCAACTGTGGATTCATACAGGAGGGCACAGCCCTCTGTAGTGGGGGCACAGAGGAAACTACCCACACCAACCAATATGACCTATAAAGATGGACTAGGAGTGAAAAAAAAGGCAGGTGGCCTCAATGGAGTGGCTTGAGGGACCAAGCCAGACGGCATCTTGAATTGTTTCCAGCACGGGCTTGCTGGAGTGAGTGTGCTGGTCTTCCTTTTTCATCTGCCACTGCAAGTGAAAGTGTCACGTGAGTCAGTGTCCCCCGTCAGCCTCCCCGACTCTCCTCTGTCTCACCCTCCTCCGTCCCTAGTCTCCTCGTTGTCATTTAAAAACCTTGATTTTTAAGCCGTGTGAGCCATCCCTATAGTATTTTTGTTTAGAGAAGCTGGACTTGGGAAGGCATCTCTAGCTGCAGATGAGGGGTTCTAAATCCTGCATTAGACAGAAGGCACCGTCAAAATGATGTAGAACGCCATTGTCCTCGCCTCATTGCCTCTCAGCTCATGCTGGAAACTGCAGCCCTAGAAAAGGGAGCCTGGAGAGCAGACAGGATTCCCTCAGAACAGTGGCATCAGCATAAATGAGCCCCTGGGAGAAAAATGAGGTGGAGTTACTTGTCCAAACCCAAGAAAGCCAGAGCAGACAGGAGCCAAACCCAGATGTGACTGGATCCACATTGCTCTGACCCCTGCATCCGGGAGTCTCCCATCGAAGGAAGAGGGCACAGAGTAGGTTCATATTCATAATTACATTATTTCTTACAGATTGGCACCCTTTTCACTGCCAGCGTGGCAGTCCATGCTATCTTTGGTCTGTCTTATTTTTGGGAGTGATTTCTAGAAACTTCACCTACTGTAATTATCTCCGGTGTATCAGATAATCCAGAATCTTAGAAACATCGTGTTTTCCTTTTGTTCTTGGTGAGTGTGTGCAGAGGTGTGGAGGCCGGAGGTGGTGTCTTCACGGATCACTTCCTGGCTTATATATCGAGGCAGGGTCTCTCACTTGACGGAGATCTCTGTGCAAGCTAGTTTGGCCAATCAGCTTGCTGGGGGGACCCCATCCTTCCCTCCTGAGCACTGAGATAGTAGATGGGCCACTAACCTGCCCGGCATTTTTATATGGGAGCTGGACTTAAGAACGATTAATAAAAACGCAGAGACAGATACTGGGATTCAACCTGAAGACCACAAAAGCAAAGCAGCCAGCCCCTGTGTCTTACCTTGACCTCAGTACGAAAATGGTAAATCTGCCTTCAGGAATCTCAGAATGAGACTGAGAGCTGTCTCTTCTTGTTTTATAATCCTCTCTAGTGCTGGGATTAAGGGTGTACACCATTACCGCCTGGTTTCTATGGCAAGCTAGCGTGGCTACTGGGATCAAAGGTGTCTGTCATTGCTGCCTGGTCTATAAGGCTGACCAGTGTGGCTGTTTTACTTTTCTGATCCTCAGGCAAGCTTTATTTATTAACATACAAATGAAATGCCACCACACTGGATATCTGAACACAGATTCCATGCTTACACAGCAAACCCTTCTCCAGCCAAGCCATCTCCCTAGTCCATGTAAAGAATTTTGGGAGCTCAGCCCAGTGCGTGCTATGGATCTCTGCATCTGCTTCCCTCAGTTGCCAGATAGAGGTTCTATGATGACAATGAAGGTCGTCATCAGTCAGGGTGGGGAGAAGCCCAGGCTTCTATGCAAGCAGGACGGAAGTCTCCAGAATGACACATCTGTTCTCATGGAGACACTGCCTCAGTGATGAAACAAGGAGACCACAGGAGCTCTGCTTTCACAGATCCTGCATCTATCTGCATGAGCTGCATGAGCTGCATGGAGACCAGCAGGACAGGCATCCACATGGGGCTTAACCCAGAGACTGGAAGACAAGAGGGATGGAGAGTCAGCATGGTGCCTGCTTCCCTGGTCCTTTGCGTTGTGACTGTGTTTTGTTGTGTTATGTTGATTGCATTGCATGTGTATGGCTGTTTGCCTGCATGTATGTCTATACATCATGTATGCACAGTGTCTATGAAGGCCAGAGGGATGGTAGATACCACGGAACTGGAGTTACAGGCAGTTGTGAGCCGTCGTATGGATGCTGGGAATGGAACCTAGACCCTCTGGAGGAGCAGCCAGTGATCTTGACTGCATCTCCTCAGTCCCTCAAGTACTTTTTAAAATAATACATTTTCTTGGACATTTTCATACATATACACATGTACCTTGATCATACTCACCCCGTCCTGTTCCTCTGGCACCCCAACACATTTCCCTTCCAATCTCATTCCCTTTCATTTTCAAATTTCCCTCCTGAGTCTGATTAGTGCTGCCCAGATGTACATGGGGGTGGGGCCATCACCTGGAGCATGGGCAACCTATCACCCCGTAAAGAAAAGTGTCCATCTCTCCTCCAGGAGTGGTCAACAATGGCTCCTAACCTAGGAGTGGGGCCTCAAAAGCCCCTCCATCATCCATGATGGAATCTGAAATAGCTTGGTCTCGTGCGGGAGGATACAGGTGCTGGGAGTTTGGACACTGCAACATGGTAACTACAGGTGCTGGGAGTTTGGACACCACAGCCATGGTAACTACAGATGCTGGGAGTTTGGACGCTGCAACCACGGTAACTACAGATGCTGGGAGTTTGGACACTGCAACCACGGTAACTACAGATGCTTGGGAGTTTGGACACTGCAACCACGGTAACTACAGATGCTGGGAGTTTGGACACTGCAACCACGGTAACTACAGATGCTGGGAGTTTGGACACTGCAACCATGGTAACTACAGATGCTGGGAGTTTGGACACTGCAACATGGTAACTACAGGTGCTGGGAGTTTGGACACTGCAACCACGGTAACTACAGATGCTGGGAGTTTGTACACAGCAACCATGGTAACTACAGATGCTGTGAGTTTGGACACTGCAAACCATGGTAACTAGAGGTGCTGAGAGTTTGGACACCAAACCATGTTTGTCCGTCAGGAATCTATAATACATGGTGGAGTTATGACAATGTGGAGCAGACTCTAAATTCTGTCACATGGATCTACATTTACACACTTTCTCTCTCTCCCTGTCGATATGCCTCTCTTTGCAAGATTGGTACGGAAGTTCAGTGGGAAGAGAAATCTAACATCTGGCTCTCACCTTGCACAGTCTCTCCCAGCCTCCCAGAACCTCATCCTTGATTCTCCTTCCTCTGGGTGAATTAAGTGAGGGTCCAGCTATATGATTGTCCCACAGCTGGTGCACCTACAGAGGGACAGTCACCACAGAAGAGCGTGTTGGCTTCCAGCCGTTCAGAGCCCAAACACTGACCATTATCTTCCACTAGTTACAGAGGGTTCTTGGGTGGACAGAGAGGAGCAGCCATGAAGACAGAGATCTCTCACCAAGGCAAGAGCCTGCATTTCCCCAAACTGTGCAACTAATTTTATGTAAATTAAAATTTGGCAACCACTATGAAACAGGAAAGAGTATGGTGGAGCTGAGCCTAGGAGAACATGGAAGGATGAGAGAGCATGTTGGTATGTGTGGACCAGGCTTGCGTGGCAGGCTGGGAGGCTCTTAAGAACAGGTAGAATTGGATTGGAAGGATGGCTCAGCTGGCCAGAGTACTTGCTGCTTTTGCAAGTTTGGTTCTTGGCACCAAGATTGGGTGGCTCAAACCACCTGGTACTCCAGCTCCAGGGAATCTAACGCCCTCTCCTGGCCTCTTTAAGTATATGTGTGCACACATATACATAATACACATTTAATTAAAAATTATTTGAGAAAAGAGAATAATGGTTTATGGTGGCCATGCCTGGGGGGCAGCTGTGGCTGTTGATAGTGCTCACCCCGATGCTGGCATGGGTCCCAGCGTCCACAGCCCAGGCAGAGCAGACACTGCGCTCGCAGAGTGCCGTCCCCTAATGGCAGTGGAGGGGGAATAAACTCATCTGCTTGATGGCAAAGGGAGTGGTGTTTGATGTCACTTTGGGAAAGCACCTTGACAGATGAGAAGCCCCACACAATGACTTTGCTCAAAGGACTCCACTAGAGATGTGGCCAAGATGTCCCTGGATTCTGTAGGTCTTACCCATGATTCTATGGATCTCATAGCCAAGGAGCCAGAGGTCTTGTGTGATGTCTCCAGCAAGGTGTAGAAAGCCAAGTACCCTATTGTTGGCTACATGGCCCACAGAACCCATAGTGAGGATGGCAGCCCCACCCTGGGCTTCGTGCCTGAAGACCAGCTCTGTTTGCCTGCCCTGCAAGGGTTGCTCCTTGGTGAGATGGGGGATAGGTGCGAGACATCCCGTGGAAAAAGCCGCTGAAGCCTCAAAGTCCCCTGCCCTGAATAAAGCAGATGTCTAACTTAACCTGAAAGAAAACAGCAATAGAGAAGCTAACAGGGCACGGTTGGCAGCCCCTCTACCACTATCCCCTCCCTTATCCTCAGTGACAGGTTGTTCACACTTGGCCAGCTGCCGTCAAGTCTGTTTTTCTCCCCCTACCCCCACCTCAGAGCTGCAGAGCTGACTTGGTCTGCAGGTCTCTGATGTGAGCCGGTGACATATTTGCATTAACATTTGTCGTTTGTCTTCAGGGACAGTCTGGGCAGCCTCAATGAAGGAGACAGTGCACACTTGCGGCTGCCTGATTATCCCCCGCACCTGGTGTAGCCTGCACCTGCCTGGAGCAGCAGGCGGCCCCCTCCATCTGTTAGTCTCTCCATCCTTCTGTGACAGTGTGACTCAGCTGAGGGCGGAACACAGAGGTCAGGCCTCTCACCAACCTCAGCCCACCCTGTCCTCAGTGCTCCACCGGGAGCCTGGCGTGGAGTGAGCTCCTTCATTGAGTCCATCCACCTGGAGGCCCTGAGACATCTCTAGGGAGAAAGAAACGGGCAGACAACAGAGGCAGCCATGAGTGCCTTAGATCTGTGCTCGACTCGGGACTGTATGAGCTTGAGCGTAACCTCTGGAACCAGAGCCAGTGAAATACAGACTTGAGTGCTATAGGCTTAGTTAGTTTTAATAGTCAACACAGCCTGGAGCCCTCTGAAGGGAGTCTCAACTGAGGGACTTTACAGGTCTGCTGTGGAATATTACTTTAAGATGTGTTATGTTTGTTTATGCTTTGGAACATTTGTTTTAATGATGCAAAGATGTGTTGTATTCTTTTATGTAGCATTTGTTTAATTCTACGAAGCTGTGATTCTTTGTCTAAAACACTTTATGGTCTAATAAAGAGCAAGACAGGAGAAGGGATAGGTGGGGCTGATAGGCAGAGAATAAATAGGAGGAGAAATGGGGGAGGGGAGAACCAGCAAGAGAGAACAAGGAGAGGAGGACACTAGGGGCCAGTCATAGAGTAAGAGTGAAAGCAAGATTTACAGAAGGAAAGGAAAAAGCCCAGAGGCAAAAGACAAAAGGAATAATTTAAGTTAAGAAAAGCTGGCTAGAAACAAGCCAAGCTAAGGCCGGGCATTTATAAGAAAGAATATGACTCTGTGTGGTTTATTTGGGAGCTGGGTGGCAGGCCCCCACAAAAAGCCAAAAGAATGAAAAGGGTAAAACAAACAACAACATTTTGGTATTCCAATGTGGGGCTAGAGTGAAAAATAACCAACAAACCAGGTGGAATTTGTGGGTGGGTGAGCACATCTGTGGGGGAGAGTCCTGACTGATAATTGATGCAGGAAAGTCCAGCCCACCACGGGCGGCACCATCCCTAGTCAAGTGATCCCGGATGGTATAAGGAATCTAGCTAAGTAGAAGCCTGTGAGCGAGTCTGCAAACAGCAATCTTCCATGGCTTCTGCTCTGAGTTCCTGCTTGAATCCCCACCCTGGCTCCTCCTGTGATACTGGGACCTGGAAGTACAGCAGAAATGCACGCTCTCCCCTCGTCATTGTGGTTATGCTCTTTGTCCCGGCAGCAGAATGCCACTAGAAGGGAAACCGAGCTCAGCCACCAGCCCAAGGCTTTCGTTTTTACTGTGTCTCCTTCTCAGCGGAAGAGGTGACAGACAGTTAGCATGCTGAGGCTGTCCCTCCAAACTCTTTCTGTGCTGGCTGACATCCAGCGAGGGCGTCACTCCTGAACGGGAGATAAAACACATAGGTTAGCTCGTTAGGGAACAGGGGTGTGCTCTTTGCATGTCATCACTTCCAAGATCTTTCTCTCAAAGGGATGCTTGTCTGATCCATACCAATAGAAGCAGCATACATATATATGGATATATATATATATCCATAAACAATGGCTATATAGTGAATAAATCCCCAAAGCAGAACTGAACAGTTCTTTATGACCCAGACTTGGCTCTGATACCCCCTTACACATTCTCCAATCCATATCTTGCCTCAACTTCTTCTTTATTGAGTATTTTGGTGGGACGGGTAAAGATGGGACCCTGGGGTGCAGAGCTCATAGTGACGATCGGTGCGTAAGACAGGGAGTGCCAATGACATGGTACAAGACAACATTACCAATGACGTCACACCTGTGCTGGCTGATTCTTGTCCATCTTTTCTAGTCTTTGGTTTTGCCATTTTACAAACTCCCAAAGCCAGTTTTCTAACAGCTCTGAAGTGTACTCTCTGTAAACATTCCTTTCAGATGACAGCGGTGGGATGTCTATTTCATCATCAATCACTTCCTTCCTCAGGCCCCCACGTTACTCTCGTGACCACACAGCCAATCTGCTCCGGCATTTCTTTCTAATGTGCTGACTTCCTAGCAGGACAGATTGAAATGCCCTTGAGACTTAAGGATCTTCTTTAAAATGCTATTATCTTCAAAGTAATAATTGGCTTAACCTATATAAAATACGTATGCACTTTCTTGTCTACCGCAAGATTTTACCATTGTCCTTTTTAAAATTCTTTGTCGGCACTATAATGAATTAGACAGAGTAATTTTGCTTTGCCATCAATATGTGCTTTTCTCCCTGCTCTCCCCTCAGCTTGCCTGCAGGCTGACAAAAGCTGTAGGCTAAAAACTGTTCCTTCTGAGAAATGACAACCCAGAAGGACAGTTCTGAGTGCTGGCAGTGAGGACCGCACCTGTTCCTCTAATCACTGCTCCTGTAATGAGCATGCTCCTGGCTGCCGGCTTTTCAGAGCTGCTAACCCACCCCTGGGAGTGGAGGCATGTCAGGTGGAGTGAAGAAGCAGCAGGCAAGATCCTAGCTCCCTTGTCACCCAGAAGCGAAAAACTTTCTTAAGAGTAGACAGCCATGCCGGGTCTGGAAACTTCAGAACTGGTTATGCAGACACAATGTGACAGACAGAGAAACATTGTTTCTGATGGTGCCAAGTGTTTGTTGATTCAGTCTTTAAGGCACTATCATGATTTGTCATTTGCTGCCCTGGAAGTGTTCTGCCACTGAACCAGGCCTCCAGCCCTTGGTTTTTCAGAAACATGATCTCACTGCATAGTCAGGCTGGTTTGGAATGTCTTGCGTCACACAGGTTTGTCCGACACTCCCCATTATCTTTCCTATGTCTCCCTGGGGCTGGGCTTATAGACAGGTGTCACCAAGCCCAGCTAATGCTCTGTTTTTGAAGGTCATGCAGGAAAGCCCTTTGTGTTAGCTTTCTGTTGCTGTGATAAAAATATCATAATCAACAGCAACTTAAGGAAGAAAGAGTTTATTTTGGCTTTTGGTGAAGCTCCAGAGGGATATAGTCCGACGTGATGCCGGGAGGCATAGCAACAGGCAATGGGAACAGAAAACTGGCCAGTCACACACATCTCCATACACAAAGCAAAGAGCAGCAATAGGAAGTGTGGAGATGCTGTAAACCCTTAAATCCCACCCCCTGTGACACATTTCCTCCTGCCTGCAGGGCTCCATCTCCCAAAGGTTCCATAACCCTCACAAATAGTGCCAATAACCAGGGACCAAGTGTTCAAATACTTGAAGCTATGAGGGACATTTCTCTTTCAAACCAGTAGTTCTTTCCCTGTATCTTGACAGCATCTTTAATGCACTGTTGTGCAAACTGGCTAGAACTCAATGGGGCCTTCACTGAGCCCACAGGATTCATAAGAGACGTTGCATGGGAAACCCTAACACAGGCAATGATGTTTGGATGTGAAATGTCTCCCATAGACTTATGGTTCTCAGTGAGTGGTACAATGAGGATGGTTGTGGAACCTTCAGGAGGCGGAACCTTACTGTAAGAA
This sequence comes from Microtus pennsylvanicus, assembly GCF_037038515.1. NCBI lineage: Eukaryota > Metazoa > Chordata > Mammalia > Rodentia > Cricetidae > Microtus > Microtus pennsylvanicus. The sequence goes on along the minus strand of NC_134581.1, from coordinate 4,071,736 downwards.
GTACATCTCTGGGCCCGAGTTGGAGTTTTATAGCCATCCCACATATCCTGTTCAGTACTTCCTGGGTGTAGACACAATGTGACCAGCCACCCCACACCCCTGCATGTCAAGTGCTTTCTGTTGTGCTCTTCCTGGAATGTTCTGAGATCCTTAGGGCTGGAAAAGGCCCTATTCCAAGCTGTCTGAAAGAATGACCCACAGGTATTGCTGGTGTCTGTAGAAGGAACAGTGGGCTGCATTCCTGCCGCCCAGCTCCCAGCTGCCTGGCTAGCTTATGCCCCGAAATAACAACACACGAACTGTATTCATTTAAACACTGCCTGGCCCATTATATCTAGCCTCTTCTTGGCTAACTCTCATATCTTGCTTAACCCATTTGTAATAATCTGTGTAGCACCACGAGGTGATGGCTTACCGGGAAAGATTCAGCATGTCTGACCTGGCGGCTGGCTCCATGGCGTCTCTCTCAGAGAGGAGAGGCATGGCGACTGCCTAACTTCCCTTCTTCCCAGCATTCTGTTCTGTTTACTCCACCCACCTATGTTCTGACCTATCAGGCCAAGCAGTTTCTTTATTAATTAACCAATGAAAGCAACAGATAGACAAATGACTTTCCCACATCAGGTGTCTCTGCTGGTCATTCAGTTCCGCTCAGCCCCCACTACAACCCCCCCCCCCAGCTCAGCTTCCAACATCATTGCATGAGGCACTGGGACTCACATGAGCATGTTATTGATGCCTTTGTCTCTAGCCTTTTAAATCTTGAATCCACCTAGGTGATCGAGTGTCCTCTTGAGTCTGACCTTTCTAGGTCTATTATGTTCTGCGGATGTTTTCATCCCTAGGTATTAACCCCCCAGGTCTGGCCACACAGACCCAGGTCCTCACTGTAAACCTCTGGTAATTTTGCATGCTTGTTCACTTTGATGTGTTTATCATCTTGGCCAAAATAGTCTCTCAGAAAAATTATTTGCTGATAAATTCTGTTTTTAATATTCAAAGAACTCCCATGCATGTGTCTCTTCTATGACCTGAAACTCCCTTTTTCAGGGCTGGAGAGAGGGCTCAGTGGTAAAAGGTATTTGCTGCTCTTGCAGAGGACTCAGGTTCAGTTCCCAGCACCCACACACATCCAACCCCAGGGAACTGGACACCTTCTTTAGGCCTCCATGGCTACCTGCCCATATGCTCACAGATATGCATAAATAAGTAATAAAATGAATCTTTAAAAATAAAATAAAACATTTTTCTTCAAGATTAAATATAAAACTTTAATTAAAATATAGGAGGCAATAAAATAAAATTCTAATCCTTTTATATAGTCAATGAAATGAAATTGAAAGAAAGGCACAGTGGATTCTTTTTAATGGAGCTATCCAATCTTTAAAAATGATTTCATTATCTTTCCTCAAATATGTGGGCTTGGATAATGCTGCTGCTTCTTTGTGGAAGCTAACGTTTTCCAGTAAAGTTATTATTCACTCAGTCAATAGTAAAATAATTTAATCAGCCAAAGAAAATGCTGCCTCTGCAGTTAATGTCTGGTCTGCTAATAAACACACACCCCTCTGCAGACCACAGCCACCGCTTGTTTCTGCCCCATTTAGTTTCATGTGTTTATGTGGGAACTGAGAAATATTTCTAATTCTGTCAGCAATGGGGGTCCGGCTGTGCAGCCCTCCAGTCCCCAGCATCAGCTGCAGTGTTCCCAGCTCAGATCTCCAGTCTCCACCCACTGACACAGAGCTGTTCTATACAGAAGTTGTGCAAACATGATAGAGTTCGTGTGACTGTGATGTGAGTGTGAGTGTGTGCATACATACACTCATACACATACTCAGCATACACACACAGTACATACTCACACATATGCATATATACACATACTGACACATACACATATACACTTACACACATACTCAGCACACACATATACACACATACACACACTCACACATATGACTATACACACATACTTACACATATACATATACATTACACATACATACTGATACATACACATATACACATACACACACCTACTCAGCACACACATATACACACATACTCGTACACATGCATATGCATACATGCACATATACACACATACTACTCAGTGTTCACATATACACACATATTCATACACATGCATATACATACATACACATATACACACATACTACTAAAGTTCACATATACACACATACACACACACATACTGTCTTAGTGAGGGTTTCTATTGCTGTGAAGAGACACCATGACCATGGCGACTCTTATAAAGGGAAACATTTAATTGGGTTGCTTACAGTGTCAGAGGTTTAGTTCATGTCATCATGGTGGGACATGGCAGCACACAGGCAGACATGGTGCTGGAGAAGGAACTGAGAGAGAGGTCTGCATCTTGATCTGCAGGGAACAGAAGAAGATACTGTTTACTGGGTATAGCTTGAGCATATAAGACCTCAAAGCCCACCCTCACAATGACACACTTCCTCCAAAGAGGCCACGCCTACTTCAACAAGGCCACACTTCCTAATAGTACCACTCCCTATGACCAAGCTTTCAAACACGTGAGTCTATGGGGGCCATGCCTATGCAAACCATCCTACATATTCAGCACACACATACACAGTCACATATACATATGCATACACATACAGTCCTTCACACATATACACACAAATATATTAAAGCACATACATACACACATGCATATACACACATGCACATATACACATACATTCCCACTCGCATACACACACGGCGGCCTCTCTTTAGCCTCCACAGCTGCACTTTTTGCATCTTGCACACTGTGAATAATGTGTCTAACGTTCTCATCCTCGCGCTGCTTGCTTGGCCTTCTTAGAAGATAAGTAAGCTAAAGAAAACTTTTTAGATGTATTTATTTTATTTTATGTGTGAGAGTGTTTTCTTGCATGTATATCTCTTTGCAGCATACATGCCGGTGCCCTCAGAGGCCAGAAGAAGGCATCAGATCCCCTAGAACTGGAACTACAGATGGTTGTGAGCTGCCGTGTGAGTGCTGGGACCTGAACCCAGCTCCTCTGCAACAGCAGCCAATGCTCTTAACTGTAGCTGCTTTTTTTTTTTTAAAAAAAAACTCTTTTACTTTTTGGTTGTTGGGGGCCTGCCACTCAGCTCCCAAATAATCACACAGAGACTTATTCCTGCTAATAAATGCCCGGCCTTAGCCTGGCTTGTTTCTAGCCAGCTTTCCTTAAATTATCCCGTCTACCTTTTGCCTCTGGGCTTTACCTTTATCTTTTCTATATCCCTTTCTTTCCTTCTTATACCATTTCTGGCCATGTGGCCGGGTGGCTGGGTGGCCCTGTGGCCTCTCAGGGTTAAACAAATGCAGCATGAAAGAATGCAGTACATCTTTAACTAACATTCCAGTGGTTAACTCACTCAACCACTGAGCAGTGTCTCCAGCCCTACAAATACCTTTCCCCCAAGATCTGCATTTGGCGGTGAAACGCTAACTGGAGAACCATTACCTCAAAGATTAGCAGACCCATTTTTGGAAAGAGTTCTTGTTGTAGACACCAAAACACAGCTTCATCAGACTTTATGAAAGAAAAGAAACCAGGAAAGCTCCGTCACATTAAAAAATGTATGTTTTGGCGGTTTCTACCCAACAGTCACTAAGCCAATATTTGTCATTAGGAGTTGAAGGAAAAGTTTCTGAGCTAAAATGAATACCATTATGTACATATCAGCACCAGAATGTGGGTAAATTCAAAGAATGAAAGTCAGGATCCGGTGGTGGCCCATCAGGTCAACTTGGCACAGCTGGGAAGAGGGAGCCTTGATTGAAGAATCGCCTCCAGCACACTGGCCTTGGGCATGTCTGCAGGACATTTTCTTGATTGATAGTTGATGGAGGAAGGCCCAGCCACTGTGGGTAGTGTCACTCCTAGGTAGGTGGGTCTGGGCTGTGTAAGAAAGGTCCTGAGCACAAGCAGGAAGAAGCTGGTACACACTGTTCCTCCATGGTCTTTCCTGCTGTGACTTCCCTTAGGGATGGGCTGTGACATGGAAGTGTAAGCCAAATAAACCCTTTCCTCCCACACTTTTGGTCACAACAGAAGGCAAACTAGAACAACCATTGGTACCAAGAAACTGGAGCATCTGTGACAGACCTGACCGTGTTGTTTTACAAAGGCTTGTGGAAGCATTTGGAACTTTAGACTGGGAAAGTGTCTCAGTTACTTTTCTATTGCTGTGAAGAGACCAGGACCAAGGTCTCTTGTAAAAGGAAGCATTTAATTGTGAGCTTGCTTAGAGTTTCAGAGGGTGATTCCGTGACCATCATGGTGGGGAGCATGGCAGAAGGCAGGCCTGGTGCTGGAGCAGTAGCTTAGAGCTCACATCTGATCCATAAGTTGGAGGGAGGGAGATGGGAAGAGAGAGGAAGAGAGGAGAACAAAGGAGAAGAGAGGAGAGACTGGGCCTGGAAACCTCAAAGCCCACCTCCAGTGACATACCTTCTCCAACAAGGCCACACCTCCTAGTCTTTCCCCAAACAGTTCCGCCAATTAGGGAGCAGACATGCAGACACACGAGCCTGTGGAGTCCATTCTTATTCAAACCACCACAGAGAGCCGTTGGTGCTTAGAGGTTGATGGGACGTTCTGTGGGCGCTTGGAAGGTAACACAGAGAGATGCAAAGGGTCTGGCTTGTGAAGTTTCAGAGGGATGTCAAGACTCTACCAGGGTATTTATTCAATATTTTTTTGATGAGGAATCTATGGGATGCTTTACTGGGACACTAATACTGCTCAGCTGGGGCTGGGAAATCACCTGTGATTAAGAGGAGACCAGCCTGAGAGGAAATCTTCTGGGAGAACTTTCTCAGGGTCAGCACGCAGGACTTATGGTCTGGGGCGGGGGAGGGTACATGGCTGCATTTCATGTTGGCAGTAGAATTTGGTCGTGTGAGAGCCTCCCAGGTGACTGGTGGCGTAAAACCTGTAGAGTTGAAGGCATCGTGGAGAGGAGCTGAGACTTGGCACAACATGGCAGGGTCAGAGTCTCTGAAGAGAGACCAGGAGAGCCATTGGTGAAGGGGCAGCCTCAGTTGTAGTGGAGGCCCAGGATCCTGGAGATCCAGGACCACAGGACATCACCAAGAGCAGTGGAGGCTGTGGAGTGGAGCTGTGTGCTTGTCAGCCAAGCTGTGGGTGTTGTGGATGACAGAGGACAAGGGGTAGGGATAGCTAGCCAGATAGTAGACGATAGATTGATAGATGACAGACAGATAGATGATAGATAAGTAGATAGATGACAATAGATAGATGGTAGATAGAAGATGGATAGATAGATAGATAGATAGATAGAGAGAGAGAGAAAGAGATGTAGATAGATGGTATATAGAGAGATAGATGGGAGATAGATGAATGATAGATAGATAGATAGATAGATAGATAGATAGATAGATAGATAGATAGATAGATGGATGGATGGATGGATAGATAGATAGATAGATAGATAGATAGATAGATGGTAGACAGACAGTAGATATATGAACTGCTTGGCTCTCCTTCCCAAGCTCGTATGTAACAGTATATTTCCTATCTGACAAAGGAAGACCCATCTCATCCCCACTCAGAAAACTAGCATTATATCCAATCACATTTGACACATGGGGCTAGCGTGTGTTGCTTTAAATGAAGCAGATGGAAAGGTATGGGGCACTGGCTGATACAGAAACCTAAAATAAAGAACCAGCAGCATCCATAGCAATTCTCTTTATCCCAATCTACTTATCAGTTTGTATTGACTAAGATTTCATATAAATGTATACTTTAAAAGAAGATTTTCAAGTGATGTGTGTGTGTGTGTGTGTTGGTGCTTGCAGGCCATGGGGTTGCCATGGAGGTCAGAGGATGATTTGTGGGTCTCTGCTCTCTCCACCATGTGGAACCCCAGGAATTAAACATAGGTTTGACAACAAGAAGCACCACTGGCCTGTCTTGCTGGCCCTGAACGTGGCCTTTTTAGCCTAAGTTCCTCACTCGGCACGACGCCTTTGAAGTTCAGCTACGGCACTGCACCCTCAGAAGGTTTCTTTCTTTCTTCTTAAAACCAATATTTACTTTATGTTTCTGTGTGTCTGGGCTCTGTGTGTGTGTCTGGTGCCTATAGAGGTCAGAAGAGGGCTCTAGAGTTGCAGTTGGTTATAAGCAGCTGTGTGGGTGCTGGGAACTGAACCCTCGGTCCTTCAGAAGAGCAGCCTGTGCTCTTAACCACTAAGCCACCTCTCCAGCCCCTTGATTTTCCTGATAGTTAGTGTCTGATATTTAGTCATATGTGCACCCTCCAGTTTACCAGTTCATTTGCAAACATCGTTACCAGTTCAAATCCATTCTGAAATTTTTTAAAAGAATGAGCAAGGATGATTCATTTCTGTCACAGGCCTGGGGATGAACTGTCCCTAGTGGTCTAGCTATGTCCTCTACAGCTCTGATCTTGGAGTCACTACGGGCAGAGTGACATATATTTATTGCTGGTATATATGATATGTTTTCTCAGGTTGACGAGCTAGCTTACAATAAAAATGATGTTGCTGAATCTTCCAAGAATCCTCATTATTTTTCTCTACCTTCCAGGGAAGTTTAGGTATTGGCAGACATGATAATCTGATTTTAAAGTGATCTCCGACTATGCACTTGACTCAGGGGTAAAAATCAAGACAGGGAATGTGGGCAAGTGTGGGAGAAACCTGCTCCCGAATGTGGAGCTAGGCTTTGTGTATATCTGTTATCTTCTAACGCTTCGCCATTTGAGATCATAGCCCAAGGTTGGGATAATGAGGTTGGAAGACCAGCCTATCACCATGTGGGTAGCTCACCCACACATCCTCCAGTTGTCATACCACATCTGTATCTAGCTCAAGGTTGGGATAATGAGGTTGGAATGCCCAGCCTATCACCATGTGGGTGGCTCAACCACACATCCTCCAGTTGTTAGACGGTGACTGTGTCTAGCTTCAATTGACAATGATAAGTAAACAAATAACATCAACCATATTGCTCCCAGCCTAATGGTTTGTCTAATTAATTTATTTCCAGGCACACCAAATATAATTTGATGTCCTAAGACAGTTGTGGTGGGGACAGTAGTATCTAATAGTCTCAGAGTCCATCAGCATCAGCCTGTAGGCAAATCTGTGGGTTGTTTTCTTGAATAACAATTGGTGTAGGAGGGCAGAGCTCCCTGTGTGAGGTGCCACCCTGGGTAGATCATCCTGGTCCATTCTCCCATTTTATAGACGATGCATTGGGAACTCCTTACCAGGAGCACAGTGAGGGATGATTTCTAGGCACCCTTTTGCATGTAGAGTGCGTATCAGTGTGTGTGTGTGTGTGTGTGTGTGTGTGTGTGTGTGTGTGTGTACGCACACACATTTTCTTGGATGGCTGCCCCATTTTATTTTCGCTCATGACCCTTTCAGGAAGACTACAAGGATGAAGCCGAGGTCCTAAGTTCCATACCCTTAACAGATGTGGAAGCGTCCGCTTGTAGCTGTCTCTGCAGTGAGAGGACTCTAGACAGATCCACATTTTGGATGTCCTCAAAGTGGGCACAACACCGCAGTCTACAGCAGCCTTGGTTCCCGGCCAAGGAGGCAGCTGAGCTTCTGAAGGCAGGAGCCAGGGCTTGTGTCTGCCTGGGAGAAGTGTTGGCTCCATCAGCACAGGCATCACAGTGAGCTGGAGCAATTGCCAATTAGACCTTCTCATTTGCAGCTCTCTCCCTAACAGCTGTTTAGAGCCAGCTCTCAGCCGGCTCTGGGAAACGTGCTTGTTTCTTACACAGACCTGGAGGCAGCAGGGAGTCCAGCGTGGTCTCCAGACCGTAGGGAATACACTGGGCAGCTCTTTCACACCGTCCCTTGTTAGTTTGTTCCATGGCCATGATTGCTCGTCAGTTTACTGTAGCAGATACTGGGTCCTTCCCCGTGTTGTTCAGGTGATCTTAGCCAAGCCTCTTGAGTTTAAATTTTCTCTGATTAAGCAGAACAAGGCTCTGGGTTTCCCCAGAGTTACTGTATAGATGATGGGAGTTGATATTTATACCTCAGCCAGGGAGCCTACAGCAGACGAGGCCAGGAAGTGTGTAGCTGTCATCATCTCGAAAGATAGACAGGGGAAACCAGGGCACTGTGGGAGTAACTATGGAGATCTAGAATGTTCTGGGGAGCCAGGGAAGCCTTCTGATTTAGGGAGTGTATGTGTGTTGTTAGCATACATTTATTCTAGATAATATTGCATGCCACTATGACTTTTGTACATATATAATGCATTTTAATCATATTCACCCCATTGACCTCTTTTATCTCCCTCCGACACCTGCTAACCCCTTCTTCCCTGCTAGAGGTGATGCTAGAGGTGACATTCGTTCAATTCCCAGCACCCAGGGATAGGCAGCTCACAACCTGCAACTCCAGTGCCAGGAGACCCACCTCCTCACACAGTTAAAGTCAACCTGTGCCTTGCCAGGGTCTAGGGGGGTCATAGGGATATGTACACTCTACCTCATGGTAATAAACTGAACAGAAGCCAATTGCCCAGCATCCCCCATGTTGAATGGTTCTAGGTAGAATTGGCCAAAACAGAAATCTGCACAAGAACTGGAGTTGGCCACTACACCAAGGGGCTCTGGGGTCTAAAGGAGGGATGAGCCCAGACAGGGGTGCATAGTTCACTCCAGCACCTGAGGTCTATGGAGGATGGACCCTGGCTGAGGGAACTCTGACCTTTTACAGCCCCAGCCTGTTGATTAGATCTTGCAGTGAGGTGGGGGCGGGGCCACCGACCACAGACCCCAGGTTCCTCTTCAGGATAGTCCTTTCATACCTGAGCATGCTCATCTTATCAGACTCCCCCAGCAAGCTCAGGCAGCCTCAGCAGCACTTTCGGAGTCCTATAGGACTTGTGACTCTCTCTTCTATGGCCTCGCCGCTCAGCTCAGCTTCCCCTGTGACTGAGCGATATGAAATTTCTCTATCTCACATCCCTTACTCCATATCGCTTGCTGTGGTTGAGTGATTGAGATTTGATGGCCGTCCTCTCTGCCTCGGCCTCCTCTGGGATGAGCATTTCGGGGGTCACTGCCGTCTAAGACATCGTGAGTCATGTCCGTCCCAAGGGAGGGTATCTGGGATGTGACTCAGAGCAGAGGCTGAGCAGAAGGGGCAAACAGTCAACCTCCTTCCTAATTCAATAGGCGGTAATAGATTTACCCAACCCTGAGAGAGGGCATGTCTGTTCTAGAAGTCAATTTGTCTGGCTTACAACAGAGGATGTAGACTAAGTAGAAAATGAACTCTTTCCAGGCCAAAGAAGCGAGGCTTTAGAACCCATGAGCCCCAGATTTAAGGCTGGTTGCGATGGTAAGTTCAGCAGCATGGGGCCCACCATGCTCCCACTGAAAGTGGCTTGGTCCTCCATCTGTCTTAGTTCACCCTTGCCAACACTGAACGGGAGCAGTGGATTCCTGACGTGTCGTCCAGGTAAGAGATGATGGAAAGAGGCACTGAGCAAGAGGAAGGGGAAAGAGGCAGGATGGGGCACAGAGCAAGGGATTTGTTACTGAACCCATGAGTGTCCTGGTGATTGGAGTTCAACTCTTGGGAGTTTTGGGGAACAGTGTAGAAGCTATGTCTCACTGGGGTTGCTGAGTTTTGAGCAGAGTGTTGGTCTAACTTCTGACATGCACTGTGAACCTCCTCCACACATGGTGGAAGACTTGAACCCTACAGATGCAGGCATTGGCAGTAGGAAACAGTCCAGCATGACTTAAGATGCCCGGGCTCATGGCAACACACCAACAGGCGCCGAAGCATCTGGTGCTCTCTGGGGCCCCAGATTTTGTGCATATGGTTCAAGACCAAGACAGAAATCAGATCTTAGAAGAAGAACATTAAAACAAAAATTGTGGCTTGTGTCTTGTCCCTAATCTCAGGGAAAGCAACAATTGCCACCATCTTTAAGTCCTCAGTCCTTTGTACTGAAGCCTTTCCCACCCGTCTTCCTCTGGCTACCTGTGCACGGTGAAGTGTGTGCTGTGTTACTTGCTCAGTTTGTTTATTTCATATTATTCGTCGCTTGGCATCCCCTTCAAATGTAATGAGCACACTCCCCCCTCTTTTCTCTTGATCAGAAATGTGTCACTGGGCTAGAGAAAAGTGGCCATCATTGGAAAATGTCACAAAGCAACAATGTTTCCATTTGTTTTGTGGCAGCATATTAAGAGATTTGCTTGGCTTGTGATCCTACTGGCTAAACCGTCCCAACAGCACGGTGTAGCTCATGGTAAGGAGCCCCTCACTGTCTCACAGCATGGCAGAAAAGCAGGAGGGGAAATAGGCACAAGCAAAGGGACCAAGTAGCTGGGGGAGCCTTGACTTAGAGCAAGGGAACTGTTCTAGTCTCAGGAGACTGAACCAACTCCCAGTGTGTGGACATTACTCTCTTCTTTCCAGGGGCTTGCCTAGTAAAAGGAGCATGACCAGGGCATTGGGTCATTCTAAAGTTCCATCTTGCCTGCTGGCTGGGCGGTCAGCTGCTGCAGCATTGAGATCCTGATGTCTGAAGTGCTCTCTCTGTCTCTCTCTGTCTGTCTGTCTCTGTCTCTGTCTCTCTCTCTCGTTATCAGCCACCGCACTTCTCCTTCACTGTCATGCCCCTGGAGGTCTGGGCCCAGCGACTTCTTGAAGTGCTGAGCTGAATTTGTGTCCACTGGAATTGCTCTCCAGCACCTGGGCTGGAACTTTGATTCAGGGGTGTGGTGGGCTAGGCTACTATCATCTAGAACCTTTTCTGATACATGAGATACAGAAGTGCCCCTACCCACCCTGCCATCCAACATCAGCACTTAGGAAACATGCATTTATTTTTTTGTGGTTTTGCCCATTTATTTATTTTTTTGTGTTTGTTCATTTAAAAATTTTATTTATCGTATGCATGCATCTGTCTGTGAAAATGGGCAGGCATGTTCCATGGCACATGGGAGTCAAGGAACATCTTTTCAGGACTCTGTTCTCCTGCTTTGTTGAAACAGGTTTGTTTTTTCATACAGGACTGCATACTCTAGGCCAGCTGACCCACGAACGTTCAGGCTGTCCTCCTGTGCCCACTTCCTATCTAGCTGTGGAAATGCCAAGATGGACAGAGTCACGACCACATCTGGCTTTTCATGTGGGTTCGGGCATTGATTTCTGGTCATGAGGCTTGTGCAGCAAGCTCCATCCACCTCCCGAGCCTCTCGCTGGGCCGTGTGTTCATTTCTTGGAGGCACAGTCTTGCTTGTCAGTCTAAGCTTGCCTTGACCTCTCTATGTGCTTTAGCTCAATTCCCACTCATGGTCATCTTGCCGCTGCATGCCAAGTGTTGGGAGTGTGGGCATGCACCACTGCATCTGGCCGTGCAGCGTTGACAGAGAACCAAACTTGAGTCTGTTCTGAATCAATTGCACGAAATATCTTGGGACATGGCATTGGCATATTTAACAGGTTCCCTGCTGAGTGCAGTAAGCAGCAAGGGTCAGAACGACCCACAGGACAGCAGACCCTGGAGGGTGGAATGTGTGATGCAGGAGGGTTAATGAGAGCTATCTGGACTTGGAAGAATTCATGATCCTGTTGATCTGGGAGGTGACCACGATTTTATTCCCACTGGGTTTCCAAGTGAGGTGGCCTCTGTTTGAGGGGAGTTTCAGCCTGAGGTCAGTTTTGAGGGTGGCAGGATAGCAAGCCCCCACCTCACCTGTAAGTCCAGAGTCTCCACCGTGATTCAGTCAGAGCTTACGATCCACAGGCTTCAAATCCCTGTGATAACCGCTTCATGACACACAAGCCCATCATGTCCGACGTCGCAGCCACAGCTGGTTTCCTGTGTTGTGTGGAAGCTTACCTGGTGGGCCGCGCACACTCAGTTCAAATTCCTGCCGGCAAGAAGGAAGATGCATTCGAGATTACAAAACTAATTTAGCCTCATTAATCAAGATAATGTTAATTGCTCCCGTCTTCTTAATGAAGGAGCACTAATGCGTGCAGAAATACTTCACCCAAGACAACCTAGATGTTACCTCCTCCAGGGCCCGTGCTCATAATGAAGGCTTTTCTGGGGGAACGGACTCAGTGCTCTGTGAACCCTGCCTGGGTGGCCAGGATGCATGGGAAGGCAGAGCTCTGGTTCCAGGAGACTCCAGGCTAGAGAAGAAAGGCTTCATTTAGATTATCTGTAAAAGTCAGAAGTTAGACCCGGGTGCAGGAGACAAGTGGATTAGCCTGTCACCCAGGGCTTGGTGGATGAAAGTGTAAAACGGTGAGAGCCTGGGCTACATAGTAAGACTCCTGTCTCAAAAATATAGAAATTAGGGCCAAATAATACCATATGTGTGTGTGTGTGTGTGTGTGTGTGTGTGTGTGTGTGTGTGTGTATAAAAGAATTATGGAACTCTGTGTGTGTGTGCGCACAAACACATGTGCCAATGCTCACATACCATAGCATGTATGTGGTGGTCAGAGGAAGACAGTTTCAAGCATTGATCCAAAGCCTCTCCCTTGTCTGCTGTCATGTAGTCCAGGCGATCTCGCCAGCCAGCTTGCAGGGGTCCTCCTGGCCCTCCCTTTCATCTCTCTGCAGGAGTGCTGAGATTATCGATATGCCCTGCCACGTCCAGATGTCACATGAGCCTGATCTCAGGCCCCATGTTGTCCAGAAAGTGCTCCACTCACTGAGCCATCTCTCCAGCCCTAGACTCTTTTTGTCAGGTCAGATGGCTCCACCAGCAGACTGGTTGCTAGTTCAACTTCCTCTGGCGTGTTTCTTATCACTGCAGAGGCGAAAGACATGGAACACCCAAGAGGATTGTTCCTTTGACCTTACTCAAGTATTGCTTTGACTTCCAACACTGAGGAGGAAAGGAGGTCTTCCCAGACTCCCGGAAGAAGGGAAGAAGCAGACTTTCTGTTTGTGCTCTCCTTTCCCAAACCCCCCTATCCATGCATCTTTCTGTGCAGCAGTGGTCTGGACGTTGGAAGAGGGTTACGAAAGAGAGGGATACAGTAAGATTAGGTCCTGATCCTGCACCTCCTCCTCTAGTGCAGGGGTCTGGGTCTGAGAACTAGACCAACAAGCTGAGAGAAACTTCAGTAAACTACGTGATGTAGATGCTACACCAGCTGCGCCCAGCGTGGGCTTCATGGGTTTCCTGCAACCCAAGGTGTGTATGGACATTGCCCCACACAAAACTATTTCTCTCTCTCTCTCTCTCTCTCTCTCTCTCTCTCTGTGTGTGTGTGTGTGTGTGTGTGTGTGTGTGTGTGTGTGTGTTCATTGAGTGCAAGTGCCCACAAGGCTAGAAGATGGCCTAGAATCTTCCGGAGCTGGAGTTATAAACAGTGAGCCACCTAACAATGGCGGTGGGAACTGAACTGGGTTCTCTTCAAGAACGGCCAATGCTCTTAACCACTGGGTTATCTGTGCTGTACTGAGGGCTTTCGTTTGTTCTCTTGCAGCTTGATTGTGTGGTTCTTGAGTATGAGCTCTGTAGCATTGCTGGACACGCCTGGCCTGAGGTGCACTGTCCTGTAGCTGACAATGGGAGCCTTTCCCTTCTGAGAAAGCGTGAAAGGTGAGCGTGACAGAAGTGGGGAAAATGAGGGCTTAGCTGACTCCAAGGGCACCTTGAGCATGAACGCTACCATAAGGCAAGCGGGGCTGTTGTACCCTGATCCAGCCATTGATGGGGAGGCCAGACCACCACAGGTGCTTTAGAACTGGTACCCGGCAAGCCCGGGGCAGCTGTCTAACCCTCGGAGGAGTTGCTGATATGGTTCAGGTAGAGGGTTCTAGCGAACTCTGAAGAACCGAGGGACCTCTTCCCAGTGCACCTATGGAGCCAGTGCACATAGCAGGAGTTGCCATTCCTCCTAGATCCTTCCCGCAGGCTTCCCAGGGCCCGCCCTCTCCGCCAAGCCCTTAAGAACAACACCAAGACCAGGGGAGGTCACCCAGTCAGGAAAGCACAGGACCCAAGTTTGACATCCTGCATCTGTAACCCCAGTTCTGGGGAGGCAGAGGCAGGTGGGTCTGAGGACACATTGGCCAGCCAGCTTAACCTAGCTGAGCCCATGAATTCCAGAGAAAAGTTTTGTAGAGCCCTGACTCAAAATACAAGGTGGAGAGCATCCCGGGGAAAATACCCGAGGCTGACCTCTGCCGTTCCACACATGCCCCATGTGTGCTAGATGCACTATACACACCATTAAATCCATAAATAGAATGTAAGCGGGTGCTACTGGTATGTCTTACTGAAAATCTCCCTCTGCATTTGGAGACCAGGAGTCCTGACCCACTGACTCCTGTGTGTCCCCAAACCCAGAGTAGCACCAGGCATGAGCTGGCACTAGGACTTGTTGCTAGTACAGCCGAAAGCTTTTCTAACCCTTCTTCCCTTTCCCCACTTGCTATTCTTTTTTTATAAGTAAAGTTTGTTCCCACACAATTCCAACCCATGAACTATATTTTTTGACTCACCTCCATCTTGCCCCTACTAGCCTACTCCATTTTCCCCGTTAACTGGTTGGGTTTTGTTTAGTGTGCCACAGAATTTAGTCAGGGCTGTCTCTTTATTCCTGGGTTTGGAACTGACTGTTGGCTCCTGGGGATTCACCAGTGCATACAGAACTGGACACCAAGCCTCCCTGGCTCTTAGAATCCGTCTGTTATCAACAGGTCAATGGTACATGTGAGGCCCTGTGGGTCCCTTCTCCCTTCATGGCTGACTCTGAGGATGGCCGACTTCTGTGCACCCAGCGCCACTACACACCACTACTGAGCTCCTGGGCCCCACATATGTGTCTGCTTAGAAGATTTTTTTTTCAGCCTCTTTCCAATCCTGTGGATTTTACGTTATTCCCGTCTCCTTTTCTAGAATATTCCCTGAGTCTCTAGAGAGTGGTAGAAGTGTCTTGTCCAGGCTTGGCCCTCAGCTGACCTCTATTCTCAGCATCCTCCCTGTTCAGGACTGCACCGTGGATGCCTTTACATTTTGTGCCGTTGCAGTCAGTTCATCCTGGCTACTTCCAACAAAAAGGTCAACCACCAACGCTTTGTAATTTTGATTTCTGGGGCTTGGCAAATGTCTGCATGTAGTTCCACTTGCACAGAAGTGAAATAAAGACAGATGGCTCTCTCCAAAGAGGTGAAAATGCACAAAAGCTTTAGTTATTCCCCAGCCCTCTTGAGTCCAAAGAAAGACTCGGAATTGGGAGGAAATATCTGTCTCCGGACAAGAAATAGGGCGCAGCTCATCTCTGGGCACTAGCAGGTACACTCAGAGGTCACATTTCACACAGCAGATGCGATTTCATTATGAAATAGAGCGGAATGGCTTCAAACAGAAGTCTGGTTCAGGAAGCCTTGAAGTTGTCACTGGTCTCATCAGAGCACAAGCTGGAGATATTTCAAGTGCCTTCCAGATCGCCACTCTCTAGTTAAATGTAGCCTCTTTCCATGTATAGCCACGTAAAGTTAGCTCTGCAATTCAACATTCATAAACAAAACCTGATTTGGACAAAACGATGCCATTGTTGCTTGAAAGGCAGAGAAGTTGGACCAAGACAGTGGATTAAATCTGTGGGTTTTCCTGAAAGCCCTAAATGTAGCAAAAAAAGAAAAAAAAAATCAAACCCAGGCAAGCAAGTCCCATCACCGCCAACAGAGAAGACAAAGTGAAGTGGCTGATTTGAGTGAAAAACAGCATACATTGTTTCGAGAAGGTTCTGTGATGTTAGCCCCCTGCTACTTATATGGTAACCTTCCTCTCTAGGATTTGTGACCATATCCTGTGAGAGCTGGGTGACGCACCTAGTTCTAGCACCATTTAGAAAGCCTGGTCTTCCTGCAAAAGCGTTTTCCTTGAACCCAAGAAGAATCTTCTTGCCCGGTGACATCAGTGAAGGCTGTAGAAACAGCTGCAGCAGCCACAGTGAGAAGCTAAACAAGGACATAGCACCGCTTTGTCCTGGCACCTCATTCTATCGGGGCCGTCTGTCTACAGGCACCACCTACTCTGGGAACCGGTCATCTTTTACTTGATAACCGGTCATCTTTTACTCGATACCAGATGCAGTCAATTGACAAAGCCTAACCATCACAGAGACAGCTGGTTACTGCCTCTGGAGCAGGGGCACTCAACCTTTATAACCCGTGACCCCTAGATACAGTTCCTCATGTAGTGGTGACTCCCAACCAAAGCAATTTTCCCGTTGCTACTTCACAACTGGAATTTTGCTACTGTTATGAATCGTAATGTAAATATTGGACATGCAGGATATTTGGTAAGCAACTCCTGCAAAAGGGTTGTTTGGCCCCCAAAGAGGTCGAGACCCGCAGGTTGAGAACCACTGCTCTATCAGGTCATCCCTGGCTTTAGTATGTCTTTAGAATGTGAAAAAAAGGCAATGGGGATTGAGTTAATGAGCCGTAGCCTAGGATACGCTAAATCCTCTTCCTGTGGCCACACAACTCTCTTGAAAGCAGCTGGGAACTGCCTCTGATCTAGGGGAAAGTTCATTCTCTCTCCAGAACCATCCCTTTTACTTTCCAACTTCTAAAACCTTTAGTAGCTTTCTTTGATTGCCTTTGATATAAAATGCCAACCACTCAGCTTGCCAACTATGAATTCTTATGGTCTGGTGCCACCCGCGATCTAGCCTTGGGAGGGCAGCCTCGCTGGAGGAATCAGGTCCCTAGGAGGTGGGCCTGAAGGATTTGTAGCCCAGCTTTCTGTGGTCTCTGTTTCCTGGTCCTCTGAGGTGCAAGCAAGCAGCCCCTCACCCCTGCTGCCAATCCTTCTTTCCCTGTGGTGATTACGGCTGTCTCTCAAATCAGGAGCAAAAACAAGTCCTTGAACTTGCTTCTGTGAGTGTTTGGTTACAGCAAGGAGAAAAGTGATTATATGTGTGTGTATAATATATACTTATATGTATAAATACTTACATAATATAGTATATATCATTGTATAATTATACATATATAGCTATATTACATAATATATGGTATATAACTACTTTTCTACTATCCAATGAAATATATATATGTATATGTTTAGTGAAAAAGTATATAAATGTCACTGAACTTCACAGTAAAATGGTAAGGTCAGTCTTATCACACCTATTTCATGAATGATGAGACCAAGACTAGAGGAATTAAATATGAAGCCAGGGACCCCCATCCTGAGAAAGATGAAAAGCAGGAGTTCCCACCTCTATAACTTTGCACCGTTTTTCCATAAACCACCTCAAAATTAGGCACCTGGCTCTGAGTACCCATCGTCTGGGCCATGATCATCGATAGTCCTATAGCCCTTATTATGAGGTTAATGCCCATGTGAAATCTTACTTGAATGATTTGAGGTGGGGATGAGGGGTAAGGAGTTGAGGGAGAACAGAGGTGTATGGAGGATCAACAAAAAACAAACCTGTATGAAAATGTCACAAGGAAACCTGCTACTTTTGTATGTCAATAAAAGTGTGCAAAGATTGTGGGGAAAATGTGTAGATCTGAGTCTACAATTTTGGTTTGAGACTTCTGTTTGGTTGATGGTTATGCTGGTTGTTGGTTGTTTTCTTGAGCACTTTAAAAATAACAAAATATGCAATATCAGACATACATAGATATAAGTTTAGAAATTTGGGAAAGAATATACATTCTCTCTTACAAGACTCAACCTGGAAGTGGAATTTGGAGGGAATTGCAGGTCAGATGAACTGTGTGGAAGCAGTGGACATGCATTCTGCCCACATCCTCTCACCCTCACTGTCTCGGGCTGTAGCCACCCAATTTCCATTCAGCGGCACAAGCCTGCCCTTGCTGAACATGTTTTCTGGTCTCCAGCATCTCCTTTTCCAGTGCACGCAAGGTGAGGCTGAAGCACTGGGAATGGATATCCCATAAGCGGCCTTAATTCTGTTACCAGTTGATGGGAACTGGTGTATTCGTCTCCTATAATCCCTTTACCCCTGGTGGAATAAACATGAGATCTGAGTTCTGCATTGGCTACCAATCCCTGTGGTGGCGGCATGCTCATTGGTATGTCCTTATGCCAGGAGACAATGCCACATTTAAAAAACCCTCAGGACAAGCGTCATAATAAAGCAAAGTTAGTGAGGTTATTAAACAGGTAAGGGGCAGTTTGTGCTTTAGATTTTACTGTTGGCAGAGACAAAAATGTAGGAAAAGCACTGAATACACCCAGCACAGACATGCAGGTAACCTAAGTGAAGAGTCACACTCTCGTGTTTCCCCAGGTATCCTAAGTGAAGAGTCACACTCTCGGGTTTCCCCAGGTATCCTAAGTGAAGAGTCACACTCTCGTGTTTCCCCAGGTATCCTAAGTGAAGAGTCACACTCTCGTGTTTCCCCAGGTATCCTAAGTGAAGAGTAACACTCTCGTGTTTCCCCAGTGACTGTACTTATGACTCCGTGGTTTTCAAGGTTACATTGTTTAAAGGTGTAATTTACGTGGGTTAAGACTGAACAAAGCCAGGAATATTGGGACATGCCTTTAATCCAAACACTTAGGAGACAGAGGCAGGCTGATTTGTGAGTTTGAGGATAGCCTGGGCTTCAGAGTGAGCTCCAGGACAGCCAGGGCTACACAGAGAAACCCTGTCTGAAAACAAACAAACAAGCAAGCAAACAAGATTAAGCAAAAGTTGGGCCCAGGGAGATGGCACAGTGGATAAAGGTGCTCATTGCCAAGCCTGATGACAGAGTCTGATCCGTGGACCCACATGGTGGGAGGAGAGAGCAGACTCTCGCCTCCCGTCCCCCACCTCTATACACAGAGACACTAATAAATAAATGTACACATTATTAAAACAGTAAGTGAAGTTTAAATTGTAAGTACATGGAACTGGAGAGATGACTCAGTGCTGAAGAGCACAGGCTGCTCTCCCACAGGACCCAGGTTTGATTCCCAGCACCCACATGATGGTCACAACTGTCCGTAACTCCTGTTCCAGAGAGTCCAGCACCTCTTTTGGTCTCCACAGGCACCAGGCACACATGTGATGTATGGACAAGAAAAATACCCATACATATAAAATAAAAATAAAATTACAAAGAAACCAAGCATAGAATCTAATCTCGGGCTGGGGCTGGAATGAAGAGAGAAAAGCCTGTAAGTTGCTTCAATTGCTCTGCTTTTGACAGTGATGTCAACCGTGGACTACACCACACTGTAAGGAATTTGCAGGCAATATGAATCTCAGCTGGGGAGCCCAAAGTAGGGCTAAACAGAAGGCGTGTGGGATGGCAAGGAAGCAGACAACCTTTCAAAGTGTGCTCAGCTCTCAAAAAATAACCTCCGGGATGCAAGCCTCACCACACCAAGTCCCCAAGTCCCCATCAACCATCGCCAGCTTCTCCGAGCAGAGCTGGGGTAGCTTCCTAAAAGCAGAAGTTTTTCAGGACGTAAAAATATCAAAGCCATTTTTTTCCTGTTAACTCCTATCTGAGAATTAAATTATGAACAAAACAGCAAAGATTAACAGAAAGAATAAGGCACTGGGTTGGAAACCTGTATTCCTGTTACCTCAGCTTGGCTTGGTGAACTGGGGCATGGCTTGACCTTTCTAAGCCTTGCATTGGAATTTCAGATGAAAATATTAATGAAGATGAACTGATATAAAAGTGAATAAGCAAATTTGTTGCTGTAACCAAATTCCTGGCTCGGTGGTTAAGAGCAGGAACTGCTCTTCCAGAGGACCTGGGTTCTATTCCCGGCATCTACACGGAGGCTCATAACCATCCATAACTCCAGTTCTGGGGATCCAATGCCTTCTTCTGACCTCTGTGAACTCATACACCTATGTCAATCTGTTTCTTAAAAAGCAATTTGCTGAAGGACTCATTTTGACTCACTGCTTGGAGAATGAAGTCCACCAGGGTAGGAAGCCATGGAAGAGTTCACGGTGGCGGGAACATGGGCAGGATGCCCCCCACCAGAGCAGACCAGGGAGCAGCAGCAGGGGATGTTCTTGGTCCTTTTTCCACTTTATTTGCTCCAAGACCCCAGTGCATGGGACAGTGGCACCCTCACTCGGGATCCGTCTCCTCTGTTGCACTCACAGACATGCCCAGAGCTGTGTCTCCTAGGTGATTCCAAACCCAGTCAAGTTGACAGCAAAGATGAACCACCAGAGGGTGCTACCTTATGTAAGAAAAATGAAATAAAACTCTCAGTATACATCTGCTCAGTTCTGCGAAAGGACACACTAGGATAAACCAAGCCAGAAGCTAAACCACAGCCAAGCTAGCAGTTATGGCACCAGCCTGGACAGGCAGAGGGGTCGAGTACCTCCTCTGAGTCCTAAAGGGAAATGAACAGGGAGGTTTCTTCCCTAAGCCAAGGCACAGTGTGAATGCAGACAGCATGGTGGATCCATAGGATGGTGTGAGCGGACCCATAGGATGGTGTGAGGGGATCCATAGGATGGTGTGAGTGGATCTATGGGATAGTGTGAGCAGATCCGTGGGATGGTGTGAACAATCCACAGGATGGTGTGAGAAAATCCATGGGATGGTGTGAGGGGATCCATAGGATGGTGTGAGTGGATCCACGGGATGGTGTGAAGGGATCCATGGGATGGTGTGAGTGGATCCATAGGACGGTGTGAGCAGATCCATAGGATGGTGTGAGCGGATCCATAGGATGGTGTGAGTGGATCCACGGGATGGTGTGAGAGGATCCATGCGATGGTGTGAGCGGATCCACGGGATGGTGTGAGCAGATCCATGGGATGGTGTGAGGGGATCCATAGGATGGTGTGAGTGGATCCATGGGATGGTGTGAGAGGATCCATAGGATGGTGTGAGCAGATCCATGGGATGGTGTGAGGGGATCCATAGGATGGTGTGAGTGGATCCACGGGATGGTGTGAGAGGATCCATAGGATGGTGTGAGCGGATCCATAGGATGGTGTGAGCGGATCCATAGGGTGGTGTGAGTGGATCCACGGGATGGTGTGAGAGGATCCATGCGATGGTGTGAGCGGATCCACGGGATGGTGTGAAGGGATCCATGGGATGGTGTGAGCGGATCCATGGGATGGTGTGAGCAGATCCATGGGATGGTGTGAGTGGATCCATGGGATGGTGTGAGCAGATCCATGGGATGGTGTGAGCGGATCCATGGGATGGTGTGAGCAGATCCATGGGATGGTGTGAGGGGATTCATAGGATGGTCTGAGCAGTCACAGCTTGCCGGATTTCTGAGAGGATTAGCATGTGGAAGATAATCTCATTACGTCTTGTGCTGTCAGACAAAGGTGCCCGGTGGGAGCATGATTACAGCACCAATTGTGGCTGATGTGCACAGCTCTCCTCAGGATCTTCTCCTCGGGTGTGGAGTGAGCTAACTCCCAGAACAAGGAGACTCACTTCTGCTTTGGGCTTCATGCTTTAAATTTTGTCCAGTGGGAAAGATTCTTTCTCTGCCTTTGGATGAAAGCTTCCTCTGTAATTTGCTTTCTGGTCATTTATAGGTAGTAAAAGTTCCTACTTATGATAATTTAAAAATAAAGCATAGACTATAAATTCAAATGATTGTAGTCCCACATGGTACTCTAAACCTCAAACTGATTCACTAGCTTTGAAATTGATTATTATTTTTTTAATTTTACATTTACAAGGGTCTGCCTGCCTGCATCTTGGGCATTTTCTATATGCAGTACCTGTGGAGGCCAGAAGAGGGCGTCAGATCTTCTGGAACAGGAGTTCGTGGTGGATGTGAGCCACTGTGAGGATGCTGGGAACCAAACCCATGTCCTCTGCAAGAGCAGCCAGTGCTTTTAGCCACTCAGCCACTTCTCCAGCCCCATCCGCTACTTTTGTAGTTAGAGCCTTTTGTCATGTTTTTTCCTCCCTATACCTGGACCACTGGCCCATTTGATCACCTTTGCCCTACAGATAGGTGACCACTTGATTAGTGAATAGCCATTTCAACCGTTCAGAAGTGGCTAGCCAGCATTTCCCTGTCCCGGTCCGGTCAGACCCTAGTCTGCTTAGTCTTTACAGTTACACATGTTTCCTATGCTCTTGGGAGTCCCCTTGAGGACGGCCCTGCACACGACTCGCTCAGCAATTCTGCCCTCAACATCAGTGGGGTTTAAGGCTCAGGAAACTGGAGCCAGCAAGACGGCTCAGCAGGTAAAGGAGCTTGCCACCAAACCTGACAACCTGGACCTAAATCATAGAAGGCGAGGATGAGCTCCTGCCACGTCCACATGTGCACTGGGGCACTTTCACATGCGTACACGTGCGTATGTTCACACTGGAGTGCACATGTGCACAAATATGTTTTAAAAGCATTATGAGGTTATTTTGGGTTATTTTCCTTGCAGCAATTTTGGTCTCACCCCCTCTTGGTGCTCCCTATTCCATGTGTGGCCCCCAAGATGAGCAACAGCGGCCCTCTTGGCTCTCACTACTCCACGCGTGGCCGCCATTCCCCAGAAGCTTGCTAGAAGCAGGAGAGCTCAGGTCACCGTGCAGACTCACAAAGCCTGCACGTACCGGGTAGGGGTAGGAGTGTGGGCGAGTAAGCAAGATCTCGCCACACAAGTGTGAGGACCTACAGAAGCTGGGCGTGGTGGCACACATCTGCAACTTCAGTGTCCTGCGGTAAGGCGGGAGGTGGAGGTAGAGCCCTCAGAAGCTGCGTGTCTTCGTCACGGCAGCAAATGATTCTGATAAAAGCAACTTAAGGAGGGGTTTGTTTTCACCACAGTGTGAGGGTCCAGTCCGTCACGATGGAGAGAGAAGTCATGGCAGCAGGGTCATGAGGAAACTGCGTCCTCAGTCTTGGCCTTCTGTTCTCTCGGCTTCCAGCTGACCAGATGTGGCCCCTCCACACTGAGAGGAGAGAGCAGGAATTACTCAGATACGGACTCAATCTTACTCCCAAGCCCCCATAGAAACAACCAGAATAATGTTTGAGTGAATCCTTCAGCTCCCTATGGTCCAGGTCAAACTGATGGCATAAAACTAAACATGACAGCATGTACGTATGATATGTAGACATACATAGCACACACATGTATGCATGTATGTACGCCTACTGATTGACGTGCTTTTCTGGATGCACACACATAGACACTAGATAGCTCTGTGTTGTCAAGTGTGTGCACACACAGGAAGACTGGCATATATGTGCACTATAGTAAAGAATGCAGAAACTGTGCTCTGCACGAACCCCCCACAAGTTCCCTTTAAACAATAAACACACCTGTTAAATGATCAGCCTGTAGTATCTCGGCAAGTGAGTCAGAAAGAATTTTACCTGTCTCTGGTCACATGATATCTTACTACAAATCCCTTGGGGTGAAAGTTCCCCAAGACAGATTAACAGGAAGGCGTATGTCACTGCATACCGTGTTCCGTGCCTTTGTTCTGGGTCATGTTAGCACATGATAGGCCATGTGTCCCTCTGGACCTTCCTGCCAAGCGAGAAAAATAGTTTTTAAATCTTAATTCTCTGACTTTGGTGACAATGCTTCATTCTTCTCTAGTGGGCTGATTGGTGGTAGGAGAGCCTGGTGTGGAGTGGTACTGGGGAGCAGGCAACCACAGAGGCATTAAAAAGATTTGGGAGGGCCGGACTACTTTTTGTTTTGTTTTTGTTTTGCTTTGTTTTTTTTTTTGTTCTAGTAGTTAGTCAACATGCTTAAAGGAATACCAAGCGAAGTAACGAAAATGTTACTTTTACAAATAATATTTTTGGGCCTGTGAAATGGCTTAGGGATAAGAGCATCTGGTGATTTGATTTTGGTCACCTGGGATCTCATGGTGAAAGGACAGAACCAACCCTGTGAGTTGTCCTCTGATTTCCACAGGCACACCATGGCATATGTGCACCCACATACACAAATAAACACATAACATATAATGAAACATGCTAAACTTTTTCTTGGAACTAAAGTTTGGCTTCATAAAATTATCTACTAAGCATGAAATCTGTGCACGGGAATAATTGAAGATTCCCCCACAAACCTTCCTGTACTGGATT
This sequence comes from Microtus pennsylvanicus, assembly GCF_037038515.1. Taxonomy (NCBI): domain Eukaryota; kingdom Metazoa; phylum Chordata; class Mammalia; order Rodentia; family Cricetidae; genus Microtus; species Microtus pennsylvanicus. Next base: position 4,047,628 of record NC_134581.1, on the reverse strand, counting down.
GGAATTCCTTCGTTCCAGCTTTAGGATGTGGTCACCATAGTGGAGCACGGGATGGAAAGTGGGCCACTGTGGTGTGATCTTGTACTTGTGTTCCGACAAATAAAGCTTGCCTGGAGATCAGAGGGCAGAGCTAGCCCACTACTAGTGAACCTAGAAACTGTGCGGAGGTGGTTCATGCTTTAATCCCAGCGTAGGGAGGCGGAGACAGGAAGTGATAAGGTGCAGTGTAGACAGGATCTCTGCCCTTTTGGACGAAGGAAGCAGACAGGTAGGATCTTCCAGGTTTTTACCCTGATATCTGACTCCTGGTTTTTATTGATTAATATTAGTTAGATTCACGCTTCAGATCACAAATAAACTTGCGGCATAATCATTTTGTTGATACAATTGGATAGGAGCCTCAGATAATGGTCCCTGAGAAAGAAGATGTTTGCTTCTGACAAAGGCCTTTGTTTTCTCTTGTGCTGGAGGTGAGACAGTTAATTAGATACTTGACCAGGAGAGATAGGGATGAAGACTTTACAGACCGCAGTGACAAAACCATTTAGAAAGGGCAGCTTCCCAATATGCTTAATTCCCACGAAGGACAGACTGGTCTAATTTTTAATTATAATTGTTTACAAATGCAATCCTCCCCTTTTTGGCCCTTACCCGCTTTGCCTAGTGGGATGTGCAGCTTGAACAAAGCTCTGAGCAGGTCCAGGAGCCCATCCCTGGACCCCCAGCATTGCCAGGTTCCCCTTATTAGAGACAGGCTTCCAAGCGGGAATGCCACTAGGGTCACATAAACCCAACAGAGCAAAGAGAAATAGCGACAGAAGGAATGGGGGACCCAGTGCTTCTCAAGCCAGAGAAGTCATTGTCATCTCTCCAGAGCAGAGATGGAAACTGGCAGGTATGAGGATCAATAAATATGAATTCTACTAAACTTAGACTCTGACCCTTTCCCGGCGTTATTCTCAGCAGCCCTGTTAGGTTCAATTTAACGATTGTGCACTCCTGTGTGTGTGCCATGGTGCTTGTGTGGAGGTTAGGAGGCCAACTTCAGTTGTTGACCAGATTCTGACATGCTGGGGCAATCATTACAGAGGCTGAGAAAGGTTTTGGTTGTATGTGGTCTGGACATTGCCTACCCACAATTCACTCCCAGGGCTGTAATCCTGCTGGCCCCTCTGCCCTCAGCATCTGCCTCTCTGCTGAGGTCCACCGTCCAACCCTCCTCTCACTTTCCCCATTCTGAGTCCCCCGAGACCAGTCAGGACTCAGTACGGATTCTGGAAGCACTGGATAATGTCTTTTTCATCTTCACCTACTCTCCTAACTATTCTCGTCATCTCTTGGGAGAGCAGGGACCTCTCTGTTTCCTTCCTACACAGTAGAGGGTCCTCCATATGCCTCCCACCCCCTCTCGCTGCACCCATGTTCCAAGTGGAAAACGCTTTTGTTTGCTTGTTTCTTGTTTGCCTCATCTTCAGAGAAACTGGATCTAGCTGGCCCTTTCTTAGAGGTGATCATAGAGGTTATGATGAGCTCCAAGAAACGCCATCCACAAGAAGGTATTGTTTTATCAATTATTTTATGTTTCTCTCTCCATCTTCCATGTGTATACATGTGTTATGCAAGTGTTTGTGTTAAGAATCTTCTCCCATCTGCCTTCCACTTTATTCTTTGAGGCGGGGTGTCTGGTGAGCCTAGAGCACACTGATACGGCTGGTCCAGCTAGCCAGGTTGCACTGGGGAATTCCCTGTCTCTACCTCCTGGGACTTGAATTGCAGGCTGGACACCATACCGACCCAATCCACCCCACCTTACATGGGTGCCAGGGGTCCGAACTCCAGTCCTCAAGCTTACTTAATCTCAGTGACCTGGTAATGCCATCTCAGTCTGCAAAGAGAAACTTTATTTCCCAATGGAACTTTAAAATACATGAAAATCCAGGTCACCCGATATTTAAAATCTCAGTGTGAGCATTTGCTGTACACAAAAGCAACTGAGAACCTTGAGTTGTAACAGTGGGGGAGCATTTTCTACAGGCGTTTTCATCCAGCCATAGCTATTACCAAGCACTCCCTGGATGCTAAGGCGTTCAGAGATACCAATGAACGATTTGACACCCTGGCCTTCATCCTAGCAAGGATTTATTAGGAGATGGAGCCATACCTGCGACTCCAGTCCTCTTTGGATCAGGAGTTCAAGGTCAGCTTTGATGCCATAGTGCTGGATAGCCTGGGCTACATGAAGCTTTGCCATAACTTTGAGCACCAAAGAGTAAGACGATGACAGTGTGTTACAAGATGATAAGTGACATGGAATAAGAACACAAAGCAACCTAGAGGTTGTCAGGACACAGGTACAGGGCAACAGGGGTCAAGTTTGTCTGTCCCCTGTCTTTGGTGATGCCTCATTCCGCCATTTGATTGTAAGATTGTTGTCGGATCTCAGTGAACAAAACCACAGCAACTAAATTATAACCCAGAGTTAGAAGGTGGTCAGGAAGGAAACACCACCCACAAATATGTGCAAACACACACACACACATGCTCACATACACACATGTGAACACACATACACACTCATACACACATGCAATCACATATACACATGCACACACTCACACACAGCCCTGGCTACATTTCTGGGAATATTGTTAACTTTTCACCCTGAGCACAGATGTGGCTGACTCAGCTCTGTGGGTTTCACCAGCTCTGATTTCAGAGAAGCATTGTAATATGATTTGCTTACAGAGGTTATGAACTTGTCTGGACTTTTATTAGAGGTCACAAGTTTCTCACAGCAAGAAAGGCTATAAGAGTCATTAATCAACATTCTGTAAAGGATCATCTATGAGATCACCCTGTTCTCACATTTGGGTCTCCAGCAGCAGCAGCAGCAGCAGCAGCAGCAGCAGCAGCAGCAGCAGCAGCAGCAGTAGCAGCCAGGACTGGACACCGCGTGCAGCGATTGACAGGCCACTGTGATTATATTCTGCTTGACTGTTGCAGGTAGAATCAACGTTGCTTAGAAAAGCAGCAATGCTTTTAAAAGCCGTAATGTAGTAGGAAACAGAGAGCCACATGATAAAATATTCAATGTTCTAAAAAACCACCTTGCAGAAAAGTACTATACTTACCAGAAACAATAATTATATTCTCCACATTTCTATTTCTGCTTGGTCCATTTACTTCATCACCTCAAGACACACAAGTTGCTCACTTGTTTGCTGTTCTGAGACAGGATTTCATGACCTCAGACTCCCTATGTAGTTAAGCCTGGGCTTGAACTCCTAATCCTGTTTGCATATATCTAGGATAGCAAATTTAGATATGTGCCACCATGCCTGGCTACATCTTCTACTGAACTGTAGACAGAAGTTTCTGTCCTGACAAGTCTCACAGCCATTCAGTCCCAACAAAATACACAGAAGTTTATATTATCAACTGTTTGTTCTATTAGCTTAATCTTATTATGAACTAGCTCTTACAACTTAAATTAACCCATACTTCTTGTCTGTGTTAGCCACATGGCTTGGTACCTTTTCTCAGTGCAGCATTCTCATCTTGCTTCCTCTGTGTCTGGGTGGCGACTGCAGACTGAGCCTTTCCTCCTCCCAGAATTCTCCTAGTCTGGCCACCCCGCCTATACTTCCTGCCTGGCTACTGGCCAATTAGCATTTTATTAAACCATTACAAGTGGTAAATCTTTACAGGGTACAAGAGCATTATCCTGCAGCGCCGAATTGCTGTTAAAGAGCAGAAATTCAGATGCAGTCTGTGCATTGGCTCTCAACTGCTGTGGCAAAATGCTTGATATAAACACCTTACAAAGAGGAAAGGGTAATACTGGCTTGCGATTCAGTCCACAGTTGGCTGGCTCTGCTGTCTGTGTCTGAGGTAAGGTGGGAAGCAGAACAGACATCCTTGCTGCAGAGCTGTGTGATTGAGGTGACTGCTCAGGAGCAAGGACAAGATGTGATGTAGCCTAAGGATACACCGCCAAAGATGGGTTTCCACTGGCAGGTGACTCATGGATGATGAAGAGCTCTCAAAATCCAGTCGGTCACTCCAGCAGCTCCACCTCTGAACACCGCTACACTGGGGCCCAATTGTTCCTCACAGGAACCTTTGCAGGCAGTTTACATCCAAGCATAGTGGCTCCCTTGTTTTTCCTACAGCAGCCCGACTTGGACTGTGCATTCCCACCTGCCGCCTCTAGATGGGGCTATTGACAGGAAGGACCTGTGAGGTTTGACTCTAGAGATGTCGAGATTTCTTTGGTTAACTGGAAGCCCTGGCTAGTCCACACTATAGTAGACCCTGTGCTGAAGGGCAAACTGTAGCTGTTTACACATCTGTGCTCAGTCACAGATCCCAAGAAGCTGGCTTCTAGAGGCTTCCACCCATCCTCCTGGAGTTAGGTTACTCCATGTTCCAATTGCAAATATCTAGATGCTTATTTATTTTTCAATGATGCGTGTGTGTGTGTGTGTGTGTGTGTGTGTGTGTGTTGTTTTCATGTCCAGCCCAGCTTTGGAAGAAGCATTTTATCAGCGGCAGACATGTACACCACTCTTCAGAAAGACTGTATTACGTGCTCTTCCACACGGCCTCTCCTGGGCTTCTGCCTTCTGCCCTGTTTCTGACTGTGAGCACCTACTGGCTCCGTAAGTCACCACACACAGGAGGACATGTCCCCACCAGGGCACAGGGCAGCCCACCATTGGTGGGGGGCGGGCGGGTTATAATGAGTAGCCCATTGCCACAGGTGAGGGCAGCTTTAGTGCAAGCAACTCAAGTCTCACAGCTCCATATGAGTTTAGTAGGATTTGTACTTAGTCCTGGGCTGGTCTTTTTCTGTGGCACCTCTCCCCCTTGCTCCTTGGAGCATCTCATTAATAAACCACATGCCCCTAGATTCCTATCCCAGCCTCCGTATCCGAGGAGCCTCATCTAACACAGGGTGTGTGTGAAAAGGCGTACACTGGATTCAACATCTGACAGGAATTTCAGGAGGTGTTTCTCTGTGTGCGGAAGGCTCCATGATTGCATTTCCACAAAGAAAGCAGGGCAGGTTATGCTTTGGAGTAAGTCTGAAAGAATTACTTGTGCCCCCACCCCCCACCCCCACACAAAGTGACAGTATAATACTCGTATAATGTAGTTTTAGTGAGAACTGATTTAATGATCCAACCTCATTTGAAAAAATAGAAATAGATTTGTGTGTGAAAAAAATCACAGTGGATGTCATGTCGAGGTTACGTAAAGCTGAGAGCTGCAGGGTGGCAGAAAGGACAGCGAGGGCCTCAGAGATTGTGCCGGGCCTTCTCCGGCAATCAGGCGGGCAGCCTGCCCAGGAGAACATCAGAAGCCACGTGCCTGATGGCACTCCAAAGTCTCAGATTTTCCCGTGTTTAAGGGACAAAAAGAGATTATACATCTCAAACCCAATCTTTACTATTTAAAAAAAGATTGTATGTATGTGTTATGGTTGTATATTTGTGTGTGGGTATTTTGCCTGCATGTATGCTGTGTACATGTATGTCTGGTGCCCATGGAGACATAAAGAGGACATCATTTTCCATGGGACTGGAGTTACAGATAAGGTTGTGAACCGCCATATGGGTGTCAGGAATTGAACACAAATCCTCTACCTGAACAGCCAGTTCTCTTAACCATGAATCCATCTCTCCAGCCCCCAATATTGACTATTTTATAGCTTTCATATATAGTTGTTGTACCATGGTATAAAATAATAATGTCGTATCATAATGGGATGTTTTTGCTAACAACACACATTCTGTGTGGGCATGTGTGTGGAGGTCCAAGGACAATCTCTGGTGTTTTTCCTGAGTGGTTATTTTCTTTCCCAGACAGGGTCTCTTATTGACCAAGTAGGCTAGGCTGGTGGCTAGGGAGCTCCAGGGATCAACCTGGCTCTGCCTCCTCATCACTGAGACTATAATCTCCTGGCTTTTAAACATGGGTCTAGGGATTAAATGGAGTTCCTCACACTTGTGAGGCATATGCTTTCCTGACTGAACCATCTCCCCAGTCCATAATAAAAATTCACATTCCTGGGATAAATGCCAGAGGTTGTAGATGAAAGTTTCTGTCCCACCAAGTCCCAACAAAACACACAGAGGCTTATATCAATTATAAACTGTTTGACCCATTGCTCAGGGTTATTACTAACTAGCTCTTACAATTTAAATTAACCCACAATTCTTATCCATGTTTAACCATGTGGCTTGTACCTTTTCTCAGTAAGGCATTCTCATCTTGCTTCCTCTGCATCTGACTGAGGACTGTGTCTCTGCCTTTCTTCTTCCCAGAATTCTCCTATTCTGGTCACCCTGCCTATACTTCTTGCCTGGCTACTGGCCAATCACCATTTTCATTAAACCAATATGAATGGCAAATCTTTACAGTGTACAAGAGCATTATTCTACAGGAGGAGGTGATGATTGCAGTGTAAGTTATGTCTGGTTTGAATTCTGAAAGAGATGGTGACATCTCAGTCCAGGATGATTTGTGTCATTGAAGTTCCTACCAATGTATACATGATGCTTCTTCTGCTGTCCTTTGGTGTGGTCACATTTTTTTCTTCCAGGTTTTGGTAGCTGTGTATCAATATCTGAACACAGTCCCAGTGTGCATCTCCCTAGTGGCTAATCATAGTGAGCATCTTTGGGTGCCTGCTTGTTGGTTGGGTGTATTCTTTGATGCTATATCACATCATGGTTCTTTGTTTGTTTTGTTTTGGGTCCATTTTAAAATTGGATTGCTTAGAGTTCAGTTTTACTGTTGAATATTAAGCCTTCTGTATGTATTCTAGGTAGGTTGTTGGCTGCATATGTGATTTGAGGGTGCTTTTTTCCAGCATGTCATGTTTTTCTGACACTCCAGGTCAGAAATGATAATTTTTCATAGCTATCATATGCCAAATGTTGTTATGCACAGAACAATTTCATATGCATTGTATCAGTTAATAAACAATTCCAGAGCCGTAGAGAAGACTACACAGTGTTTTATTTTTGGTGAGCCTAAGGTGTGGCTGGGTTAAGGGGCATGTCCCAGTTCACATCCAGGAGATGAGCTCAGACCAGCACTCTAGTCTTGTGATTAATGCTCTTTTAATTCTCCCCAGCATCCTCTCGAGACACATCCTCTTCCAGCCAGTACAAACTCATCAATCTTCTAAGAAATAGACTGCCTGAGCTCTGTTTTAAAAGAAGATGGGATGCAGCTCCTCGTGAGCGCAAATGTCAAACAGCTCTTCTTGGGGGAAGAATCCATTAAAGCCCATCCAGTGGTCAAGATCGTGCTGAAATGGAAAAAACAGTTTTTTCTCTGAGTCATGGGAGGCAAAAGAGGGGGTCCATCTTTCTTTCTTTTTAAATAAATGTTTAGAATTTTTATTGTTTGTTTAGATGTATGCCACATGTATGCAGGTACCTATGGGAGCCAGAAGAGGGTGCCAGATCCCCTGGGAGCTGGAGTTATAGAGGGCTGTGAGCCACCAGATGTAATTGCTGGAAACAAAATTCAGGTCCTCTGCAAGAACAGCAGTGCTGTTAACCACTGAACCATCTCTCCAGTCCCCGGGGGAACGAATCTGATTGGAGTTTGGCACCATTTTCCAGGATAACAGCTCAGGATGGAGTGAGCATGGAGGTCACAGTTTGGAACATTTTTTTTTACATGCTCCTGGACACCCACATCATCTTCAAGATGCCAAACCTTTCAGATGACACATGAAAAAAAAATCAATATTATCTTTGCAGGCCCCTTATATATAATATAATCAGAGCAGGCCCCTTCCCAAACTGAAGGACTGTGAGTGGGGGCGGGGCTCCTTCCACTTTATGGGTTTCTGTTGTGGAATATTACTTTAACTATGTAAAGGTATGTTGCTTATGAAACATTTGTTTAATTATGTAAAGATGTGTTACTGTTTCACCTTGCCTGCCTAAGGCACCTGATTGGTCTAATAAAAAGCTGACAGGCCAGTAGCTAGGCAGGAGAGGGATAGGCGGGGCTGGTGGGCAGAGAGAGTAAGTAGGAGGAAGAGTCTAGGCGAGAGAGAGAGAGAGAGAGAGAGAGAGAGAGAGAGAGAGAGAGAGAGAAGAGAACAAGGAGAGAATGATGGAGAAAGAGAGGGAGACACTCAGGGCCAGCCAGCCACCACCCAGCTCGACAGGAGGGAGCAGAGAAAGCAGGACATACAGAATGAAAGGTAAAAAGCCCTGAGGCAAAACATAGATGAAGAAAAATAGGTTAAATTAAGTTGTAAGAGCTAGTGGGACAAGCCAGGACTAAGGCCGAGCATTCATAATTGATAAGTCTCCATGTTACAATTTGGGAGCTGGTTAGTGTCCCAAAAGAAAGCCTACTGCAGGTTTCCCTTAGTTCTTTCTTCCACTTCTTTGGGATGTTGGCTAAATCCTTTAATGATTCTGCCCTTCTTTCAAAATTCTTAGGTGAGACATTAGGACTTAGACTCCGAGAGTCTGCGTGAGACAGCCATATGTGAGGGCAGCTTGGCAAAGACTGGAGCTGTGTCAAATCATCTTCAAGCCCAGCCGCACTCTTAGGAAGCAGCTAGCCTACTAGGCCTATGAGAAAGAAGCCTCTTGACAGTCTACACTCATAAATCTACCTTGTGGGGTTAGGATCCAGATCTTCAGGTCTGGGTGAAGATGAATCTCTGCCACTTCTGGGCATGCACCCAAAGGATTCTATACTCTACCCCAGAGGCATGGTTCGTCCACACTCCTGCAGCTCACAATAGCAAGGAAATGGAAGGGACCTATCTGTCCATCAGAGGATACGTGGGTAATGAAAATGTGGTGTGTAAACACCACAGGGTTTTTTTCATCAGTGAGGAAAAACGAAATTATGAAATTGGTGGAAAATGGAAGGAACTGGAATATATTATATTAAATGAGGTTAACCCAGGCCCAGAAAGATAAATGCTGCCCATTATCTCTCAAATGCGGGTCCTAGTTTCTAGTGTGTGTGTGCATGTGCATGTGCGTGTGTGTGTGAGTGTGTGTGTGTGCATGCATGCACATGTGTGTGTATGAGCATTCATAGAGGCTAGGAAATTAGCAAAGGCCCCATGAGAAGTGATGTGGCTGTTGGCCAGCCAGGGGGCAGGTGTAAGAGGTAAACATTGGGTTGATTAACTCACCACTCTCTCCAGCTCTTGGCTTATTCCCTGTAAATGGCCCAGCTTTGGAGTCCCTGAGGTGGCTCAGTGGGTTAGGGTGCCTGATGACCCAAAGTTTGACTCCTGGGATCCACATGGTGTGAAGAGAGAATCAACCAACTCTCCTGTCTTAGGTTTTCTGCTGCTGTAAAGAGACACAATGACCACAGAACTTTTATAAAGATGTTGGGAGCTGCAGTTCCCTGGCCTCTTGACTTTCTTTGCCTGCATTAGACCCTTTGCCTGCTGGAGTGAGCTGAGCAAAACACCTATGCCTGCAGCTGCTCTGAGCACGAGACCCTGATGGCAGGGGAGTGGGTTCTGATGAGTCTGCAGCTGAAAGACCCCGGGAGCTGGGGTGTGGTCAGAGCCCTATGTAAGCTACCTGTGAGCACAGTAAAGGGAGCATTCTTGTATGAAGGATGACCCGTGTCCCCATGTCTCTGTCTGTGTGTGTGTGTGTGTTTTTAAGTCTCCAGCTTAGTTCCTGGCTTGCTTACCGTTTTGTAGTGGCAAGGGTGCTACAGAACCCGTCAGCTTTTTACATGAATACAAACAATCATTTTGGGGGGCTGGTTTTCAGTTTCAGAGGTTTAGTCCATTATCATCATGTCAGGAAGTGTGGGTTGAGCAGGCAGACACGATACTGGAGAAGGGGCTAAGAGTTCTACATTTGGATCACAGGCAGTAGGAAGAGAGTGTGAGCCACTGGGCCTGGTTTAAGCATTGAAACCCCAAAGCCCACCCCTCCAGTGATATACCTCCATCAGGGCCACCCCTATTCCAAGAAGGCCACACCTGCTAATAGTGCCACTCTGTATGAGCCTAACGGGTCCTGGAGCTGCTCGAGCTGCCAGTTGAGATGAATCATCACAATCACGAATTACACAGATATTCCCCCGTAAGAGCGCATACTGACTGTGATCAGTGGCAGGAGCTGAGACACGGGGAGGCAAGAATGGGACGGAGTCTTGGGAACTGTTGAATGTTGTACTGTGTGGATATTAACTGGGCCTCGTGGATAAGTTCAGCTAGAACGGATGATAAATAAAATGCACACAAAATAAGCTTTCTTTCAATTTAGCAGTTTAAAAGTCCCTCGAGAGAGGTAACTGGTTCTTTAGAGAAGCCAATGCAATGCCTTACACGTTCTTGTTTAATTTTCCACCCTCGCTGCTCTGCAAAGGCGTTTCCCCCTTTACACTGGATGCGTTTACATAGGACACGACCTCGGTGTATTGACCTATGAGATTTAGAGCTGGGATTTTGAAATCACTGGCGTAGCGCTGTAGAAGCTTTATGCTCAGGGAGTCGCTGATCCATCAGGACACACTGCCCAGGTGTTTTCCCAGCTGAGCTGCTGGAGGCTGAGGCAGTCTGAGCCCAGAGCTTGCTGGATGTAAACGCGCAATGCAGCCATAGATTGCAGGGCAATCTCAACTCCTAGTCATTCTTTAGTGACCACAGACTGCAGACACGTGCTCCTATGCACTCCTCACTTGCAGTAGTTGCAGGCTCACTACTCCAGAGGTGCAGCGGCTGTGGGGGCACGCGCGGGATTAGAACAACCCCTTGAACCAAGCGCGAAGTAGTGTGTTGAATGAATGAGCATGGCTAGTGTACTAAATTACCCGGAGAATAACGGAATCCAGTCCGGGGTCACAATGGTGACCTAAAAATACCCTGGAGGCAATAGAGTGAGAGGAGGCGTTGGTGGAGAACCACGCTGTCTTTGGTGAGACTGGAGCCAGCAGATCGCGCTGTTCCTAGGACCAGGCAGGCCCAGGTTGCGGTGACCCATCCCTCAGCAGGCAAGTCTCCAAGGCTGCAAAGCCTGCCTTCAGCTCTAGAGATGACCCGAAGTTAGGTCTCGTGTGTGTGTGTGTGTGTGTGTGTGTGTGTATGTGTGTGTGTGTGTAGTGGGTTGTTCACGATTGCGACCACCGCACTGCGCCGCAGCCCGCAGCGCCCCGGGTGCGCGCAGCCCCAGCCCCGCCTCTTCCCCATGCGCCCCGCCTTTCCCAGCGCGTGCCACCCGCGCACCCGGGGAGCTCGCTAGGAACCCGCGGGGTAGGCGGCCGGTGTCCCGGCGCAGGCGCGCTGGTGTCGCCGTCGCTCCCGCCGGCCGCCCCGCACGCGCCCCCGCCCCGCCTCCGCACGCGCCGCCGCCCCGGGCGCCTGTGATTGGCGGTCAGAGGGGCCCGCAGGTGGCGGCGGCCGCAGAGGCTTAGGCTGGCGCTGGCTGGCTGCCTGGAGCGGGCGACTCCCTCGCCGCCGCGCGCCCTCGTCCTGTCCGCGCTGCCCGGCTCCCACTGTGGCTGCGGCCCCAGCTCGGGAGCACCAGGGATCTGCAGCTTCGCGGTCGCGCCTTAGGGGCTGCGGCAGGTGACCCGGGGCCACCCGAGGCGCGGTGGCCCTGAGCCTGGCCGCCATCCATGAGCCTCGCCGCGGACCTGATTCAGGCCGGCCACCCCGGGTGAGTCCTAGAGCCCTCCCCTCAGCTCCCGCAGCTGGATGCCATGCTCCCCTGCCACGTTGCGGCAACTTTTGGGGTGGGTGTCTGAAGATGTCGCGCGCGCGGTCCCCCGCACCTGGTGCGCGTCCCAGACCCGGGATGCGGATCATGACAGCCTGCCTCTGTTAAGGGGCTGCTGGGGATTTGAACTTGGCCAGGACGGAGTCATGTCCGCCCCTTTCCGTGGCTGCCGGGGCGGGAGCTGGCCCCTGCGATTCTGCGCTGGCCACGTAGCGCTCGGGCTGCGGTGCACCGCGCACCTTGCTAAGAGACTAGCGCTCTGGCGGGCGCCTCAAACCACCCGGTGCGCACCCGGCAGCTGGCCAACACAGGCCACGTGACTCTTTTTAGACTCCTAATGTTAGCAAAATGGGGCTAATTAGGGACTCTCCGAAGGTCACGGCCGGCGTGCAGCATTAACCCCCAAGGCAGACTGCTTCTGGGCTCAGCCCCCAGGCTGCCAGTTGAGGAGAGGTGCGCTGGTGAAGGTACTGGGCGCGGTGTCGCTTTTCATCATGGTCTCTTTCTATCACCCCCCCCCCCCATCTCCAAAGACACCAGACTTGGAGAGATCACGAGTTCACCCACAGGGTCTCGACAGAGGTTTGGGGGGTAACCTCTGCTTATCTTCCGTGTGAGCGTTCCGTGTGAGCGTTTGTGTGGTGGGAGCCCTCGCAAGTGCGGCATCTGAGACACCCTCCTCTTCTGGTCACTTAATTGACTGATGTTTCCGCAGAATGCGGAGTAGGGGACTCTGCTGAGCGCCGGCGCTTATTCATAGGCTGTGTTTGGCTTCCGGTCTCCCAAATAAACCCTGTCCGCAGGACCTGTATCCCAGCCACTCTTTCGAGACACACACCAGAAAAGGCCAGAGAAGGGAAGCGGGCATGCCAAAAGGCAGCCTTCTCTAAAGATCTCCCATCTGCTCCTAGAAGATTCCTTGAAATGGACTCCATTTCTGTCGGCCCCACCCCCAACCCTCTAATATATATTTTGTTTATTTTCTCGAGACTTTCCCAGGGAGAGATGGACACCTGCCCTCGGTGTTGTCACTGTGATCCAGATCTTGGAGAGGCTGCTCTCTCATTTTGGGCTGGGGAGAGAGTTGTTCCCCTGTCCTGCCGTTACCCTGTTCCCACACGACCTCCAGCTACAACCGTTACACTCAGCGATGTCACGGCTGCTATCATCCTGCGATGATTGACAGGTGTCTTACAGACCTGTGATGACTGGCAGGCATCTTTTGAGCCTCCTAGTCTTTATCCATAAGATGGAACCACCCTGATTCAGTCTTGCTCAAGCTCTTGGGAACCATGTAAAAATGCACCGGGGTTGAGACACCAGGTGGAAGGGAGATGTTGCCAGGGATCTCGGGAGGGGTGTGGAAAATGAGGTGACTCCAAAGATTTGACAGCGACATCAGGACCCTGTCTGCAGATCAGAATATCTTTTTCTAGAGACATTTAGTTTTGGTAGAGCTTCAAAAACTGCTTTCTATCTTCATGTGGGTGTCCATGGCCTAGATGTGGTCAGCTGTGTCTTCTGAATTACTCCCCCACCTATGGAGGAGGAGCCTCCGTGTCTCTGGAGCTGGGGACTCTAGGGGTATAAGAAGCGCTCTCTCTCTCTCTCTCTCTCTCTCTCTCTCTCTCTCTCTCTCTCTCTCTCTGTGTGTGTGTGTGTGTGTGTGTGTGTGTATGAATGTGCCGATTCACATGTGTGATTAGTCATGCATGTCTCTGTGGAGATGGTGTGTGTCGCAGGATCCTCTTTGTGATCTGGATTGTAATCTTTCTGTGTGGGAGAGGGAAGCGCAGAATTTATTCACCTCTGAGAAAGGAACTGCTAGCCACATCTGGTAATTTAAACTAGTAGTCTTTTAGATCATGTCCTGGCATGAGGTGGGGTGTTGGTAAGATGGGCTAAGTGGGGTAAGAAAACATGTCTGTGACTTTGGTGTTCAGTTGAATTGGATTCTCTCTTGCCAAAAAGTGCCTTTTAGGAAACCGGGTTCTTCTTCTCCCTCCTCCTTCTCCCCCTCTTCCCCTCCCCCCTCCTCCTCCCTTCTCCATTTCCCTGCTTAGTTCTCGTTGTGTCCGACATGGTCATGTCTGAGTTCAGGCAATGCAGTATTGTTGATCAGCCCCTGGTCAATTTGTTTTAACATTTTATTAAAGTATATATTAAAGTATAATGGCAAAGAGTTGTAGAGCTCAAAAGTGTATATTTGGGGTTCTGTGAATTTGAGAGACGGCTGAGCAGTTAAGAGCACTGTGCTCTTTCAGAGGACCAGGGTTCAGCTCTCAGTGCCTGCGTGCTGCCTCACAACCAACTGACTCCAGTCTGGGAATTCTGCAGGCATAGCATGCACATGGTACACATATGTGCACCAGGCATGTATGCACACATGCATATACAATACAATAAGTAAATACTAAAGTGTATACCTGATGGATTTTCATAGACTAGCCACGCCTGTGTATCTAGTTTCCAAACTAAGAACAAAAATACCATAGTCTTCCTAGAACTCATGAAAAGCATTAGCTCCCCCAAACTAACATCGAGATTGGCCAGGCAAAGTTCATTTCATTTTTATTAAAGTTTTTGGCTATCAAGCTAAAATGAGACTTTCAGGGTTTTTTTTTTCTTGATTCCTCCCTTTTAAGACAGTGTCTTCTTACCTATAGCTCAGAGTTCATGGAACTCTCTATACAGTTTAGGCTGAATTCAAAACTGTGGCTATCCTCCTGCCTCAGCCTCTGGTGTGCTGGGATTAATGGCATGAGCCATGTCTGGCTTTTTTTTTTTCCGAGACAGGATTTCTTTGTGTAAACAGCCCTAGCTGTCCTGGAACTGCCTCTGTAGACCAGGCTGGTCTTGAACTCACAGAGATCCTCCTGTCTCTGCCTCCCGAGTGCTGGGATTAAAGGTGTGCACCACCACCACCTGGCTCTGGCTTAATATTTTTTTTAAAACTTCCTTTTTATAATGAGTTCAAACTAGGAGTCATTTATCTATGGCAGAAAGTTAGGAGGAAAAGTTTGATCTTAGGACCTGAGCAGAGAATCAGTGGGCAGCCCCACCATCTTGGGATGATGAGTTCTTTAGTGGGGTGACAGCTAGTCCCCAGATATAGCAGACATTGATAACTAGAGTTTCATTTACTCCTCTGAATTGCTTCTCCACTGAGTAAGTTTGAAGGGTGCACATCTTAAATTGCATGATATCAGTGAAAAAATATGAATGAGCTTATTTTTAATTCCTCGAAGTTAAAAGCTGGACGGGATCAGGAAATTTCGGCTGATTTATGAGTGGATGGGGCTGTTGTCACATGGTAGCTCCATGTTGGCTGGAGAACACAGGCACCCAATGCCATGAGCCCTCAGAAAAGAATCCAGAAATACAACCCAACAACCAACATCTCCAGAAAGTTCCTCTGAATACTGCTGTCTGCTCTCTGGTTGGAAGGCCCTTTTTGGCCTCCTACAACCCAATTCATGGGCAGACTCCCTCTGAGGGTTCAGTGCTGGTTTGTGAGTTGGACCCAGGTGAGCTCTGAGGTCACGCTGCATTTTCCTCAGCTGCGTAGGGCTCTGGTGGCACATCTCTGGGGTGTTAAAGAAGGCCTGCTCAGGTGTGTGTACGTTATATGTCACCCCAGATTCCCCCAAAGGTGGAAGGTTCTCTTTCCCCATCCAGTGGCTCCTTTCACTAGAGTGGGTTGTAGAGAATGAGGGGGTTGCTGGGGGCAGCGCTCCCAGCATCTCCCAGGAGGAGGGGAGGACGCTGTGTCTGCCATGGAGAGGACTAAGTGGGGCTGCTCTGTCCTTGCCCACGGCAATGTTCGTCGTCACCTTAACAAGATGCTGCTTGGAGCTTGGTGTTCTTTCGGTGACTATATTAGTTCTCTCTGCTGTGACACAATACCCCATGAAAGCAATTTCAGGAGGAAAGGAAGGAAGGAGGCAAGGACAGTCCGAGGGTGCAGTCTGTCATGGCTGAGGAGGTATGGCTGCAGGACCGTGAAATATGAGGCAGCTTGTCTCACGTTTTCACATCAGGAAGTAGAGCGAGGTGGATGCTGGCACTAACCTGCTTTCCTTCCTTCCTCCTTTTCTTTATCCTGGGCTCCCAGTCTGTGGGACGGTACCGCCGTATTTAGTTGGGCCTCCCACCTCGGTTCAGCCTCTCTGGAAACACTCTCACACACAGGCCCAGAGGTATCCCCTGTGGTACCAGATGACGTGGTGTGGACAATGAAGACGCACACACGGTGGTACTTGTTGCTGAGAGCGAGCAGTGTTTGTAGGCAGTGGGGATGACTCCACAGCTCCTTCATCTTTCCAGGTGGGAGGATATGCCTTCTGGCTTACAGATGCATCTGAGTGTCAGAAGTTCAGCACTCTGCCGGAAGCACTTGGGAGGCAGAGACAGGCGGCTCTCTCTAAGTTCAAGGCCAGCCTGATCTGCAGAGTGAGTTCCAGGACAGGCTCTAAAGTTACACAGAGAAATCCTATCTTGAAAAACATTCCTTAGAAGTTTATGTGTTCTGTGAGGCAGACTGAAGGTCTAGGACTGAGTGTCCAAGACAGCTTTCCTACACAAATTGGGCTCTTCTCCAGGGTGGCGAGGGCTTCCAGTCATTCTTTGTCCTCTTTGGCATCTGGTTTTGACTTAACATGTAGGGGCCACTTAACCCCAAACACGGGATTGGAAATCGAAAGGTCTCCTGAGTGAGTGTGAAGTTCACACAGGGAAGTGTGAGAACGTGGAGTTGGAGTCCTGCCATCTGCTGTGTTGGGACCAAAAGCATGCCCATCAGTAGCACCCCTCCCCCCCGATTGCCAGGGGAGTCTGTCTTACCTGGTTCTGTTTTTTTTTCCCTCTAAAGATGAGGTTTTTAGGCCGGGCGATGGTGGCGCACGCCTTTAATCCCAGCACTCGGGAGGCAGAGGCAGGCGGATCTCTGTGAGTTTGAGACCAGCCTGGTCTACAGAGCTAGTTCCAGGACAGGCTCCAAAGCCACAGAGAAACCCTGTCTCGAAAAACAAACAAACAAACAAAAACAAAAACAAAAGATGAGTTTTTTATTAGCCATTGTAAATTTACTAGTTAGCTTTAATGCCTTGATAAAACACCATTGCCAAAAGCAATATGGGAAAAGGGAGTTTATTTTGGCTTAAGGTACCAGAGAGGGAGTCCATAATGCTGGTGTGTGTGGCAGTGTGTGTGTATGTGTGGCAGTGTGTGGCAGTGTGTGGCTGGAGCAGGACATGATCACATTTCATCACACTGGAAGCCAAGAAAGTAAGAAGGAAGTTGGGCCAGGTAGAAACCTCCAAAGCCTGCCCCTAGTGACCCACCTCCACCAGCAAGGTTCCATGTCTTAAAGGTTCCAACTTTCCCAAACAGCGCCACCTACTGGGGGACCAAGTGAGTGGATTAGTTGATTCTTAAAAAGCACAGGCATACATGCAGGCAAAGCAGCAATGCACATAAAATAAAAATAAAATATTTTTAGATGGGTGGTGGTGCACGCCTCTAATCCCAGCACGTGGGAGGCAGAGGCAGGTGGATCTCAAAAATCTGGTACAGCCCCTTTGGATATCAGTATGATCAGTGTGGCAATTTCTCAGAAAATTAGGAAGCAACCTTCCTCAAGACCCAGCAATGCCACTTTTGGGTATATATCCAAAGGATGCCCAACCATGCCACAAGGATATGCGCTCAACTATGTTCATAGCAGCATTGTTTACCATAGCCAGAACCTGGAAACAACCTAAATGCCCCTCTACCAAAGAATGGATAAGGAAAATGTGGTACATTTACACAATGGAGTACTACACAGCAGAAAAAAATAATGGCACCTTGAATTTTGCAGGCAAATGGATGGAGCTAGAAAACATCATTTTGAGTGCAGTAACCCAGACCCAGAAAGACAATTACTAACTTATAAGTGTTTTTAAAACATAAAGCAAAGAAAACCAGCCTACAAATCACAATCCCAGAGAACCTAGACAACAATGAGGACCCTAAGAGAGACTTACATAGATCTAATCTACATGGGGAGTAGAAAAAGACAAAATCTCCTGAGTAAATTGGAAGCATGGGACCTTGGGAGAGGGTTGAAGGGGAGGGAAGAGGCAGGGAGGGGAGTAGAAAAAAAAATGTAGAGCTCAATAAAAATCAATAAAATTTAAAAAATGAAAACTAAAAAAAGGCAAAAACTTGTATGTATGTATATATATATATATATATGATGTATGTTGTGTGTGTGTGTGTGTGTGTGTGTGTGTGTGAGAGAGAGAGAGAGAGAGAGAGAGAGAGAGAGAGAGAGAGAGAGAGAGATGCATGCCTGCTCGTACCAAGCGTGTGTATGGAAGTCGGAGGACAGCCTTTCGTGTTGGCCATCACAGTCCACATTGCCTGAAGCAGAATCTCTTGCTGTTTGTAGCTGTATTCACCAGGCTAGCTGGCATGTAACCTTCTAGGTCAATGCTTCTCAACTTGTGGGGTCATGACCCCTTTGGGGCCGAATGACCCTTTCACAGGGTTGCCTAAAACCATCAGAAAACACAGATTTGCACATTATAATTAATAACAATAGCAAAATTACAGTTATAAAGTAGCAACAAAAATAACATGAGGCGCTGTAGTAAAGGTCACAGCGTTAGGAAGGTTGAGAACCGCTGGTCTGGGTGATTCTCATCACCTCTGCTGTCTTGCTGTAGGACAACAGATGCTCACTGCTGTGCCGTTTTATGTGGGTTCTGGGGATTTGAACTTATGCCCTCTTAACTCATTTTACATTCAGCCTTCTATGATCTGCTTGGGTTTAAATATTACCCATAGATAGACAATAGGAGATTTCTACCATTTGCAGTAAATGTCCCTGATAGATCTGTGGTCACATATGAGTGTCCAGCATCTGTAGTCCCAGACCGGAGAGCAGGGTGTTCTTGACCAGCCTCTCTCTGTGGGGTTAGGTCCAGTGGGGTTTGTAGATTACTTCACTTTCCACTACACCATGGGGGGAGTTCCTGTTTTCTCTTGTACTTAGCTGTGGCTCTTTTAGGGTTTGCTTCATCTGACCAGCACGGAGCAACTGCCCTCCTCGCTCTGACAGTTTATCTTATTTCCCCCACCTTCTGTCACTCCTGTCTGCCGGGACTTTCACCTCTGAATCATACTCCCTGGTTCACTTGCTCTAAGACGCCTCCTTTGCGCCCCGCCCAGACTAATAATGGTAATTTAATAACAACAGCGCTGGAGATGGCGATGATACCGGATGCTTTGTCCGTCATCTGAGACTTTCAGCCTTCTTATAAAGAGCCCTCCCCCAGCTGATCCTCCGTGGCCAACTGTGCCAGAATTGGCTCAGACACTTCCTGCTCCCGGACACAGCCTTTGTAGGATCTGTTCGTTTCACCGGAAAGGCCCTGCTCTGCTGAGAGTTCTGCGCGGGGAGGTTTTATTTTCTGCACTTAGACTCATCTGACGTTTATATTTCCGCGCTGTCTGGGCAGAGGTCTGATGGCTTTCCGTAATGAAAACCATCTATCTTGTTATCACGGAATGAGTAATTTGTTGTTTTCTCACTTCTCCGTTGCTGTCTCAGCCATAGCTGATGTTGGTTCGATTTTCTTTTGGATCTGTCTCTTGACTCTGTTCTGTCCCGTTCGTCTTGCATTCCTAGGTTAATGCTGTTGGATGTAATTACCAAAACCTCGGAATAAATCACCCCGTCTTAGACGTTTTCTTCAAAACTTTCATATCCATTCCAGCCTCTTTGGTCTTAAACATGAGCTTTAGGGTCTTCGGATATCCGGAGAAGTCCTGCTACGGTTCCCATTGAATCTGTGGTTTCTGGAGGGGAGTCTTTCATCCTTGAATCTGTGGTTTCTGGAGGGGAGACAGACTTTCCATCCTTTTTCAGTTGTTGCATCTTACTCGTGGACTGATGGGTCTCAGCAGATGCCCCTTTTAGATGGTAATGAAGCTTTGTAACATTCTCCACGAAGCTCTGGGGACTTGCATTGGATGCTGTAGAGTTGTTTGTATCATTTTCACATTACATCCTCATGAAGGTGTAATTCTCATGCTGCGCCATGCACTCACTTAGCATTTATAATTCGAAGTTCTAAGTAAAGTCAGGGCGTGCAGTGAGCACCATGGTTTAATAGCTAATACTGTCGGAGCATCCTTGCTGGTTCAATACCGTCGTCAGAGAATCCTTGCTAGTTCAGTGCCATCGGAGCACCCTTGCTAGTGTCATTAGAAATCATAGACCCACCATCAGTTATTCCCCGTGCCCTCCCTCACTACACACAATACACCAGATAATAGGAAACCTTCAGCCCAGTTCCAGTCTCTCTATATCTGCCCATCCCCGGCATCTCTCATATACTTGGGATCATCTTGCAATGCAAAAAATGGTATCTTGCATGTGGCTTCTTTTAGTTGGTTATGTTTTTGAAGTTTTTCTGCGTTGCAGGATCATTTGCTTCCTTCCTTTGCATTGGTGTATTCTGTCCTGTGTGCATATCACATTTTACTCGGCTGTTCCCCAGTCTCACAGGGTTTTATTGTTTTTCCCCAGGGAGATCTTCATGCAGCTAATTCCATTTCTCAATTGCTTCTTGCCCATGAATAGTTATAGTAATCGGTGTGTGCACTGGTTATCTTCTTGCCCATGAATAGTTATAGTAATTGGTGTGTGCACTGGTTATCTTCTTGCCCATGAATAGTTATAGTAATCGGTGTGTGCACTGGTTATCTTCTTGCCCGTGAATAGTTATAGTAATCGGTGTGTGCACTGGTTATCTTCTTGCCCATGAATAGTTATAGTACTCGGTGTGTGCATTGGTTATCTTTCTTGCCCGTGAATAGTTATAGTAATCGGTGTGTGCACTGGTTATCTTCTTGCCCATGAATAGTTATAGTAATCGGTGTGTGCACTGGTTGTCTTTCTTGCCCATGAATAGTTATAGTACTCGGTGTGTGCACTGGTTATATTTCTTGCGTGGTGACAAAAATACCTGACCAAAGCAACATAAGAAAGGAAAGAAAAGATACACTTCGGATCACAGTTTGGTCTGTCCTGGCGGCAGGAGTTAAAATGGCAGGTCACAGTGCGCGTGCAGCCAGTGGGTGGGGCGTGAATACTGCTGCCGGCTCCTTTACCTCTGTTCACTCTGGGCTCCACATGGGACGGTGCCGCCCACATTCAGAGTGGCTCTCCCCATCTCCGCCAATGCAGTGGAGACAATTCCTCACAGACACCCTTGATGTTTGCATCCTGGGGTGCTAAATCCTGCCCTTGACAATGAGGCTAACCACCGCGTGCTGGTTTTTATATTATTTTTTCCTAGCATCTTAGTTGGTTATAGGTTTTTCTGGATATTTTTGTAGAAAGCCAAACATATCACAGATAATGCTACTTGTAGCATTTTGGACCTCCAGCATAATGGAGCCGCAGTATTGTTATCCACCTCCAAGTTCGCGGTCTGTCTTTGATCCACAAAGATGTGTTCTGCGATCTACAAAGACTGAGGAGAGTGCTTCAGAGTGGAGCCTTGACATGCTAAGAAATTTTGTGCTTCCAATAGCATTTGACCTTGCTTTAAAAATTATATTTTTGTTTAATCTTATCAAATTCCTTTTTTATATCTTTCTTAATCTTCTAAAGTTGAATTAGACTTAATAGTAATTCATTTTGATATTATATAAAGTATGATAAATTACGTATTTTTATATTTTTGGTTGTGAGCCTAGCCTTTAACGGCTGAGCCATCTCTCCAGCCCAAATTATGTATTTTTTAAAGTATAAAATTATATATTTACTACTGCATGTTTTTTTGGGGGGGTGTTTCACCCAGAGAATGGCTTCCACTTTTAAAAAGGCATTTTTCCTTCTGTTCCATTCCCATTGGATTGATTCTTCAGTGGAATCAAGGTCTTCAAGAAGGACAGAATTGGATCGGTAGGAAACTTCACAAGAACTGATGAATGCGTAGAACTCCAAACAATTCCTGGCCCATTTCAAAGAGCATTGATTGATCAGGAATCTTAAAGAGCAGGCTTCATGGGAGACAGGGCTATTTGAATAGGATAGTTTGTGGGAGAGGTGGGATTTGACCTGGTATTTGAAATTAATATCCAATTTATTAAGATAAGACACCTGAGTTAGAGAGCTGAGCCAAGAAGGGAGGAAATTAAAGCCATTCTGACCCCACTCAGTGGTTGCTTCTAAAAATGCTGCATTCTTTCTCCAGTGATCTTTGTTTTTGTCCAGATGGATACAGGTTTGAAAACGGCCGCTTTCCCAGCGGCCGTGAGCATTCCTCGGTTAAGAGGAAACATGCAAAAACATGGGTTTTGCACTTAGGTCCTAGTCCCTGTTCTGATGTCTTAACAGTAGTGGCTGTTTGTCTAAGTATCACTTTTATTGCTTACCTATCCCATGTGTGTTAGCTTGGCTTGGGAGAACAGGTAACAGTTTAAGTGGCCGGGTGCTGGCAGAATCTTCAGTGGGGGCCGGGCGTGTGCTCTGAGAGGGGGGAGCTGCACTGAGGGACACCCAGGAAAGCAGCTCTCCCAGGTTCCACCCTCCTCACCTTCCCCAAGGTGTAGACTGCATCACTAACTGTTTCTTTCCCTCATCTCTTCTTTGAGAATTTAGAGGCCCCCCAGTTGTGTTAGCACCAATGCAAAGGTGCCATTAGTGCTGCTATTAGAAGGGTTTCTGTGCTCACCTCTAGCAGTAGGGAGACTAGACAGCACCATACAGCTGGAGGCCAGCAGGATGGGGTGGGGGCTTCATGAAGAGACTCTAACTGCTTTGAATCTAAGAATGAGTGTGTGTGTGTGTGTGTGTGTGAAGAATGAGTGTGTGTGTGTGTGTGTGAAGAATGAGTGTGGACACGTGTGTGTATGTGAAGAGTCAGTGTGGACACGTGTGTGTGTGTGAAGAATGAGTGTGTGTGTGTGAAGAATGAGTGTGGACACGTGTGTGTATGTGAAGAGTCAGTGTGGACACGTGTGTGTGTGTGTGAAGAATGAGTGTGTGTGTGTGTGTGTGAAGAATGAATGTGTGTGTGTGTGTGTGAAGAATGAGTGTGGACACGTGTGTGTGGAGGGGCAGTGCTCAGTGTCTTCTCATCTCTTTCACCTCCGTGAGGCTGGCTTGTCAGTGAACTCCAGGGCTCTGCCTGTCCGCACTTCCCCAGCACTGGGTCATATATGTGCTCTCGTGACCTTTGTGACGTGGATATTGGGGATCTGAAGTCAAGTCTGTGAGCTTACATGGCAAGGATTCTACTGGCTGGGCCATCTCTTAGCCCCTGTTCTCATGTTTCAACTGCTATCCTTCCTACGTGATTATGAGTTGAATATATATTTATATGTCGTCCACAGAGATAAGACAACCCTATGGAATGTCACGTTATGGCTCTGATTTGTTATGGCTCTGATTTGCAGTATTCTGCAAACAGATGTGCTCTGTCCGCCAGTGATGAGCGCAACCATCTGTTACTTTGGTCTCACTGAGCAGACTCTTGGGAAACAATGCAAGGTGTACAAGCTTGGAGAAGGACAGATACCTAGGGGGCGCCAGTGCCCTCAGCCTTGGGGTCTGCCATATCTGTTTGTCAAAGTCTGGATGCAGTGCCCTTTGACTGGGTCTTGGCAGCTCATTTAAACATTTCCTTTTTGTTGTAAATCCAGGGTGGTTTCCTAGGCAGGGAAGTGGGCAGCTGGGGTTCTGTGGGGCGAAGCTAGGGAGGAACAGTTGTCGAAGACTCTTTACTCTTTCTTTCTGAACGTGGTCTGTGGCAGTTCGTCTCCGCCGTCAACTGGATGGAGTGCAGGGTTACCGTGGAAGCAAACCTCGAGTGTGTCTGTGAGGGAGTTTCTAGATCATGTTAGCCAAGGTGAAAAGACTTTAAATGAGGGCAGCACCGTCCCATGAACTGAGGTCCCATATGGAACCGAAAGGAGAAAGTGAGCTGAGCACCAGCGTCCATACTCGCTGCTTCTTGATTGCTATGTCATGTGACCTGCAGCTCCCCACTTCTGCCACCATGACTGTATTCCTTTAAACTGTGAGCCAGAAGAAAATCTCCCTTCCTTAGATTCCTCTGGTCAGGCTAGTTGAGACTGCATAGCCTGATCTGTGCAAGGAAACCACCATGTCCAGCTGCATCTTATCTTCCTCCAGGCTTGGGAAACATGGCGGGTGCTGTTTCAGATAAGTGAGGTTCCATTATTTCGTTTCCTTTGGAAAATGAGTTACTAATTGCATTAGCTACTTTTCTGCTGCCGTGATTAAAAGCTATGTCTGAGGGTTTGTTTGGGCTATGGTTCCAGAGGGATAAGACTCCATCACCATCACTGATGAGGTATGGCCACAGGCGGGCCTGGTGGCCGGAGCAGCAGGCTAAGAGCTCACATCTTGATCCACAAACATGAAGCAGCTAGAGTGAACAGGAAATGAGAGTCTTTCAACTCTCAAAGCCTCCCCTTGGTGGCACACTTCCTCCCACAAGGCCACACCTCCTAAACTTCCCCTAACAGTGCCACCAACTAAAGACCTAGTGTCCAAATCCATGAGCCTGTGGGGACATTCTTGTTCAAGCTGCCGTGCTGATCGTGAGGGATTTGGGTACTGGACTGATCCACAGCACAGCCGCAGGGGTTTATCTCCTTCTCTCAGCATGGCCCTCCTAACTTCATGGTTCTGTGGGAGGTCTCCATGCCTCCCAGCTGGGAATCCTCCCTTCTGCAGCCCCGGGTACCCACCCTTGACTTCCTCTTGTCATCCTCATACGGCTACTTTCTGTGTGGGTTCCTCCCTGCTCAGGACACTGATGGGGTGCAACACCCCCTCGGTGAGTCAGCAGAAAGTAGGATTTTAGAAGTAGGGGCCTCTTCCCATGTCATTGGGGGGCTCTGCCCGTGCCTCCTCCCTTTCCAGCCCAGGGCCCTTCCTCTGCTCTCCTCCCTTTCACCAAAGGCACAGATACACAGATTCCTTCTATTTGTCTTTTCTACTGTATCATTCTATTCATTAACCCCTGGTCTCACCTTGCTGTCTCCTCCCTCCTTTCCTCTAAGTCTTTCTTTTTGAGACAGAGTCTTCTGTGTAGCCCAGGCTGGCTGTGAATTCATGATAATCCCCCTCCTAAGGACTGACTTTATTAGCCTGCATCTCCACGCTCAGCTGGCTTTTAAAACTCTCATCAGATGACAAAAGCATTGACTTTTACAGCCCCCCTTTTATCTTGTGTGTGCATCGAGAACTGTATGTTTTCAGCCATTGCTTTAGCAATGTTTGCATCCATACATTTTGGCCTGTGATACTGAGTTACTGTTCACACATGAACCTTTAAAGATTTCATTGTGATTTCTTCTTTGACTTAGAACTTAGAATCTGTTTTAATATAGAACTTTGTCATTTTTACTTTAATGCACAGAGAATGAGTCTATATAATTCCAGGCTCTTAAAATCTGTAGACATTTGTTTTATACCCATGTTGTGGAGATTCCTGTTTGTCTGCCACTCACGCTAGTCCCTTATGCTGCTCAAATACCCATTTCTTCCCATGATTTTGCAGTTTAATTTGTCAGTCACAGAGCAATCTATAGAGCCCCATTGGTCAGTTTCACCTTGTGTTCTTTTAGCTTAGCTTTGCATATTTCTTTTATTTATTTAATTTTCTGATTTTTATTAGTTCTTTGAGGATTTCATACAATGTATTTTGGCTATATTCACCCCTTCCCCCAGCTCCTCCCAGCTCTGCCTTCCTTTTCTTACCTGCCATACTTTGTGTCCTCTTTTTTTTAAATATATTTTTTATATATTATTTTTAAAACCATCAAGTCCAATTTGTGCCACCCTTATACTCTTGGATGTGTGGCTCTTCCACTGGAGCAAGGTCAACCCACCAGGAACCACATCCTTAAAGAAAACTGACTCTCTCAGCATCTAGCAATTGCAAGTAGCTCCTTAGCCAATGGCGACACTTCATGCCCACATCCTGTCTCCTTGTTGGCATGGGCTTTCACAGGTCTTGTATGCTGTCAAACCACCATGAGTTCAGAGGTGCAGCTGCCCACTGGGACCAGAAAGCACGGTTCCTTGTAGTGATCCCACCTTTGGCTCTCACAGTCTTTCTGCCCTCTCCTCCTCAGTCATCCCTAGGGAGGAGGGATACACTCAAAGCCACGAGCTAAGTGAGCTTTAGTTTAATTTGCGTGCAGCCCCTTAATCTCTAATAACGTGTTTGTACCAAAGTTGGTGTTTAATGAGGCAGTTTTTCTTGCCTTATCATTTTCTCCACCTGTCTTTTTCTCTTACTTTTATCATGCAGAGCTCTGAATGTTTTTCTCTCACTTTTTTGGGGTATCAATAAAGCATGAAGCTGTTTTGTTTATCCCTAACCTACAAGTTTAAGTGTGAGCTGTGTCTACTTACTAATGCATTTGGTTTTATCTCACCATCTTCTTATTTTGTTCTCTTGGGTGTTCCACTTCCTACATACAGTGATCCCCCTCCCCAGTCTATAAGGCTGCATCCTGGGGACCTGCTGCTGCGCTTGAAGCCTTACCTGGCACTGAGCCTTCTTGTGTTGCTGTTCTCACTGCTGAAACAGGACACCCAACCAAAGGTGACTTAAGAGAGGAGAGGTTTATTTTGGTTCATGGTTTGAGGATACAGAGTAACCTGGTGGGGACAGAGAAGCAGGAGGCTGCTGGTTACATTGTGGCTGCTGGTTACAGTGTACCCGAAATGATCAATGCTGAGACTCATCATGACATCAGCTTGGCTCTGACACCCTTGGGCCACCCCAAAGCTGCAGATTCCAGAGGTGGACCTGCAGGATGCAGTGTTTGCCCTGCTGGATTTGGAGCTTGGGCTTCTCTTGCTGTTCTCTCCTTACCCCCCCCCCCTTTTATGAATGGGTGTGTTTGCGCTGAGCCGTTATATAGTAGAAGTCTTTCATGTGTGCTTTGATTTTATAGGCATCATGGTGTAGAGTTCTTCTTGAGTCTCAGAAGGGACTTGGGACTTTGGAACAATGTTGGGACTGTTAAGACTTGGGGACTCTGACAGGTGGCTTAAGTGAATTTGTGTTGTGAGATAACCAGGATCAGGAAAGGAATGTTATAATTCATAGTGATGTGTTTGGGTATCAATTTGTGCTGGTTTAACCTTCGTTAGTAGTTTGACTGGATTCTAGATCATCTAGACGAACCTTTGGGCGTGTCTGTCTATGAGAGTGGATGTATCTGTCAGGAAGGTCTGACTGAGGCAGGGAAATCTACCCTGGATGTGGGCAGTACCCTCCCATGGGCTGGGGCCCAGGACTGAAGGGAAAGGAGAAAGCAAGCTGAGCATCAGCGTTTGTCTCTCTCTACTTCCTGACTGTGGTTACGAAGAGACCAGTGTCTCAAGCTGCACTTGCCATGACTTCCCTGCCTGGCAGACTGAGCCAATGAACTGACCCTTCTTTTTAATTATATATCTTCACCATAGCAATGAGAAAACCAATCCACTTGTATAGCACCACATGCTCCCTGTGGTGCTGCCGCACGGGGAGGCAATCTGTCCTTACACCTCCCTTACATCACTCTTGTGCTTTAGGCCACTGTGCTGACATTTTATTGTGCTGTAACAGCTAAAGCCTGCCTGAAGATCAGAGTGTGGAGCCAGCCACACTAGTTAGCCATAGAGGCCAGGCAGTGGTGGCACACACCTTTAATCTCAGCACTCAGAGAGACAGGGGCAGATGGATCTCTGTGAGTTCAAGGCCACCCTGGGCAACACAAGATTGAATCAGTTTTAAAAGAGAAACAGGGTCAGGTGGTGGTGACTCATACCAGTACTTGGGAGTCACACGCCTTTAATCCCAGCACTAGGGAGGTGGAGATGGGAAGGGATATGGCTGGGCAGAGAGAGGAATATAAGGTGGGAGGAGACGGGAGCTCAAGGCATTCAGTCAGAGGACTGTAGAGACAGGATACTTGGTCTGAGGATTTCATAGAGGTAAGAACTAGTGGCTGGCTGCTCTGCTTCTCTGATCATTCAGCTTTCGATCCCTAATATCTGACTCTGGGTTTTTACTATTAAGACCAATTAGAGTGAGACCCCACAGGCCACTGTGAGGGTCATGT
Source organism: Microtus pennsylvanicus (assembly GCF_037038515.1). Classification (NCBI taxonomy): domain Eukaryota; kingdom Metazoa; phylum Chordata; class Mammalia; order Rodentia; family Cricetidae; genus Microtus; species Microtus pennsylvanicus. The sequence goes on along the minus strand of NC_134581.1, from coordinate 4,019,732 downwards.
GAGCACAGGCCCCGGGATCTGCAGTGGCTGATCTGAGAGCGGAGACAGCTAAGGAGTGACTCACGGGATTGTGGAGACTCTGGACAAAAGAGTGATTCATGCCTCAGGTGGGAAGGAGTGGGATGCGTTAGACTTCATCATGCCTCTTAGGATGGCATGCAGCTTAACGGTATGAATTGTTTATTTCTGGAATTTTCCGTTTAATGCTTTCAGTCTGTGGCTGACCACAGGTAACTTCAGCTGTGGAAAGTGAAGCCTTAGGCAAGAAGAGCCAATATCTCCAGCTGCCTTTGTGTTGGTTTTACCTCTCTCTCCAGGTCCTCTGTCGTCTTTCCTTACTCAAAAGATTTATACTCCCTTTCTATTCCTTGACATTTATTATGCAGTGACTTAGCATCTATGCTAGCCTTGAAACATCTAAACTGAATCAAACTCATTTCTATCTTCAGCACTTCAAGGACTTCAACTGTGATTGGCCTCCTGTTCAATTTGTACCTCAGTGTTTTCTATTTTAGGTCAAAGTTAAATCGTCATCTTTTCCATGTTGTATAATTTATTGATGTCATTATTCTGCCTTCATCCAACTCCACTGTCCACTTTCTGTGAGACAGGAGTTCTCACTGGCCTGAAGCTAACCAGTCAGGTGAGGCTGGCTCACCAGGGAGCCCCCCAGGATCCTCCTGTCCCCACTTCCTCACGCTGGGATAATAAGCACACATGACCATGCCTGGTATTTTAATGTGGGTTTGAGAAGTCACACTCAGGACCTCATGCTTGCAAGCACTTCACTGCCCAAGCCATCTCCCTTTGTGCTGTGATTTGTCTCTTCCAGCTGATTTAGTAACTTCTGTGGCTTTGATGTTCTGAGTCTCAGTAGGGCGTATTTGACAATGGCTTTGCTTTTTTGTTTCTGCTGCTCAGGATTATCTGAGTGTATGAGATGTTGGAGTTGTTGTCTGATCAATGGTCTGGAAGCCTCTTAGCTTTGTCTCGTTGGATGTTGCTTCTCCATTCTTTCCTATCTCCTGCAACTCTGGCTGACACATCTGGTCTGGGGTTTCCCTCTGTGTGCTGTGATTATCACTGACTAACACAGAACTGCTTTGAGTCTGTGATAGGGTAGAGCAGAGGTAGGCGGAGAAAACTAAACTGAATGCTGGGAGAAGGAAGGTGGCGTCAAGGAGAAGCCACGGAGCCGCCACCAGAGACAGATGCACTGAAACTTTGCTGGTAGGCCACGACCTCGTGGTGATGCACAGATTAATGGAGGCCAAGCAGTGATTAATTAATACAGTTTCTGTATGATTCTTTTGGTTCTGAGCTGCTGGGCAGCCGGGAAACAAACAAGTGGCCCTCTTTCAACACACATCTAGGAACTTCTCATACCACCTATGACCTTTAAGCTCTCTCAGTTTACTTTCTTATTTCATGTTACACACACATATGTATATATATATATACATACACACACACATATATATGTATATACATATATATTGTTTGTTTGTTTTTCCTTTTCTTTGTTTTTTTCCCCCTGTAGACCTCATGGTGTTAGTAGTAGCTATACCCACTTTTGTCAATAAGCCCATATTTTTGTGGGGTATTTTTGAGATAGGATTCCATGCACCCTAAGCTACCTGTGGATGGATTACAGGTGTGCGATACCATGACTGGCTTCTATTTCATCTTTGTGTGTACATGTGTGCACTCATGAACTTAAATACTAAACGGCAGGAGTCAGTCTCCTTCCATGATTTGGGTCTAAGGATCAAACTTGGCTCATCAGGTTTGGTGCCAAGCAAATCTACCCATGGAGGCATCTTGCTGGCCCCAAACCTCTATTTCTGGACCAGACTTCTCTCTTGGCTCCCTGAGTACCTTATACCCAATGTCTCCTCTGGCTGCACAACTTTTTGAAAACCAAGCTCTTGATTTCTGATTTTTCTCCCAAAACTTGTTCTACTTATTTCTTCAGTTTCAGTCAACATAAAAATTATTTTCTTCATAAGATAATATATTCATTTATTCTTTGGAACTTCAGAAACACAAGCAATGATACCACATTTCCCCTGCTTGTTCTAAACTAATATTTGTAATCTAGTGTGTGTTTTCCATGCATAAATTATCATCAGAATTACTTGGTTTGTTTCCAGACTTCATGAGATACACAGTAGAGAAAGTACAGCTGTCTGTCTATCTGTCTGTCTGTCTATCTATATCTATCTATCTATCTATCTATCTATCTATCTATCTATCTATCTATCTATCTATCCCAAAGTGTTTTCTAATAGTTGAATCGAGGTGTTACTTAGCATTTAAGTTAATTATAATCTAAGGAAAGTCCAGTTCAGTAGTGCTAACTGTTTTCACACATGGCCACTGGTGGCTGGTGGCAGCCATGTTAGTCAGTGCTGATGGGGCTATTCTTGTGGGAATATATTGGTCAGGTTTTGAGTCCCTTTTATATGTGAAGAAATGATAATCTAAGATTAATTATATGCAGCTGAGTTAAAGGAAGATGTTTGAATTGATTCACAAAGCATTCGGTTGTCTGTTGATCATAAGGAGAAAAGCATTTATGCAAATTTTGAAGTTGGGGAATTGTAGGATAGGGAACAACCCTGGCAAGTCTGCATGTCCACCCTAACCCAGGCAGGTCTGTGTGCCCACCCTAACCCAGGCAGGTCTGTGTGCCCACCCTAGCCCAGACAGGTCTGTGTGCCCACCCTAACCCAGGCAGGTCTGTGAGCCCACCCTAACCCAGGCAGGTCTGTGTGCCCACCCTAACCCAGGCAGGTCTGTGTGCCCACCCTAGCCCAGACAGGTCTGTGTGCCCACCCTAACCCAGACAGGTCTGTGTGCCCACCCTAACCCAGGCAGGTCTGTGTGCCCACCCTAACCCAGGCAGGTCTGTGTGCCCACCCTAACCCAGGCAGGTCTGTGTGCCCACCCTAACCCAGGCAGGTCTGTGTGCCCACCCTAACCCAGGCAGGTCTGTGAGCCCACCCTAACCCAGGCAGGTCTGTGTGCCCACCCTAGCCCAGGCAGGTCTGTGTGCCCACCCTAACCCAGGCAGGTCTGTGTGCCCACCCTAACCCAGGCAGGTCTGTGTGCCCACCCTAACCCAGACAGGTCTGTGTGCCCACCCTAACCCAGGCAGGTCTGTGTGCCCACCCTAACCCAGGCAGGTCTGTGTGCCCACCCTAACCCAGGCAGGTCTGTGTGCCCACCCTAGCCCAGACAGGTCTGTGTGCCCACCCTAACCCAGGCAAGTGTGTGTGCCCACCCTAACCCAGGCAGGTCTGTGTGCCCACCCTAACCCAGGCAGGTCTGTGTGCCCACCCTAACCCAGGCAGGTCTGTGAGCCCACCCTAACCCAGGCAGGTCTGTGTGCCCACCCTAGCCCAGGCAGGTCTGTGTGCCCACCCTAACCCAGGCAGGTGTGTGTGCCCACCCTAACCCAGGCAGGTCTGTATGCTACCCTAACCCAGGCAGGCGTGTGTGCCCACCCTAACCCAGACAGATCTGTGTGCCCACCCTAACCCAGACAGATCTGTGTGCCCACCCTAACCCAGGCAGGTCTGTGTGCCCACCCTAACCCAGGCAGGTCTGTATGCCACCCTAACCCGGGCAGGTCTGTGTGCCCACCCTAACCCAGACAGATCTGTGTGCCCACCCTAACCCAGACAGATCTGTGTGCCCATCTTAATCCTGGGGTGTCTGTGTACCCACCTTAACCAGCAGGTCTGAGTGCCCACTCCTCCCTTTGTTACTTCTCCCTGGCTTTATTTGTTCTTATGAAGTCATCTCGGTCTCTTCCTCTGTGGGAAGGAGTCCTGAGTGACAGCCCAAACATGGCTGAAACCAGCACACATTCTTTTCTTCAAGTGAGTCATCTCCACCTTCACGCAGGGCCCTTCAGGGGATTATCAACAGATGACAGCGTCCGTTCCTCCTGCAAAACCAGAGTGGCTCACTGGATTGCCAGTCAGACCCGAAGGTGGGGCCATGACCACTTCCTCTCTGATAAGCTATTCCCAAGTGGGTTTCAAAAATAAGGGTCAGTCTTGGGAGGACAGACATTTGGTGTTTAAGACCTACATCCCATGAGCAGTCAGGAGAACAGGAAGAAAACTCACCAACAGACAGTACCGCCTGGGGGGGAATCAGGGCTCAGCACACTCGTTTCTCCAGCAGAAGCTAACCGAAGAACTAGTCAGCAGCAATTCCAGTTTTATTTTGTAAAAATTTGTAAGATAGTTTGGGATTCAGTCTTGAGGCAGATAAGTAATTTTGGGGTAAATCTGTGTTCTGAACAAGCCTGTAACACAGCGAGATCACTTAGCCATGGGAACATGTTTGCTGGTCTGTTCTGATCTGTCAGGTGGATCCGTCCCTTACCTGTTTCCCTGCAGACAGGTCCCTGAAATGCCTCAGGAGCCCCTGTACTTGACCTTTGATTATTTCACTTCTAGCCAAAGGGAAAATAAGACCTGAATGTGAACCGTACTTTAGGCTCAGCTTGATCTGAGAGTTCCATAAAATAGCAAAAAGCTGGAATGAACCCAAATTCACAGCACTAGGAGTGGGGGAGTCCACAAAAACCATGTTCTAGCTAAAGAGGGACCCAGCAGGCTGGAGAGATGCTTCCCAGGGGGCCTGCCCATGTGGACTGTACCCCTGAGATGAGGTGGTTAGTGAGAAACGCCCCAGCAGACAACACCAGCTGCAAAGAACAGGAGGAAGTGGATTAAATGCGCGGTGGCGCATCCTGGACAGCATGCAGCATCTTCAGGGCTTCCTACATAGGGCTATTTTCGGGGTGATAAAGAACCTCAAAGAGCTGAAGGAACAAATTCAGAAAGGAGCAAACTCAAAAGGAGGCCAGAGGCAGAGAGCCGTAGGTGGCTTTAGGGACTTCTCGGAGTTGGTGACTGTTCCCCTCTGATAACTGGAGAGGAGAGAGACGGGCTACGAGAGACAGCCTGGCCTGCCTGATGGAGGTGCACGCTGTGAGCGTTGCCTCCAGGAGAGAGACAGGGTCTGAAAGGCGGCCTGGTTTGTCTGATGGAGGTGCGCACTGTGAGCATTGCCTCCCGCCTCTGCCTGTGCCTAACTCCTGGCTCCTTTTAGTCTGGCGCAGCTCTGGGCACGAGTTGTTATTCCAGCAGAGTGTGGGGAGTTTGGAATCAGCAGACTTGTGGCTGATCCTGTGGGCCGGCTTACTTATATCACACTGTACAGTCTGGCTTTTGAGTTTCAAAAAAAAAAGTGACGAAAACTTGAAATAAATGCAGTAGACATCACTTAAGCTGAAACAGCCGCTACTGCCCTCTCACGGGGCAGCTGCTCTGGTTAGGTGACCGAGGCCCCTGCAATCCCGTCAATAGGATTCTGCAACACACTTTAATTACCCTTGAAGTGGTGAGTTTTAATTAAAGTGCGTATCTCCAAAGCCACTGCTGACAGAAGAGAGAAGAGACATCTCCAAAGTATAACGTGTGTGTGAGGCCGGCCGTGGGCCAAGTTAATATCAAAGGGCATTAAGCAGTCTCCCCCATAAACAGGTTTCCGAGTTTAGATTTCTCCTTCTGTTGCCCGGGGTGGGCCTGCACCCCTTTTTCTTATCTACCTAATATGCTGTTATCTGGGCTCCAGTATATTTGAATATGACATAGTCTGAAGGGCCTGCCTGCGTGCATGCTTTATTGTTAGCTCTTAAGTTGGAAATCTTTTGTTTTCTTTAATGAAAACTGGTCCAGTTCAAACACTTACCCAGACTTCTAGTATATTCAGGATTCAACAAGAAAAAAGAAAAGAGGAAGAAAAAAAGTGAAGGTGGTTTTGTTTTGTTTTTAACTCAAGTCGCATGGCCACCAGAGTCACCACAACCTAAAAAGAGACGAGGGTCACCGAGATTTATAAACAGTTTCATAGTAGGTGAAGTAAAGCTCATGGATAGGTTATTCTTCCAACTCACTGGGTGATGTGATTCACCAGGGAACAACAGAATTCCAGGGTTCTGATTCCATCCTCTTCTAGGGAGTCATGTCCTTCCTGTGACAGATGGCCGTCACGTATAAACCTCCCACAATGGCTAACTGTCCCCCCTCCTCTTGGTGTAGCACTGGAAATACAGGTCCTCATGGTCAGTGTTGGGCTAATCAGGTGGGAGGGATGCCCACAGAGTGGGACCCATGCACTGCCATGTTGGGCGGTGTGGCCTGAACCTTGGTCCCTCCGTACTGCACGCTCATTTTATACAAGGCTCACTGGAATATCGAAGAAGGCCACCTTCCATGGTTTTTTTTCTTGTCCATTTGGATGAACGATCTACAGAGGAAGTATCTAAAGTCCCAGGCAGGCATCCAAAGATCGTCAGGTTGCACGCATTTGTACCCCTTCCTGACATCTCCCCGTTCTGACATTCCGATCCTGTTCTTCCCCTGTGACCCTACTGCTACCCTTAGTTGGACGGAGGTCCATTCTCCTGGCTATGTTCCCAGTTCAGGTCACTGTTGGCCTTTAGAGCCGCCCTGTCTGTGCCCGACTAGCTTATGTGATGTGACCGAAGATGCCCAGGTGAGCTGCTATGAGCCTAATTTGAAGTGGAAATTTTCTGTAAGAGAGGGTTCTAATCCCCGAGTCCTGGAAGCTGGCTTACAACTTTAATTAAGAAATAAATCCTCTCTTGAAAATGCGGAGGTGGCCGTCTGCATGTCACCTTCTCACCCAGGATCTGCTTTTCCTTGTCTTTATTGATGAACGCAATTGGGGCCATTTTCCTTCCTAGTTTTGGATCAGCAATATCTCTCAGTTTCAAGGTTTTCTATTGAGTTTGAGGGATTTTTGAGGCACTTCAACTTCAATTGGTCTTACGTGGCATGGAAGAGTTGGCATCGTCTTAGCCACAGCACTCAGGCAGGACTTGGTGACCTTTTGCATGAGTTATTTTTAATAGGCTGCTCTCAAATCGATCAGTCCACACACAAATGCCAGCAGAACAGAAACAATTGAGCGAAGGCCGAGACTGGAGGAACTTCTGGGCTGGGGGAACGGTCTGGAGGCTGGAGGGGATCCTGGGCTGGGGGTATGGTCATGAGGCTGGGGGACTCCTAGGCTGGGGGGCTGACATATGGCTTTCTTCTCTGCTCTGACCCTCTGGTCCACCCAGATTCCACCAGTTAGTCCTGAGAATTGATGCTTTGAAATTCCAGGTCTGTTACACAGAACCCGCCACACACAACTTGCTTTTAGTAGTCATCCGTTCCAGAAAGAACAGATAAAAATATCACCTCAAGCAAATTTGTGCCACATTTAAATGATTTATTTAATTTAAATTATTTAATGTCATGGAATATGGGAAGCCTTCCCAAAGCCACAGAATGATTCTGTAGCACACAGATCAAAATATGCAGTCCCATGACTTCTAAAGCAGCGCAAGAAATTAGAGGGTGTGCGTATTTTGAAGATGATCATCTTGAGATGTCTAAAACAGCGGGGGTCACAAGGGTCAGTGGAGTTAAAGGGTCATTCTGGCTCTACCTTGGGCAAGGCCTCATCCTTCTCTCCCATCCCACAATCCTAGTTCATAAGCTCTCTGAACCAATCTCATTGTCCCTCTAATTCTGTCACAATAGATATTGTAGGAAGCTGGGGTCTCTCTAGACATTCTCATCTCTTGAAATCCTTCCTCCCTTTTTCTTTTGCCCTGTCCTCTTCTCATAACCTGTAGGTACCGTGCTGGTCAGTCATCAGCAGCAGACCACACGTGGTAGATGCGGCCGGTCATCAGCAGCAGACCACACGTGGTAGACGCGGCTGGTCATCAGCAGCAGACCACACGTGGTAGACACAGCTGGTCATCAGCAGCAGACCACACGTGGTAGACACAGCTGGTCATCAGCAGCAGACCACACGTGGTAGACACAGCTGGTCATCAGCAGCAGACCACACGTGGTAGACGTGGCCGGTCATCAGCAGCAGACCACACGTGGTAGACGCGGCCGGTCATCAGCAGCAGACCACACGTGGTAGACATGGCCGGTCATCAGCAGCAGACCACACGTGGTAGACACGGCCGGTCATCAGCAGCAGACCACACGTGGTAGACACAGCTGGTCATCAGCAGCAGACCACACGTGGTAGACGCGGCTGGTCACCATCAGCAGACCACACGTGGTAGACATGGCCGGTCATCAGCAGCAGACCACACGTGGTAGACACGGCTGGTCATCAGCAGACCGCACACTATTGAATAGAGGAAAGGGTGCTTTCCTGAGTCTAGACAGTCAAGTGTTCTCTTCCAAAACCACAAGTTAGCTAACAGATACAATTAGCCATAACATTTCCACTCTTGACCCCTACATTCAGCTTTAAACCCTGTTAATCTCCAAAAAAAAGAGAAAACGGAGGTACTTCTGGTACCAACATCACGAAGCACAATCCTTCAGACAGCTGGAAACTCGTTCTTCTTGCAGAAAACGATACAAAGTCCTATGTTTAAATACTCTGCTATAAAATCAATACATACATTTAAGATTTGTTAATTTCAATTTGTATGTATTTGGATGTTTTGCCTACATGCATATATGTATATGCTCCATACATGTGCCTGGTGGCCTTGAAGGCCAGAAGAAGGCATTGGATCCCCTAGAACTGGAGTTGTGGTCACCACGTGGGTGCTGGGAACTAAACTCGGGCCCTCTTCAAGGACAGTGAGTGCTCTTAACCACTGAGCTCTCTCTAACCCCTAAAATAACTACATGTTGTGTAATAAGGGATAAGAGAGAAGGGAACCCAGAGCCTTATATAGTCAGCATGAAGCCTGGTCCAGGGAAGCCACCAGCTTTCCCAGAAGCCCTGTGTTAGCACATGTGGTACAGTAACGATGGTCCTAGGCCAAGGAGCCTTGTTTGCTGAGCTGCCCCGGCCACTGCCTCTTCCTGTGGACCCTGTGTGCCAGCTTCTGTACCCTTATGACACCAACCCCTTCTTTGGGGGACGTCTAATGGTTCTTTATTTCCAACCCTCCTGGACTTCATTTTAAAAGTGAGGTCTTGGCCGAGCGGTGGTGGCACACACCTTTAATCCCAGCACTTGGGAGGCAGAGGCAGGCGGATCTCTGTGAGTTTGAGGCCAGCCTGGTCTACAAGAGCTAGTTCCAGGACAGAAACCAAAAAAGCTATGGAGAAACCCTGTCTCGAAAATAAAAAAAAAAAATGAAGTCTAAACTCTGTAGCTACAGAAACCTCTAGAGTTCCCATGATAGGAACCCAAGTTCTCCTTGGCCTGGAGAGCTGGCTCAGGACTTAAAATCTGGCTGTTCTTCCAGAGGACCAGGTTTGGTTCTCAGCACTGACAACCATCTGTAACTGTGGTGGTTGAATGTGAACACCCCCCCCCCCCGTAGACTCTTGTATTTGAATGCTGAGTCACCAGGGAGTAGGATTATAAGGACTAGGAGATGTGGCCTTGTTGGAGAAAGTGTGTTACTGGGGGGTGAGTTTTGAAGTTTCCAAACCCAAGCCAGGCCCAGTCTCTCTCTCTCTCTCTCTCTCTCTCTCTCTCTCTCTCTCTCTCTCTCTCTCTCTCTGCCTGTGGATCAGGATATAGCTCTCAGCTACTTCTCTGGCACCTGCCGGCCACTCTGCTCCCAGCCATGATGATTATGGACTAAGCCCCTGAAACTGTAAGCCCCCAGTTAAATGCTTTCTCTTCTAAGAGTTGCTGTGGTCATGGTGGCTCTTCACAGCAGCAGACAGTGAGAAAGACTGGAACTGTAGTCCTGGAGATCCAGCATCCTCACCAGGCGCTGCACACATGTGGCACATAGACTTTCATACAGGCAAAACACACATACACATAAAATAAATAACTCTTTTAAAATATCCAATTTCTATAAGCTGTTGCTGGCCTGTAATTGAGGTCTTTATACATAAATGGATTCTTCTAAGTCCGTCACATGTTCCTTCTTGAAAGTATACACACTTTTCTTGCCTATTAGCCATCTTAACTCTTCAGTTTAGGAACAAATGGGACTGTGGATTTTATCTGACTGCGTGATGACAGATTCAGAATAGAAGATGTCTGGATTAGTGAGGTTTGGCTGTGTTCTTTAATGATGTTTTTTTCTCAAGCCTAATTAATTGTGTGGTCTCATTCTAAATATAGCTAGGTACAAGGTCTTATATGATACATATTTTATTACAGGCAGAAGAAATGAACTGTGGAAATTAGCTCGATTTGGGAAGTAACCAGGCTAGCTAAAGGATAAAGCAATTATATTTTTATTTATTATAAGGGGAAAACTCATGCCACAGGAACGAGAAGTCCAAGCTCAGCTGTGCCCCACGGGAATCACAGAGAGAGAGCATCCACGCCTTAGCTTGGATCCACCTCTTAGAGATAATTGACTATCAAGGTTTCCCCACCAATGGGCGAGGCATTTCTATAGAGGAGGGAGCAAAGAGCTTCGTTAATTATCCAGCTGAAACCGAAAGGGGCATCCTGGCCACTGCAGAGCTGTGTTCTGTCAGGTGTTCATTAGTGGTTTTCCGTGCAGGGCTGGATATGAGAGCACCTCAAGGACAGGAGGCAGATGGGGTGCAAATGGAAGAGACTCCACAGGCCTCTGCGATATCCAGAGAGTCAGGGTACGGGGGGTGGGTACCACAGACCCATTGTCAAATATCACAGATCAGGCTGTGTGCTCTCCTATGGACACTCGGCTTTGTGATTTCCTTCGCCAGCAGTCATTACTGATAAAGCCAGAAAAATAACATTAAGATTTATTATAAACCAGGTCACCTTTTGTCCGCCATGTGTGTTGCCTGTTTGTGTCTGTAAATGTGTAAATGTTTGATCTGTATACCTGTTTCATTTGAAAAGGAGTTGAAAGTGGGTAAAGCTTAAGAAGTCTTACTGGAGAGATGGTGGCTCAGTGGGCAGAGTGTTTGCCTCTTAAGCATGAGGACCCAAGTTTGAATCCCAGGAACCCACATAAAATCCTGGTGGAGCAGCACACATCTCTAGCCCCAGGACCCGGCCTGCTCTGTAGTGAGATGGGGGTAGAGACAGGGGAATCTCTGGGAGCTCTTCCGCCAGCGAGTCTTGTGTGCAGCAGCAGAAAGCATCAGAGACACTGTTTCAAACAGGGTGGCAGGCAAGGACCATCTCCCAAGGTTGTCTTCTGACCTCCGCATGCTGGCACATGTTTCCCTCTCCCACCCTCCTAGATACACACACACACACACACACACACACACACACACACACACACACTACCGCCCCCCACGCACACACACACACACACAGATTTTTTAAGTAAAGAAAGAAACGTGGAGGGATTGCAAAGAATTCAGGATAATCAAATGATAAGAAAACCCAGAGAGCAAAGGAAAATAATGCATGAACAAGATAAAAAGTTTAACAAACGAATCAAAGCCATAAACCATCTCAGAGCTGAAGGGTGTCAACAGAGGACTTGATCAAAAGCAAATAAACAAATATCCAAATATCCAGTTAGAGAAAAAAAAATGAAAGGACGAAAGAAGCCCCCATGAGTTTCCCCTGCTGTAACTGTGTGTGAGCCACTTCTAGCTCTGATCAAAAAGTTAAAATACAAGCTTATGAAAATAACTAGTTCTAAAAATATTGTTGGCTGTGTAGCAAAGAACAGTATAAATTGCAAAGGGGAGAAGTAAGTAGCAGTTTTTATGGTTACTGCTGAAGTTGTTTTAAGCATAAAGTAGTACATGCTTTTTAAAAATATTTTATATATATATATATATATATATATATATATATATATATATGTCAGTTTCTGCTTATGTGCACATGGGTGCAGTGTCCAAGGAGGCCAGAAGAGGGCATCAAAGTTGCAGGTGACTGAACTACCCAACAAGGGAGCTAGGAACCAAACCCAGGTTCTCTGGAAGAACAATCAGTGATCTTAGCTGAGAAGCCCCCTGCCAGCCCCTTGTGCTATTATAGCTAGCCATATCAAGTAGAGAAAACTCCCTTTTATATCTACTTTGTTGAGTGTGTTTAACACAAAAATATTTTTACCATAAAATTCAGTGTTTTTTTTTTTTGTCAAATGCTTTTCTGATTCTATTAAGAAACCATAGTCTTTGTCCATTACTATTTCATGGGTGATGGTTTGTATCGACTGTCACTTTGAGAGGACCTAGATCATCAAGGAAAGGGGTCCCCGGGTATGCCCGTGAAGGATTGGCTGGATTAGGTTGTCCTGTGAACATGCCTGTGTGGGGTTTTCTTGGTTGTGTTAACTGATATAGGAAGACCCATCCTATATGTAGCTGGTACCCATTCCTGGGCTGAGTCCTGGGTGGAATAGAAGGGAGAAAGTGAGCTGAGCACCAGTGTTCTCTCTGCGGATACAATGTGACCAGCTGTTACAAGCTCCTACAGCCATTCACACTCCACTGTGATGGACTGTGCCTTAGAACTGGGAGTTGCCCGCCCTCCCTCTTCCCTTTCCCCCTCCCTCCTTTCCACTGCTTTTGTCAGAGGACTTTGTCCAATAGCAGGAAAAGCACCCCAGGAAGTGTTAACCTTGCATTATAGCATAAATCCTTCTCTTATTGCTGGGTTTAATACTGGCCAGGAGTTTTGAATCTAGGTGTAAGGGTGTTGGGTTTGCCCTGTTCCTTTGTTACTCTGTCTCTGTTTGCTTTTGGTATCTAGTGATATTCCTTCCCTTTAAACAAGTCCAGAAGTGCCTTCCATGTTGTCTTCGAGAAGACACCCTCTTTCCCCTATGTGTGATATTATTCATCGGGGAAGTTGCCCAATCTTGTGCTTTCCTTCAGGGAAACATTTTGTTGTTGTTACCGATTCAGTCTCCTTACTAGTTAGTTGTCAACTCAGAGTTTTTAATTTTTTTCTTGAGTCAGCTCTGATAATGTCCTCCTAGGAATTTTCTATTTTATCTAGGTCATCTAATTTTTTGGCATTTAATTGTTCATGGTATAAAGTTTTTCCGGCCTGATAAGCCTCTACACCAACACAATAATCCAAATCAGACCAAATCAAACCGAATTAGAAAAAGCCCAGGTTTAATGGATGCCAGTGCTCCTGGGAGGTCCTATGGGAAAACACGAAGAGGGGGAAGGAGAACCGGAAAGATCACGTGTTCATTCTCTGGGGGGCAGTTTAAATAGCCTGTGGGAGTGGTCTTGACCCTCTCTGGGGAGGGGTTACTGTTTGGCATGTTTTCTCAAAGATGAAGTCTGGACTGCGGCAACTCCCAGGGGAGGAAAGCTTGGGGTGGAGCTTCCAACCAAACACCCCAGACTCTCTAGGTATAGGGGGTACCAGCTCAAGTCTCGCTACTTCCTGCAGGCGTGAGGTGCCACAGGAGAGGAGGGAGTTGGGAGTTGGTGGGCTCACGCTCAGCGAGAGGTGTGGCTGGAGAGGCATCCGATTTACTGCCATCCTGAAGACCTTAGGCATCTGTTCCTTGAGGGAGATGAGAAGGCAGGTGGCTAGGAGAAAAAAATATTGCTATTACCTGTCTTGGTTGTCCTGACAAAGATGAGTGTGCCAGGACGAGGAACAGGTAGGCCCTTTATTGTGGCCCAGGGGAGGGGGTCTTGGGGTGGAGCTTCCAACCAAACACATACTACTTCTTTTTAATCCTTTTTGTTTCTTAAGGTCTATTGCTGTCCCTTTTTCATCCCTTAGTGATTTAAACATTCCTTTTTTTGTGGTTAATGTTACTAAAGGTGTGGACATTTTGATTACCTTTCCGAAGAATAAACTTTAGATTTGTGGACTTTCCTCTGCTTTCCATATAAATCTCTTTTCTTTTGCTGTGTGCTATAAAACACCATGACCGAAAGCAACCTATAGAAGAGAGAGTTTATTTTGGCTTAAAGGGAGAGTTCATATTGAGGGGAGGCCTGAGGGCAGGAGCAGGAAGCCCAGAGATCATATATCAACCACAAACAAGTAGAGAGAGTGACCTGAAGTGTCAGGAATCTGCATACTTTCAAGGCCTGCCCCGCAGTGACGTACTTCCTCCAGCAAGACCTCACTTCCAAAACCTCCCCAAACAGCACCGTGAGCTGGGGACTAAGCATTCAAATGTCTGAGCTTATGGATGTCATTTCATTTATTTCTGCCCCAGTTTTCTTATTTCTCTCTCTCTTCTTTGTAGGAAGATTGAGTTTCTTTTTCTAGTTCATCAAGAAGGAATATTTTTGTGAAAGTCTTAAGTTAGATTTAACTACACTTGTAATAATGGATTCCTCCCCACTCCTTTCCTGTATCCTTCCCTCCCCCCTCCCCACTCCTTTCCTGTATCCTTCCCTCCCTCCTCCCCTCTTCTCTCCTATATCCTTTTTCCCTCCTCCTCTCCCCTCTCCTCTGCTATGTTCTCCCTCCTCCCCTCTCCACTCCTATGTCCTTCCTCCCTTCCCCTCCCCTCCTATGTGTTCCCTCCCTCCTTCCCCTCCTCCCCTTCCCTCTCCTATGTCCTCCCTCCCTTCTTCCCTCCCCTCCCCTCCCCTCTCCTCTCCTCTCTTCTCCTCTTCTCTCCTCTGTCCTCCCTCCCCTCTCCCTTCCCCTCCCCTCCTATGTGTTCCCTCCCTCCTTCCCCTCCTCCCCTCCCCTCTCCTATGTCCTCCCTCCCTTTTTCCCTCCCCTCCCCTCACCTCTCCTCTCCTCTCTTCTCCTCTTCTCTCCTCTGTCCTCCCTCCCCTCTCCCTTCCTCTCCCCTCTCCTATGTCCTCCCCTCTCCTATGTCCTCCCCTCTCCTATGTCCTCCCCTCTCCTATGTCCTCCCTACCTCCTCCCCTCTCCTCTCCTATGTCTTCCCTATCTCCTCCCCTTCCCTCTCCTCTCCTATGTCCTCCCTCCTCCCCTCCCCTCTCCTCTCCTGTATTTTCCTTCCCTCCCCACGCCTTGTGAGGTCTCTTAGTGACCTTACTGAAGATGCTTATCTCTGATGAATGTTTTCTTTTGTAACTTTCACAAATCTCTTTTTATCTTTGACTTTCTGATGGTTTGCTCTGATGTGTTTGTGTGGATGTCTCTGATTTTATCTCCTTGGGGGTCATTGAGCCTTTGGATTTGCAGGTTATACTTGCCCTTTAGTGTGAGGTTTTTCATTATTATTTATTCACTTTTTCGTCTCTCTTTTTGTCACTCCTCTTTTACTGGGATAACAAATCAGAAAAATATCATGGTGTTTCCTGGTGATCCACACATCTCAGAAGCCGCCCTCCTCTCCCTGTCTTAGAGCAGATAATCCCAATTGAGTTACGCAAATCTTCTTTCCCCTGCCAGGTTGGGCAGTTTTGAGACATCCCAGTGATCCCCTTCCCCAATTTCATCATTGTGCTTACACTTAGTTCTTTGTTGTGACTTCTGTCTCTCTTTTGATGTTGTCTGATGACGTTATTGTCATCTTTCCTTTCACTCTTAGATAGGATTTCTTGTAGTCCTTTGACTGCGTTTATAAGAGCTGGTGATAGACATTGTCATGTCAACCTAACGTAGGATCCTCAGGAATAGCTTGTGTTGACTGTTTCTCTTCCATCATTGTTTGTGTCATGATGGCCTGGAAACTGAATATTTTGTATGATATAGTATGGCAGGTCTGGGAAAGTCAGATGTCTGCCTTCTTGCTTTGGGTTTGTTGTTTCTATTTGTGCGGTTAGGAGCTTTTCTGGATAAGTTCTATAAAAATTCATATATTTTTTTTGTCATATGTAGCCCCAGAAGAGCAACTTGGTTAGCCTAGTGGCCAGTTGAGTTCACAGAGACTTTCTTAATGGCTTGACTTAGTAAGTCCCCAGCCTTTGCTGAGGGGCTCTGTATTTGTGTTGGAGCCTCACAGCATCCTGGCCAGAATACAATTCCACTGTTGCCTTAACCTTCACTTGTTCCTGTTTGTGCAGTGTCTAAAGGTTCATCCAGAAGTGAGAACCTAGGGCCCTTTTGAAGCTTGAGTGTATTATACGTGCGTCTTTGAAGACTTTCAGGAATATGTTAGTCCTTCCAAAGTCTCCCATGGACATTTCATTCTCTAGTTTTCCCTTGTAAATGATGTAGATAACCCATCTTTCTGTTTTTAAATCTTAGGGACAAGTCCACTTGCTGCTTTTGTTGACCGCCCTTTGTCCTCTGAAGTCCCGCCTTGTTGAGGCTTCTGCCCTTACCAGAGTGAGCAGAGCTCACTTCTGGTGTGACTTTTCTGTTACTTTGCCTTTGAGGAGTAGTCAGCTGCCCCAGACTTTTGATCTGCATCCCCTTCTTTGAAGAAATAGTCTTAGTGGCAGAGACTCATCAGACATAGCAGGACCAGGAGCAGAGAAGGGCTGCATCCAGTTGTTGGTCTTGGGCACTTAAATAACCTCGTAATGAGAAGTCTCGCATATGGGCTAAATGATATTTGACCTTTGGGTGGATTACAATACACATGTAAGAACTTGACTGACAGGAGCCTGGTTTTATTTGAATGTCTGGATTTGAAGGTCTAGGCTGGTGACCGACTCTCTTCCAGGTAATTGATTGCTGCTTTTGCTGTTTTTGTTGTTGGTTAGAGGCAGGGTCTCACTGTATAGCCAGGCTGACCTCAGCTACAACTGTGTCATACCGTGGTGTCCTCGTGTATGCTATGGTGTCAAATTGACATAGCCTAGAGTCTTCTGAGAAGGGAGTCAAGTGATCAGATTGCCTCATGGACATACCTACAGGGGATGATCTTGATTAGTAATTGATGCAGGAGGGCCAGCCCACTGTGGGCGGTACCTTTCCACGGATAGGAGGGTCCAGGAGATGGGACAGGTGACTAAGCCCGAACCCACAGGCAAGCCAGCAAACAGCGTTCCTCCATGGTTTCTGCTTCGAGAGCCTGCTTGAGTTCCTGCCCTGACTTCCTCAGTGATGGACTGTGATCTGGAGGCTGAGTTGCTTTCAGTAGTGGTATTTGACACATCAACAGAATGAAACCAGGATGGACCGGTAACATCTTAGCACCATTAAACAATTTCGTATCTCTTGTGTACTCCTTGGTCAGCAAAAGCAACATTTGTGCTAAGTCTCCTGCTCTCCTTCAAACCGGTTACTTTGTGTCTGTGTCTCGGAGGGTCACCTGTAAAGTGGTTATAATAGTGTGTGCTCTCCACTCTGTAGCGGTAAAGAGGAGCAGCACAGAAAAGATTTAAGTAGCTCTTTTTTGTGTGCAAGGGTGTGCAAGTG